>NC_051418.1:15188597-15189543 GCF_015228065.2 Penaeus monodon | reverse complement strand
GTACAGCATGGAAGCGAAGCTACAATCGCTAAAAAATTGCCATCGTCTTCCGGATCCCCAGGGGGCTGCCGGAGGGCCCGGGTTCTTAACTGACCTGTCATGTCTGTGCTGTAGTGACGCTGTAGCCTGGATCGCCCCTGACCCGAGTTATCTGTGCTGTAGTGACGTGAAAGTCTGCAACGCGGAGGAGGCGGCCTCACCATCTTGGAAGCTCCTTGAAGCCCTTCGAGATTCAGGAGATATAAAGAGAGGCCGTGCCAGGGAACAATACTTTCGGCGAGCTTGTTAGGCCGCGAAAGAGAGGGCCTGAAATACACTGAGTCTGCCGCCTCGTCGGGTTCCTTAGCTTGGCTTCGACGACGCTCTAACCTCTAGTCTGCTGTTGGCGAGGGCTGCGCGCGGAGAGACTTCCAATCAGCACACACACTGCCACACACCGGGGCCTGTGTTCTACCTGATGCTCCCTCGGCCGTGCCAAAACACCTCATTCAGGACGCACTATTTCCAGCTCGGAGACGGCGGCGGGCCCGCTCGGGTTGGATGACTTCACGTCTTTATGAATCGAAGTGAGTAGTCAGGGATGGGGTGATCCTTGCCGCAAGCAGAACAATTTGTCTCCGGGCCTGGAGCAACGACATCACTCGGGCTGACCTCCGAGGCTCAGCAACGCCTGCTTCGAAGTGACTCGCTCTTGCCGCCCGAGCCTAAAGGAGCAACGAGAAGCGACGCGGAGTAGAGTCGGTTACGATAGAGCGAGGGCGCGGCGCCGCGGGGTGTGCAGGCCAGCTACGCGCGGGACACACTGAGCTACCCGCCGGACGGGGGCTCGACAAAAGCGTGAGTGTGGCACTCTAGACTAAAGGAAGGAGTGCCAGAGTGTCATGCCCAGCACCACAGGACGCAGACAGGAGACGGCTCTTCACTTAGGACCAATCTGAACTTAGAA
>NC_051418.1:15188020-15188194 GCF_015228065.2 Penaeus monodon | reverse complement strand
ATAATAAAAAGATAACATATCAAACACAATCAAAAACTATATATATATAACAACACACACACACATATCATTATCTATTACCATATACTAGAAAAAGAATAAAAACATATACAATCACAACATATGAGAAATATCGACTACACTGACGAACTCTTCGGGCAACAACAAACAAAG
>NC_051418.1:15187844-15187911 GCF_015228065.2 Penaeus monodon | reverse complement strand
ACACACATACTACACACGTTATATCAGTAACACTCAGCATAAGCATACAATAATCACACACCCGACG
>NC_051418.1:15187297-15187753 GCF_015228065.2 Penaeus monodon | reverse complement strand
CACGCGCGCCGCGAACACGCCGATACAACACACACCACACCCACGAGCGCCAGACCTCCGAACACTGCCGCTTCGCAATAAGCCGGGACGAGCGGTTGCACAACGGAGTTTCCTAGCCCACGAGCCACCACGCGCGCCCCGACCCGCAGTGACAAAGCATTGTGCCCACGTCCGACCCTTACGTTCAGAACAATGAATGAATGAGAGGTCGGCGACGTGCTCACGCTGACGAGCAGGAAGACCCGCGCCAACTAGGAAATGCTGCGAGGGATGAGGCAGACCTTGTGTCACGTTAAAATCTTCTAGAAAGTCGAACACCCGACAACCAAAACGGAGAAAGAATGCGGGGATCTTGTATTACTCACTCACACGTAGTATAACTCACGCATATGACTGGGCCAAATTGTGCATATGCAAACATAAACACATGCTAAAGGAGCTCATATTAGGAAAACA
>NC_051418.1:15184899-15186462 GCF_015228065.2 Penaeus monodon | reverse complement strand
TGCGAAGAGGATTCAGCATATGTTTGTCACATGAAATGTACCAGACTCCGATTCGTCCTTGCAGATGACGTCACAACAAGGAATTCCTCTCGAGACGAAGTCCGAATGCGTGACAAGGCGTCCTTCACGTCCGTACTCGAGCCTGAGGAAGGGGCGGCGTGGCAGCCCTCGGCGTGACGGCGGCCAGTGGGCAGAGGAAGGGGAGTGGTGAGGGAGGGCGGCACGAGGAAGTGAGACAAGGGCGAAAGAAAAGCTCGGAGGCGTCGGGTCACGAAAGCCACGCGGGGCGGACGTCCATGCAGGCCGCTGAGCTCCTTCAATTGGGCGCCGTGGAGGAGGGGAGGAGGGCACAGGAGAGAGAGTAATGCATGAGAGCAGACGAGGAAGAAGAATTGGAGGAGGAAAAGACTGATAGCAAGAAGTGTATGATCGTGGAAGATGAATGATGAATGAGAGAAAGGAAAGGAATAGTAATCCCGAGGAACTTCAAGCCAAAAAGGGAAAAAGAGAATCGGACGCCATCGAGTAAAGGATACAGGTGCGTCTCTTTTCGAAATCGGATATCTTTGCCAGACAAACGTCCAGGAATCTCGTAAATAAGCATATTTTCTCAATCCTTATTCAAGAGGTTCCACTTATGTAAGACACTGGGTGAACTCATTTCCTCTACTGCACGCTTGTGTGCCGCATACAGCTTTCTAGGGCTAATGTTTAACGGAAGTGTAGAGGTAATCTGTAAGGCTAATGGAAGAATGAATTCCCTTCACTGACTCCAATCCCATTCCTTATCCCGGCTTTGTAAAACAAAGACGCCGCCACTGAGAATGAGAATGGTAAGAATCTGACACAGTGAGTGAGTGAGAGAGGAGAGTAAGGTATAAGCAGAATAGAGACACTCCTCCATAGCGATGGCCAAAAGCAAGGGCCCGTGTCCCCGTGCAATATTGACTTAACATTCAACAGTCCTGGGGATGAGGTGGGGGGATGGCCCGCTGTGCTAATGTTTTCTTAAGATCTTCTAAGATCTGCAGTTGGTGTTCTATATATTACGCATGACCTAATGACCTCGGGGTCAAACTTGTTCTATAGCCATGATGACTTTGTCACAATGTACCAGTTTTTCTACGATTCTGTCACTGTCTTGGTGACTCTGCCGTGACCACAACATCCAAGTACTGCACATGTATTGGCTCAGAACGCTAGTATGACCTCACAGCCCAACTATCGGCTCAGAACTCCAATGTGACTACCTAATAGCAACTGACTCAAGCAGCGGTGTCTTCATAACAAAACTATCGACTCAAGACTACAACTCAAATCTTCTCATAAAACTAAGGACGCATGGCGATAACTCGACCTCTCAGAGGAATGACTGAGTCAAGCGCTTTGTGTTTCTCTTCATCTCCCTCTGAGTTATACTACCTGAGTCCGAGACCCCGAAGCCCTTCGATAATCCTCCCCTTCTACTCCTTCAAGTCCCTCCGCATCTCCGCCCACTCCTCTCCCCGGATCCTACTCCAGCCACTACTTCGATGACAACCAGGACTAACTCGGGGTGCACTG
>NC_051418.1:15182038-15184704 GCF_015228065.2 Penaeus monodon | reverse complement strand
TCACTCGCACTCCCCAGCAGTCACGTCAGTGTCAACTAGCAATATAAGTGACACAACACCAGGCCACCCGTGGGCATGGCAAAGGGCCTTCGGGGCGCTGGTGACGCGTCTTGACAGGGAAGAGGACGCGTTGCAGTGGCGTAGACAGGATAGAGGGAGGAGACAAGAGAAAAACGAATTTGCTAAAAACATGAACATTTATTTAAATTAGAGTACATCGTAAACAGCATCATATAATCTGACGTACACCAATCTTAAAGCTCCGGTAAAATATAATATATACACAAAGATTTCTAGTGTAACGTCATCTCTACATCTTTCCCGAGTAAATCTGACGCAAGACGACACGCAAAAAATGCCCACATAAACGCATACATGTAAACACATTCCTTCATAGGGCCACTTAACTTACAATTGATGTCATTAACCACAAAGGCTTCTGTGTAACCATCCAACACCTGACCGCCTCACCCGCTGATGTAACAACCATAATGACCCTTACAAGCGGTGTAACTTAGTGTCGTAATCGCATGTCTTGTGACAATATTTGGGCAACCCGAGGGGCGGAGTTTCTAACCTTTCCAATGGTTCCAGCGAGTTCATCGACTCACGGCAAATCCCATCTCAGAAAAATGCATGATTCACAAGATCTCTCACGACCTATACGTCTCGTGGCTCCTAGTCTATTCATGTAAACGACGCGAATAGCAACTGCACGAACGCCTGTGTATTTCTGCACGTTTACTTAATTAAAATGAGAAACAGGCTTTGTAAGCGCGCTTGGCCCTCGGACTCTGTCCGCGAGCTCTGCTCCGTACCTGGCGATGAGGACATGGCGCTGCTGGCCGCAAGATCGCTCCCGCAGAACACATTACTAGATTTAGTAATGACCTCACTCGCCATCCCCAAGAGGCTCTGTAACCCTAGCTCAGCCGCGTCCCTCGCCCTCGCGCTCGCCAGCTGACTAACCCCGTGGTAAAACCCTGCGGTAAGGCAGTGTGGTAAGGTGCCATGGCACCCCGGAGTCACAATACCCGAAACAGGCGTGAGCTTTAAACTGAAAGCAACCTCTGCTTTATAACAAATGAAGTTTGGATAAATTATTTGTATCAGGATGGAGAAACATCCGAGGAAGTGCTTCCTAGAGGAGAGCGATTTCATAGTGCACCATCTCAGGCAACAACCAGATATATGGCTGCTCTGTAGACGTACAGTTTGTCTAATGGCGCCACTGTTACGTAAACTGAGAAAACACACAAATAAATGAGATTTTCTTCGGAACCCATTAGCGTTGGGGATATTCCGGCGCAGACACATCTGTGAAACAATAGATCGAAAATCCTCGAGCGAAGCATGACAATTCAAATTCAAATCTCGAAGCACCACGCCCACCGCAGACTCCGCGGCGCCGAAGGGCCGGGTCATGGATCGACACATGACAAGGCGAAGCTTACAGCTTTCGCCGTCATCGCCCGTGCCCCTATGGCCTCCTACGCCGTGAATATTCCTGCGTGGGCGTCTGGAATACGTTTCCGCTGGGTTTCGGAGCAGTTCCCGTGAGCCGTTCGGCCGCGCGAACAGCTCACAGAGGTTTTCGTAACCGAGCGTTAGCCGTTTCCGGAGGGCGGTGTGTGATTGCGGCGGCACATTCCGCCTCGTTCTGTTTCCTAGAAATTGTAATGAGGGAGATACGCTTTGCACGAAACGAATTGCGTCACTGTTGTGATATCCCTCGGGATGTGTTCTTCGCGCGCCTCCGTATACAAAGACACGGTAACATTAACATAAAAGACGTTCCTCCCGAAGGTTGTTTGGTGTGACTAAATTCTGTCTACTGTGATGTGTACAGCGCTACATCTGTCTGCGCATAACTCAACGCGCGAACGTGTGCGCGCATCTTAAATCATTAAATATATCTGCGTGTGCAAGGCTGTCCCTAGTTCATTACGATATAAAGCCGTATACGGGTGCCACGTCACACTAATCCAACATAAAGAATGAGGAATATTTCTCTTTCTATTTCTATTTCTCATGTGGGCATGGAGGTGTTAACTCAGTCCTCTCACATCATTAAAATCTTAAGATTACGAGGTGTCTATATCTTGCCTGCTTCCGCTGAGTCAGCAGGTATTGGGAGACGAGAACGCCCAAGCAAGCACCAAAGATCGAGAGGCCAGTGCCAAGGGGCGTGGAATCAACGAAGGCAGAGCAAGAGCCCGGCCCTCGTCCTGTGGCTATACGGCCCTGACCTCACCAAGCATGCAGGTAAGTTAAGCGACCCTTGGCAGCCGGCAACACGCACAGGCGACACCATGGCAACACGCTCCTGAACGCCGGATGTGGCATCGAGCTGCGGGTACTCCCGGAGAAACAGGAATGGAGCGGTCAAAGCGAGGCAGAGGAGGGGGGGGGGGGAGAAGAGAGCGAGGGAAAAACTGCTTTGCCAACGCCAATGAGGTAAAATTAGTACCAAGCAATAAATGTCACGTGACAAAATATGATACACATGCCATGTAAGCTGACACGAGACAGAAAACCAACGCAGATGATGCGCGGCACGAGCGACGATTAAGCGGACACGTGCGCAGAAAGACACGGCACCACAATCCCCGCCATTAATCCAAATTTATAAACACAGTACAACAGAAACCACAGATATTTCCTTC
>NC_051418.1:15180051-15181244 GCF_015228065.2 Penaeus monodon | reverse complement strand
TGTCAATGCCACTGCCTTCCGAAGATGCTCAACAGAAAAGAGAAAGCGAGGAGAAAGGGAAGTCTCTTTCTCTTAGGCCAAACAAGTAAACAAACACAGCCAAGTCTTACTGGGTTGCTGCCGACGCTGGCGGCGCGAGCGGAGCGACGACAGGAGTCCGGCGGACGTCCCACCCTCCTCCGTCGACGACGTGGCGGAGGAAGACGCCGACGGGGAGGCTGCGAGGGGGCGCTTCCGCAGGCGCCGCTGCCGCACCTTCCTCCTCTCCGTGGAACACCTGGTGGACATGGCGGCAAGGAACCGACTCCGCTTGGCCTCGCTACTTGCCTTCCTGTCCTTTCCTGCGGCGCTCTCCCTGCTCGCGGTTGACTACATCAGGACTGGCGTGCGCTTCTCACGTGCGCCGTCTCTCTCACTTAAGCTTAGGGAAATCTTACTATCAGCTCGACGTGGGCAGCGCTGACCACTGAAGCTGCACTAGGTCCATGAAGGCCGAGCACTCGTCTGCCTGCAGTTGCCGATCACGCCCACTTCAAACTATAAATGTTTTTGAATCATAATTCGATCACAATTTCAGTTCCACCTGGAAACAGTTTATAAATTAACACTTCTTGTATCACAGGCTTTCGGACACCAACGCACTGCCTTGTGAGTCCTCTAGTCGAGGACGAAGCTGGCCACCAATCACCGCCGCAGCACCTGAGGCACATGCACAAGACGTTGCGCCTTCAAGGTAGGAACGCACGGCTTCCTCGCCTCACGCACGAACGCCGTGCAGGGACGCAACAAGAAAGGTGACGAGGAAGTGACCGATGTGCCCTGCAACATCAGCAAGAGTGACGTCACGAGGAGGTAGTGAGGGAACGAGCGCAAAGCTGTGACCTCACGCTGAGGTAGTTGTCTCTTATATAGTGGCGCGGGGGTGGTGGTGCCTGGGTGCCTCCTCGCTGCCAGCCTTCACCGCCGTGCTGGGGCTGGAGGCTAAGACGTGGCACCGCCGCGAAAACACGTTCCAGGGGAAACAGACTTGATTCGAAGGGCGGGGAGGAAGGGGTCACCCAATACCCTGATGAGAAGGCCCAGCGGCGGTGGAGGGGCAGGTTTGGCCCGGTTCTGTAATTCTGCACTTGTTGGTAACTCCATCACGATTACTCATCCAAACTTGAAACAAGAGCCACTGACAGACAAACAGG
>NC_051418.1:15179571-15179911 GCF_015228065.2 Penaeus monodon | reverse complement strand
GAGCTTGTGACACAAGGACGAGCAACGGCCACACCCGCGGTACTTCCGGCCCAGGGGCTTTCACCCCCCCCCCTTCCCCGCAAGACAGCCGCTCGCATCAGGCGGCACTCTCAGAGGAACACTGGCTCTGGCCCCAGTAGCCAACGCGAGCCACGAGGGCCAGTGATCCTGTATGTGGACTTTGGAGAGATCTGACACTTACAAAAGGCAACAGACTGTAACAAAAAAGTGACAAGGAGCACTCGAGCGCGTCGCCTTGACGAGGCACTTCAATGTAACAATTCTACGAGTCACTTGGATGTGACACCCGTGCGGCACACATTCGCAAGCCGCAGAAAAG
>NC_051418.1:15179359-15179451 GCF_015228065.2 Penaeus monodon | reverse complement strand
AAATATTTTTCATTTTCCATTTCCCTTTCTTTTTATGAGCGACGGAATTTTACAATCAATTTAGCAGTATGAGAAAAACGGTGGGATAAAGT
>NC_051418.1:15178745-15179103 GCF_015228065.2 Penaeus monodon | reverse complement strand
CGGGGGGCTGCTTCATTCCCTGACATTCTCACGAATCCCCCGAAGGCACTCGACTCGGCGTTACCACGAGGCCCTCCGAAGCCTCTCCCTTGAACGTCGACGCCGGGGCGCAGGGTCGCGGAGCCCCAGCCGCCCCCCCATCGCAGCGACGGGGCGACCTTATGGGAACAATCCGCCGTGGAAAAAGGTCATGGGAAGTGATCGAAACGACCCTTGTCTCGCTCTTCTTCTCCCCCAAGGCTCTCCCAGAACTCTGCCTTGAAGCCTCTTTCCCCTTGGCGCTTGCGGCCACGCTCCCACCGCTGTCCAGTTTCCCAATGATTGATATCTACGCTTATGTAATCATTTTGAAATTATG
>NC_051418.1:15178219-15178382 GCF_015228065.2 Penaeus monodon | reverse complement strand
GACGCAGGGTCGTTCGAAGTGACGCAGCGCCCGATATATTTAAAAGGCCGCAGCAGTGACGCAAGAGCCGAGCCGCGTGCTCGCGTCGCCCCCACCGGGCAGAGGGCAGCTGCAACCGCTCGGCCTTCGAGGACCAGCGGTTGCGCCAGATGCTCAGACTCTA
>NC_051418.1:15177751-15178168 GCF_015228065.2 Penaeus monodon | reverse complement strand
TGTCCATCGGGAGGCAAGCGATGTCGTGTCCATATCGGAAGAGGGAAAATCGCGTAAGTCCCATCATACTACTCGGTGAATTAACAGCTACATGTTGAATACTTAGTTGTATCCAACTAAAAAGTAAATAATGGGCTAATCATGATACAGCAATCGATGAGTCAACACAACTTATAAATTACTTGTTATATTTAATTGATCAGCTATATCAGTCCAGCTCTTTATAACGATACTAACATTTCTTTAGTAGGGGATCTGTGGGGTCCCACAACACCCTCCGCTGAGAAACAGCACACATTATGTCTTCATTCATGTCTGAACTGGTGCGCGCGCAGATCGCCTGGAGTCCCGCAAACCAATGGCCGATTTTAACCGACCCAGGGGGCGGATGAGCTTGGAGGGAACCCGCTGCATCTG
>NC_051418.1:15176968-15177137 GCF_015228065.2 Penaeus monodon | reverse complement strand
AGGGCCTCGTTTGACATTAATTGTGGATCGTCAGCAGGAAGCATTGATTAAGGGCCGATTGACAATAAGAGCTCGCTCAAAAGAGCTATTCCTACGTTAATGACTCTGCTTCAAGAATTCAAGTAAATAACAATACAGCGTATAACCTTAACAACAACAGTTGAAAAAT
>NC_051418.1:15172293-15172494 GCF_015228065.2 Penaeus monodon | reverse complement strand
AAATCACACACAGACACACACATAATACTACCTACACGGCCAGTAATCACTTATAGTGCAAGCGTCATAAAAATATCATCATAAAACTGATATACTCTGCAATACAAATAAGATAAAAAATAAAAGCAGTTTTTCCTGCTTACGGGGTTGCACTCAATCCTTCCACGGTTATAACAGCTACAATACTACCTGTAACCGTTG
>NC_051418.1:15171305-15172248 GCF_015228065.2 Penaeus monodon | reverse complement strand
TCGGAGCCAACCCCCCTTTAGTGAACTACTACTACTACGGAGATAAAATGCTCTGCCCCCCCCCCCCTACAGCGAACGACCACGCCGCTCCTGCCCCCATCAGCAGCGAAGTGACATCACTTCTATCTCGGGCACCCCATTTCTCTCCTTCTCTCAGCCTTTCCAGCTGGCAGGCTGTCGGTACGAGGTTGACGTGTCAGTACATGTGCGTGTGACTATGTGCGCCCCATGTGTAACTGTACGCAAGAGTGCTCTGATATAGTCAATGGGGCGATGTTTGCGGACCGGCCGGACGCTTGGGCAATACAGTGCTAACCCACGGCGAGGCCACGATGAGCTTTGTCTACCAATAATAGCCATGACGACAATCGTATCGTGTGTGTTTATGTGTGTATGATTTAGTTATAAGCTCTGTTGCAGGAGAAATTATTTGGCGTTTATTATAAACATATGTATTAAAATACTGATACTGGAGTACCCGAGAATTGGCGGGCGCCAAACTAGTAATGCCCATGATTAAACTCAAACAAATAAAACAAGAAAGGGAAAACGTCATTGATAATGTAAAACTTTTGTTTTCCAAGAGACGACAGCTTTCGCAAAGGCTCTCCCGCAGAGCGCTGCTTTCGCCGCTTAATCCTAAAATATCTGCGAAGGCCGGCCCTTCAGCGCGCGCCCACGCCCACGAGGAAGCAGCTCCGCCGCAGGAATCGCGCTGCAAGCCGAGCTCGGCCGACACTGGCGGCTGCTTATCACGGCGCTGAACGAACGAGAATCCTAGCACATCCGTACAGGTGCACGCAGCCCGCAGATGGGCGGGGTGGGCGAAGGAGGGTTGGCACGCCCACGCCCAATAATTATCCTCTCGAGGAATTGTAACTGCCTCAGCCCCAGGCACCCCACAGGCTTACCTAACTCGAGGTCACGCACTCGTATTAGTCTT
>NC_051418.1:15170840-15171201 GCF_015228065.2 Penaeus monodon | reverse complement strand
TTAGCACCAAAATTACTCTCCATAAACCGCATTGATATCCAGCAATACGGCTAAAAAGAAAGAAAAAAAAATCAGCCCAGCAAAGCCTCCTCCTCCGGCGCCGCCTTCCCCAGAGCACTGCCGCGGCACTCGTCGGCAGCGCGAAATGCATCCCGCAACAACAAAGCGGCATCCCGGCCCGACTCCACGGCACGGGCACCAAAACACGGCTACCTCGGGAGCTTCCTACCAGCAACACCGGTCTAGAACAAAGTCACGAGATAAGCAAAAAAGCGGGAGCGGAAGGTCGCGAGTATCCCCGAACGGCGCGCGTGTCTAGTTCTCCATCTTTCCAGTCATCGCGGCGGCGCGCGCCCTACCG
>NC_051418.1:15170148-15170432 GCF_015228065.2 Penaeus monodon | reverse complement strand
CTCCCCCCCCCTCATCACCATCTCGTTCATGGCGATATTTCTTCATAGTTTCTCAGAAGGTCTCTGTTACAAAAAGGTCGAGCGGGACATTTACTGTTATGTTCACAACGTTTGTTTTTACTGGATGCAAATATCCTTGTTCACTGCTAAACGCAACACATCCTGCTACTACTGAAAAAAAGAAACTGAGAACTACATATCTATCACGCATGATTTCATACTATATATGTTATTCATAATCTATATTTGCTGTCAAATTCCAGTATTTAATCATTGCAGGATTT
>NC_051418.1:15169164-15169923 GCF_015228065.2 Penaeus monodon | reverse complement strand
CATCCTGGCGGTGATCTCACGTTGAGTTGCCACGCTTACAGGATGTGACACACGTACAGCTACAGGATAAAAGAAACTCTGAAAATTCCCGATAATTACCAGAAAGTTCAGGTTACATGAGAACCATCACCTTGATTAAGTCACGTCAAGGCAACGCTAAAGTAACTCGACTCTGGACGCCTTGCATCTTCCGATATTTTTGCTCTCGTTCTGGCGGTCGGCGAAAGGGTGCTGATGGCGCTAGGGTTCGGAGGCGCGGAGGGGATTTATATTTTCAGTTCTTCGTTATTGACAACGCCACCCATTCTAGCTACGTAGAAGCCCCTAGACCTGATTCCCAAAGAGCGGACCGAGGCTTTCTAAACCGGGGCCCCGCCCGCCATGCCCCGCACTTCAATCACCGGTCACCAAGTAAGCCAGCTTCCAACGCGGCCGCCTTCGGTGCGCCCCCCTCGCCCCCACCCACCGCCCTGGACGCGGTGGGGTCAGTGCCTGGCGTGGGCGACCTACAACATCACTATCGTCATCATAGTCCTATTTTGGCGGCTTACTGATGGCCGCACATACCATGGGGTAAGTCTGTACGTAGAGTCGTGCGCGTCAACATCTGAGTGTTGGTGGGTGTTCGTATAAGCAAAATCTGGTGTACATATCGTCATGTCCCATGTTAGAATCTAAACACTGATGTATACACTCGGCTGAGTGGCTGAGGTCATACTCATGAATAGTGGGTCACTCACACCTCCTAGCGCTGCGGCC
>NC_051418.1:15168360-15168791 GCF_015228065.2 Penaeus monodon | reverse complement strand
CCTTGTGCGTGGAGCGGCCTCTCAAGGGATAACAAATACAAGTAAAACTAAACGCCGGAAGCCGCCGCCATCTGGAAGAGCGGCGGGCGAGGCGACGTTCTGCAATTATCTGTATTCGGATTTGGTTTCACATGTCACCAATGTCGCTGTACAGCCTACCTAGCAACTTGCAAGGCAGACCATCAAAACAATTAATTGAAAAACAACAATGCAACCAACCAAACAAATCACAACATTTGACTGCCATCAAAAATAAATAAACAAAGACGAAGGAGATGCAAAAAAATGAAGAATAGATCACGAGCACAGACTAACGGCCGACTCCTGGCGCAGCTCCAGCAAGGAGGGCGTGGGCGGCGCGCCTGGAAGTCGGGGCGAGGGGGGGCGCCGGGCACAGGGGTTGTCACGAAGGAACTCTTGCGAGGCGAGGG
>NC_051418.1:15166795-15167690 GCF_015228065.2 Penaeus monodon | reverse complement strand
GGCCTTCTTCATCTGGCCTCTACACTCTTACCACCAGGTCTCAAATTGTATGCATTTCCTAACGCAAGTCTCGTTCCATCTGCCTCCACCGACGGATCCGCTTGCATCTGCGTTCCTTCAAAGCTCTATTCCGCCCATACCAACCATGGCTCCAGCTGTGTTTCTTTCCACTTTGAGTCTCCTTATCCTATTCTTCGTCCAGGAAACATGAAGTATCGGCACTAAATTAAGCGAATGTGCCTTCTTCACTTTATGTCTGTTTAAGGATATCGGCCCGTTCCAATAACTCTTAGTAATGCTTTGCCATGCTTTAAAATCCCATCCATTCTACTATTTGCTCAAAGAGCTATTGCCTAAAGCTGTCGTCTTTGTTCGCTCTCGCGTCAGTCTCAAGTAATGAGGCCGATATGAACACTGTACTGACTGATGCACAACGCCCCAGCCTCCGGGCGAAGGGCTTAGCCGTGTCCTGAGCAAGCCCAAGGCGCTCTCCCTGGCATTGGCACCACCACCTCACGGCGACGGGGGGCTTCAATCCTTTTCAGCCGATGTTCAGACAAGCCTCGAGGTAGAAGTTCACACGCGAAACTTTGCGACCACCACCTGCTTCGGTCATACTTAACTAGTAGCAAAAAGAAATACCTACTTTTTAAATATTGCAATCTGATCTTCAAGAATAAGCCCCGCATGGCGTTTGTACTGTATCTCGACTTATCTTTCTGTTGTCAGTTTACGTGCAGCGCTTAAAAGCTGCAAGGCAATCAGTAGACCGTTTCGTGAAATACTCTAAGTTCACTCCGTAGAGTTCGCCCTTCTGTCCTCTTCTAAAAATTAGCAAACATTTTATAAGCCTTGTAAAACTTGGCTAAATTAAGAACACTGGGATAGGAACATA
>NC_051418.1:15166016-15166423 GCF_015228065.2 Penaeus monodon | reverse complement strand
TCGGAAAGAAAACACAAATAAAACAACGAGAGACCGCAAAACAGCATTTCCTTTCCTGCGCGCACTCACTCTTTTCCTCACGCGCCACCTCTGCACTTTTAAATACTCGACTAGACAAAAGACTTCATGCAAATGCCACTACACTCACAGCCGCAGAATACTCACCAGTGATAAGTGATCGTTAGTCTTATCGCTGGCTGATAAGTCGCACGCGTCGCCGCTTCGGTCTACCTGAACGCTATTGTGTTAAACCGAAACGTCATCAGACTATCAGCACACAGACAAGTCAGTTTGGTGTCTTAAAGACCATAATCCCCTGTGGCGACGAGCGCGGCTCTGTGATAAGCAGGTAGGTAAACATAGCCTCCTGCCTCCCACGCACAGTACAAGCTACAATAGAAGGGGGA
>NC_051418.1:15165779-15165997 GCF_015228065.2 Penaeus monodon | reverse complement strand
AGGTGACGGGAGCCCGGCATCCCCTCCTCGGCTCCTCCGTCCCCCATGCACACTCCCCGCCCCTCGCAACGTGCGCGCCCACAAACAAACTCACAACTTCTCACTACCGCGATGGAATGCACTCGCCATGCCACCTCTGAGCGTGAGAGAAAGGGGAGAGCTACCGGGAGAAAATCTCCGAATTCCGATGGCAACTTCTACGTGTCTCACCACTAGCA
>NC_051418.1:15164591-15165754 GCF_015228065.2 Penaeus monodon | reverse complement strand
TTGACAAAACGAAATCGCGGCTGCGAAACAGAGAAATATCCAATGACATCATCGTCAGCCAATGGCGCGTGTGGTGGCGTCACTGTGCACCAATCGTGGAGCACCTACGTCGTTTACAGCCAATCCCATCAGCCTGGACTGGTTGGCACGAACTTCAACTCAATTTTGTTCTTAAACCCACACCCAGCGCAGGAACAAAGACTTCTGTGGACACCCAGGAACACTATACTTTACCTAGCCAAGGCGACGCTCTACGTGCTACTCACTTCCGCAGAGGAAAAGTGAAATATAGAAAAAGATTGCAGAAAGAGTGAAACCGACACCTGGCAAGAATTTTCACCTGAGAGTCTGACCTTGCTCACTTGATGAGTTAAAGGTCATTACAGTGTTGCACGCGGAGGAGGAATCAACACGATGCCGCGATTCCAATCCTCACAGCACACACGGGGGAAAAGCTACTGTGATAATAAGCAATAAGAGATGCTACATGATTTGTTATAATAAATACATCCTATTCACGGTGCCATGCCGGGTATACCCGCCGCACCCTCGAGAAAATCAAAATATTCACGCGTTCCGCCTAGAATAAACTAGATCCAGCCTACATCAGACCAGCGCCATAAAAACTGCATGCAAAACACAACTTTCTCACACTATCGCACGCTGACCTACTTCCAGATAACAAGCCGCGGTTTCAGCAAGGTCGACAGCACTAACGAACGCCGCCCACCAGCTGCAGAAGAGACACTTCGGAATCCATTAGTGCAGATTTCATCATCGATAACCGTCGCCCCAAAAAGAAATAAAAGAAATATGTTCGCACACTCATGTCACCCAAGCAGGACACGTCGCTAAAAGTATCCGTGTCACGTTCACAAAGTGACTGAGTGGTTTTGGACGCTCATTTCAAACGCTGACGTGTTTGTCAAAGTAAGAGTGAACGGGCGGCGAGGTGACCTGCACGTCAAGCTACCGATTCGGGGGGAGTATCCGAGGTGTTGGGGCGGCGTTTCCAGCGGTGGCGGGGTGGCGGGTGGGGGGGCGGGGTGGCGGGTGGGGGGGCGGGGTGGCGGGTGGCTGGAGTTGATATTGATCCTCAGGAAATATACAGAAATTGAAACAACGGCAATTAAAAAAAAAAGGCAATTTATCCAACGGAATTT
>NC_051418.1:15161363-15163231 GCF_015228065.2 Penaeus monodon | reverse complement strand
CCCGAGACAGCATGCATCATGAAATGGGATGACTTTCCCTTGCTAGGTTCTGAAAAATATGAGTAATTAAAAACAAATTATTTTTTTTTTCTTCTTGATTTCTCGTAACCTGGGAAGCAATAAATGCCATAAGTAGGTGCTCATGCCAAAAAACTTGTAAAACTGTAATAAAACCTAAAAATATATATTACTTATTTTATTGCTTTAACTCTTGGGAAATATGTTTAGCCACGCCTCGGTAGTGTCAGATGTATCACCCCTTTCATGTCTTCTGTCTACGAATAACTAATAATAGTAAAGCCAACGAGAACAAAAAGAGAATAAAATAGCCCTGACTTTTATCTTCCAATTTCGAGACTCGCCATCTGCGGAAAAGACGTGGAGGAAGCCGAAAAACGAAGGAACAAATAGGATACAAATCATGGCCACGTATGTACACAGCTGTATCTAGGGACCACATTATCAATGACAACAATCTGGTTTTAAAATGATGATGATGCAACAAGCGTGACCACAAATAGAGGGAAAGCTTACACACTACTTACGATTACGCAAATCACGTATAAATATAACTTACACACCAAACTTAATGAACAAACAAAACATAATTCGTTTCGAAATGGACAAAGGAGAACGGACAAAGAAATTAATCAGTATGATAAGTCGCATATGAGGTCAATTCAGTCAAGCGCGGACATTAACCACCGAAGCAGCTACAAATCACATGATAGTATTGGGAGTTCCTAGAAAGAGTCTGGCATGGAAAAGACCCACAGAAGTGCTTACACAACTTCATTAAAATGTGGATGGTGAACGTCAGCGAGCCATGCAAATGAGCTCCCTTGTTCACTCTCTCACAATGGAATGTTAATGAACGACGAGGGCGCCGCGGCGAAAGAATCACGCTAACGAAGGCGATATGAAACGGGAAACTCCGATGAGAAGCCAACAGACCAATAAAGCCTGCGGTCGGAAGCTGCCACAAGGGAGCAGGAAGGACGCCCGGACGCCGCCTCGTTTGTCAAAATCAACCGGCCTCCCAAGGTGTGTAAATGAAAAGAGGTGAAAGCTTTGTCCAAAAAACCAAAAGTGTTCCCTGCAAGAAAGGAGGGTACAGAGTGAGGTAGGCATCTTCGACTCGTAAAGTCCAAAGTCCTCCTCCAGCGGGCGGGGTTTCCACCCTAAGGTCGCGGCAGGCTGATGTCATGCATGATGTCACCCCGGCCATGACATCACGCTGGGTGGGATCATCACGATCATTAATGCAGTGAAGGAGGCGGCTCCTCTGACTGCTGTAACTCTTTCACACTGTGCACACACAAACACACACATGCATCATGTGCAATGACGCAACTTGGGATCCGCAGGGCGCCCTCGTCTTTCTGTCATTTTTATTCTGTCTTTCTCCCCGTCGAAAAAAAAAAAACGCTAAATCCGGGTTTTCCTTTGTGGGGGTTTGGGGGGAATTAAAAACTTTTTTTTTTTTCCCCCTTTTCTGAACCCCCTTCCCAAAATTCCAGAAAAGGGGGAAAGGTAAAATATTTTTTTTAAATCAAATTTTAAAAATTTTTTTTTCCACCCCTTTCTTTTCTGCTTTTCCCCCCCCCCCTTTTTTTTTTTTTTCCCCCCCCCCTCAAAGTTTCCCCCCAAAAATTTCCCTTTGGCCCCCCCCCCCCGGGTTTTTTTTTGGGGGGCCTTTTTAAACCCCCCCCCCCCCTTTTCCCCCCCGTTTTTTTCCCCCCCCTTTTTTCCTTTTTTCCCCCTCCCGGGCCCCTTTCCCCCGGGGGGGCCCGGGCCCCCCCCTTTTCCCCTCTTTGGGGGGTTTTCCCCTTTCTTTCCCTTTTCCCCCCCCCCCCCCTTTATGTTTT
>NC_051418.1:15160902-15161323 GCF_015228065.2 Penaeus monodon | reverse complement strand
TTTTTCCCCTTTTCCCCCCCCCTTTTCTTTTTTTTCCTCCTCCCCCCCCTTTTTTTTTTTTTTCCCCCCCCAAAAAGGGGGGGTTTTTACCTTGCCCCCCGGGGGTTTCCCCTTTTGGTCCCCCCTTTTCTTTATTCCCCCCAAATTTTTTTCCCCTCCCCCCCCCTTTTTCTCCCTTTTTCCTCTTTTTTCCCCCCCCCCTTTTTTTTGTTTCCCCTTTTTCCGCCCCCCTTTATTTTTTCCCTTTTTTCCCCCTTTTCCCCCCCCCTTTTCCCCTTCTTCCCCCTTTTTTTTCCCCCCTTTTTTTCCCCTTTTCCCCTTTCCTTTTTTCCCCCTTTTTTCCCCTTCCCCCCCCTTTTTTCCCCCTTTCCCCTTTTTCCTTCTTTGGCCCTTTTTCCCCCCTTTTTCCCCCCTTTTTCCC
>NC_051418.1:15159111-15159271 GCF_015228065.2 Penaeus monodon | reverse complement strand
TTTTTCCCCCCCCCCTTTTTTTCCCCCCTCCCTTCTCTTTCCCTCCCCCCCCCCCCTTTTCCCCCTTTTTTTCCCCCTTTTTCTCCCCCCTTTTTCCCCCCCCCTTTCTCCCCCTTTCTCCCTTTTTTTTCCCTTTCCCCCCCTTTCCCCTTTCTCCTTT
>NC_051418.1:15158792-15159059 GCF_015228065.2 Penaeus monodon | reverse complement strand
TTTTCCCCCTTTTCCCCTTCCCCAAACCCTCTTGCCTCCATTCTCCCCTCTCCCCCTTCTCTCTTTCTCCACCTTTCCTCTTTCCCTTTTTTTTGGGCCTCCCCCCTCTCCTCCCCCTCCCTCTCCCCCCCTTTTCCTTCCTCCCCCCCCCCTTTTTTTTCCCCCTTTTTCCCTCCCCCTCCCCCCCTTCCCAACCCCCCCTTTTTTCCCCCCTCCCCTATTCCACCCTTTTCCCTTTTCCCTTTTTTTTTTTCCCCCCACCCCCCT
>NC_051418.1:15156411-15157375 GCF_015228065.2 Penaeus monodon | reverse complement strand
ACAATATTTTGGTATTGCTTAATCATAATATTTTTTTTTTTTTGCAATTATGAACTGAATACCAATGTGGATTTGTTTTACTGATAATTCTTTTCCAACTATATTCTATTTTTTTTTTTAAATGATAATCTATTTCTCTAACACACATACCATAAAAAAGCTACAGACGTATAACGCAAATTTCTCAAAATTTGTCCTTTAAATGGAAAATGTGACGTTTCATGGAAATTCTGCCAAGTTATATCTATGCATGGATAAAGCCTTTAGAAGATAACGAAAACAAGGCAGACCGCATGCACTCCACAAGTGTGTCGTGACACATCCAAGTATGACTGAGGTAAAAATTGCAGAGTAAAATTTCAACAAATGTAAACGTACATAAAAGAATTACTGCATTCCAGAACATATTATTCATACAAATAGGAAACTTCCATTGACTGATGCCTGCCACTTAAAAGATTATACTTTTTTTTTTTATTTAGATTCTCAGTTCTAGAAAAATACTTACAAAACTTATTACATCTTTACTTTTCTACTTACAAGTAAAATTTCCACGAAGGGAAAGCACACATCTCACACGATGTGTTCTATTTGGCAACAGCGTTTCTGGAAGAGGCGAGAGGGAGGCGAACAGAGAGTGCGTTCACAGACCAAGGGAGGAAAAGCTTATGAGAATACAAAGGGGATCCGAAAACATGCGGCAATTAGTCAATTAGCGTGAAATCCCGGACATGACAGAGCCCCCCCCCCCCCACCGCCGCCGCATTCGTAATCGAGGACCAGCGACCGGAAGTGAGCGCATATCGCTGGGTCGTTAGCGCTGCGTGAATCACGTGTTCTGCTTAACCACCCATCACTCACGCGGCCTCGTCAATTGCCTCTGGGAATATGTCGCTCTTTCTATTTTCAGATGTTTAAATATCCTTAAACGAATACAAAAGCCCATGTACATGCTCAAGCACGT
>NC_051418.1:15155778-15156332 GCF_015228065.2 Penaeus monodon | reverse complement strand
AGGTACTAACGGGCGCGTGTATACCGCATTCTGCCTAAGGTCTATGTAAGTATATAGAGCTTGAGGGCGAGCCACGCTGGGCGGGTAGGATTGAGCGATCCCAGGTGGCACTTTGCGGCCGAGCGGCACCGACAACCGAGGGAACCAAGGAGGAGCGAGCAGGAGCATCTTCCAGCAGCCACAGGCATTCCGAAAGCCGCGGTTCCGTCTGGAAGCTCGACGGTTGGGTAATTAAGTGTAAAACTCACGACTTTCATTATAGTCTAGCAATGAGTCAACAGGCAGGGGCGCACCGCCCACGCACGTTCCCAAAAATACATGACGCGTACAAACAGAGGTTAAGAACTAAAGCAAATTATCTGCTGTTTTTAATAAGTTTGTATGTGCCTTTATGCGAGAGGCAGGAGGTCAAAGTGCAACGTTGCAGATGTCTAACCAAGAGGCGTGCTTAGTACGGAGAGGCGCAAGATAAGCGCAGGAGTGAAGTGAAGCTATCAATTGCTCTTGTCGGTATCGCAGGGATGTCGGAATGGCACAATCGCTGTACATTGTAG
>NC_051418.1:15154561-15155754 GCF_015228065.2 Penaeus monodon | reverse complement strand
GTTATAGGGAAAGGGATATCCAAGAACCAACACTTTTTCATTCAGCCATAAAAAAATAAAAAAGACAAATTCTGACGGTTAAGCGATCCAATTTTAGACTCCGGAAGCGGGAAAATTTTTGTTTCCTAAAAGTGTTGAAACATTTAGCGATTCGCTACTGGAACACAAGATGACGTCACTATGTGGACCGACGAAAAATAATCCTCAAAACCGTAGGAAGATGTTGCTTCGTCCCCCGTGACCCTTTGTCCATTATCATTTTTTTCCTTTCTTTATGTGAGGCAGAAAGACACGTAAATATTATGAAACCAGATATGAAAATAAAGGTAACTGAATGACAGGGTATACTGAGGTAAAATGACAGAAAAACGCATTATACACAAAACAGGTGTTTTTCTCGCAATTCTACCAACATCGTAGTTAGTCATTCATCATGGGTAAAGGGAGTCGGTATTTCAGCAAATAATGGCGAGTTCCTGAATAACCTAATGATTTAGTGGTGAGCTGACTAAGTGAGAAAATAAGAAACGTTCGAAAGTGAAAGTGAGGCTGAACGAGCGAGTGTAGGAGTGGACGCACATGTAAACAACTCCCACCACTTTCCTCTCCCTTTCTCTGTATTTGCGTCCCTTCTTCCTCCAACCATCTACTCTTCCTACTACATGGGTCTCTCTTCGGCGCCCATATAACAGCCACCTTGTCGAGTCACGTGGTTTAAGAGCATCCCGTGGGACACACCGCCCATGTGGGAGTTTATTAAACCACGTGGCTCGACAGGCCAGGTGTTATGTGGGTTTTACGCTACTTCCCTTTATATTCAGTCAACTCCCATCAATGCCAATAAGACCACAACATCTCGTCTCGGGCCGGCCACGCTGCCGAGAATACCTGACGGGGTGCCGTCCAGATCACGCCCACGCGTGCACAAATATCTTTGCCTAAATCCAGCCGCACCCGCCCACGGAGCGCGAGCCTCCACCGGCGGCTGCGGGCGGATGACCTTTTACAAAAGCAAAACTAAAGAACGGAAGAGAGAATGAACATGCGTTTTTAACGTCAGCTGTTCTTTAAGGAGAAAAATGTAAACACAGGAATGCATACTTCTTTGCTTATAGGTTTGCTTGCTTTTTGTTTGTCTGTTGTTTAATTATGTGCGCTGCCTACTGTCGTCGGTCACCAATACAAGGAGAGGG
>NC_051418.1:15152298-15154341 GCF_015228065.2 Penaeus monodon | reverse complement strand
TGTTTTTAGTAAAAAAATGTCAAAAACCTGGGGCCGAAAAAAAAATTTTTTCTTTTTTCCTTTAGAAAAAAAAAAACATCTAAAACTAAACAGAATGGACAAAAAATAAAAAGCAGTTCTTGCCGCATAATATTATATAATTTACCTTGACTTGAGGCGTCATCTCTTTCTCAGTGGGGTTTTATTATTACCCAAAATAATTTATGGGACCCTTTATTCAACCCAAATCTCCGGGGTTTTCTTTATGATAAGCACATTTAGGTAAAGGGGTTCACTCCTAAAGGGAAAATGCCTGTAAAAACCTGGCGGGGGCAACCCTTACTTTTGATTTTCATAAACCCTTTTCCCAAAATTTTTCGGCTTTCCCACTTTTGCACCCCGCCCTTTTCGTCCGTTTTCCGGCCTGGGCCCGGGGGAGTGAGGGCGGCGCTACAGACCGCCGGTCGTTCGCCCTGGCACTGGCGGCGAAGCGAGTGGGAACCCGCCCGCCTGGGGGCGCCCGGGGGGAGGTGGGTGCACCCGTTAATTCATTCCTTTTACAACAACTCGCGGTTTCGGGGATGTCTTTTGTATTTGCGACTGAAGTCACACTAAAAAGGTTTGCCAAAGGGGCCGCCGTTTGGAAGAGGCGTGCGTAATCCCCTTTATCCCCGGGATGTCACGGCTGTTGACCCCCGGCCCGGGGTACCTCCCCCGCGCCACGTGCCCTCCACCAGGGCGCCCCCTCCCCTTTCCCGACGAGTCCCCCCTCACAACCCCTCCTCCCCCCCCTGCTTTACGTCCCCCTCACCCCCCTTTCCTCTCCCCTGCCCCACCTGCCTTTTTCGCATGCCGACCCTCCCGCGCATCCTCCCTTTCCCCCTCCCCTCACCCGAATGCGGATCCCGTCGCGAACCGCTCTCCCACGGCTCCTCGCTGCGAAGTCGTTTTAGAAAGGGAAATCGGAATTGAAAATGAACAGCAATATTTCAATAAACATTTCAGATGTCAGAAATGAACTAGAACGAGTTTGAACACAGCAATACAAAAATAATTAGGAAAAATAACTATGGTACGGTCAATAACCTCGCACTTATTTCTCGATAAAATGGAAATCCACACGCGTCCAAACCGTTAAAGTAACAATATACATATATAATATATCAAACAAAAAAATGGGGGAATGCACTGTGTTTTGGCCCTGTGCGTGGTTTCCCCCCCCCCCTGTGCACCTGAAAGCAACATCTCGCTCCACGTATCCGGGTCTCGAGGGTTAATGGACGTCACAACTATATTTAAGCGTGATGGTGTTAATTGGCCGCTTGCCTTGGTAACAAGCTTTACACGGCCTTTGGGGCCCAGTCCCCCTGGGAGAGGGAAAGGGGGAGGGAGGGGAGGGAAGGGGGGAGACAAAGGGGGAAGGGGGGAAGCGGGGAAAAAGGGGGAAGGGGAGGGGGGGGAAAGTGAAACAGAGCCCAAGGAAGGGAAGGAGTGAGGGGGGAAAGGGGAGCAAAAGGGAGGGAGGGAAGGAAGGCGGGGGGACAAGGAGGAAGGGAGGGGGGGAGCGGCCCGGCCCTTCTTTCCCCGCCCGTACTCCGCATCCTGTTCGTGCGCGCCCGGGACATCTGCACTCACTAATGCTATGATTGGACGGGAAAAAGAGGGCCCGCTAACGAGGCAAATTTCCGTTTGATTTGACCGCGATATACATTCCTCGCATTCCGAGCTGACTGGGTTGTCGCCAGCGGAAAATCAACTGGGACATATCAGAGTAGTTATTCGGGTGATAATCGAAAAACTAGGTGCGGGATGGTATGAATGCACGTATGTAGTATGTTATCCGTTTTGCTCACAAAGCTTTTTAAGGTGGTTTCCTTTTTGGGGTCGCCCCCTCTGGGGGGAAATAGGAAATAAATAAGCATTTTGGGAAATTTTTTAGACGAATTATTTTCCATTGGACTATTAAGAAAGAACTTCCAGATTTATCAGTGTACACAAAAAAAAAGTCAAATAAAAATGAAACTATCACTGCGAATATACATACACTGTTAAGAATAAAATGAC
>NC_051418.1:15151609-15152260 GCF_015228065.2 Penaeus monodon | reverse complement strand
CAAATATTTTCGGTGCACAAAGCACCCCCCCCCGGTCCACACCACCCATAACCAACTCAAAAAAAAGGTAAAAAAGAAAAAAGAAAGAGAAACTGTGAGGAATTATGCCTGCCACCCTGTTTTTTTATTCCCACGGGCAATTTAAAAAAAAAGAAAACCGGGCAAAAATTTTTTTACTTTACTCTCCGCCCCCAACAACGAGTTTCTCTCCTCCGCCCTCGACCAAGACGATCCGGGCGGCCGCAGTTTCCGACGACGGAACACTCAAATGCCTTCCGCCTTCTCTCTCGCCTCGCCGCTTCCCGGGGCGGGGGCCCCCCCAATGAATGAGGAGAGCGGGGTCCCCCAATACCAAAATTTTTAAAAATGAACGAACTCGGGGGGGGGAAAGGGAACCCTTGACATAAAAACCTACATAAAAACCCCACGGCACCCTTGCGACACTTTCTATTCCCAAGCGAAAAGCCCAAGTTTCCTGGGAACATTTTTAGGTGTACCGAAGGGGTTTTCCCAAACCCCCAACCCACGTTTCCTCCCAAAGGAAATTTTTCGCATCCGCCCCCAAAATTGCCAAACAATCCCCTTTCCCCTTTGGCTAGTCCCTTGCCTATCGCTATGCCCCGGGGGGAAGAGGAGGGGAAGACAAAAGGG
>NC_051418.1:15151348-15151587 GCF_015228065.2 Penaeus monodon | reverse complement strand
GGGGGGGTCAAAAAGGGGGGGGAGAAAATTAAAAAGGGGGAAAAAGGGGGTTTTTAAAAAGGGGGGGAAAAAAAAAAATTATTTTTTAAAAAAAAAATTTTTTATATATTTTTAATATATATTAAAATTTTTAAAAATATATAAAAAAAAAAAAATTTTTTTTTTTTTTTAAATTTTTAAAAATAATATATATAAAAAAAAATATAATATTATATTTTTTTTTTTGGGGTTTTTTTTTT
>NC_051418.1:15151206-15151318 GCF_015228065.2 Penaeus monodon | reverse complement strand
CCCCCCCCCCAAAAAAAAAAAAAAATTTTATATTAAAAAAAAAAATATATAAATTTTAAAAATTTTTTAAAAAATAAAAAAAATTTTTTTTTAAATATAATATAATTATTTT
>NC_051418.1:15150819-15150922 GCF_015228065.2 Penaeus monodon | reverse complement strand
TTTTTTAAAATTTTTTATATATAAACAATTAAAATATTTTTATATATATATTAAAAATTTTTTTAAAAAAAAAATTTAAATTGATTTTTATAAAATTTTTTTT
>NC_051418.1:15149627-15149758 GCF_015228065.2 Penaeus monodon | reverse complement strand
TTTATTAAAAAAATTTTTTTTTTTTTTTAAATTCCCCCCAAAATTTTTAAAATTTCCCCCCCCCCAAAAAAATTTCCCCAAAAACCCCCAAACAAAAAAAAACCCCCCCCAAAAAAAAAATTTAAAAAATT
>NC_051418.1:15149391-15149461 GCF_015228065.2 Penaeus monodon | reverse complement strand
GGGGGGGGGAAAAAAAAAAAGGGGGGTTTTTTTTTTTTTGGGGGGGGGGGGGGGGCCCCTTTTGGGGGGG
>NC_051418.1:15148975-15149075 GCF_015228065.2 Penaeus monodon | reverse complement strand
TAAAAGGAAAGGGGGGAAAAAAGGGGAAAAAAGAGGAAAGAGCGGGGGGAAAGGGGGAAAAAAATGGGAAAAAAAAAAAAATTTTTTTTTTAAAAAAAAA
>NC_051418.1:15148531-15148684 GCF_015228065.2 Penaeus monodon | reverse complement strand
AGGGGGGGAAAGGGGGGAGGGGGGGGAAAAGGGGGGGAAGGGAAAAGGGGGGAAGGGGGAGGGAAAAAAGGAAAAAAAGGGGGGGGAAGGGGGGGAGAGGGAAGGGGGGGAAAAGGGGGGGGGGGGGGGAAAAAAAAGAAAAAAAAAGGGGGG
>NC_051418.1:15147819-15147977 GCF_015228065.2 Penaeus monodon | reverse complement strand
GGGGGGGGGGGGAAAAAAAAAAAAAAAAGGGGAGAGGGGGTGGGGGGAAAAAAAAAAGGGGGGGAGAAAGGGGGGGAGAAGAAAGGGGGGGGGGGAAAAGAGAGGGGGAAAAAGGGGGGGGGGGAGAAAAAAAAGGGGGGGGGGGAGAAAAAGGGGGG
>NC_051418.1:15147569-15147664 GCF_015228065.2 Penaeus monodon | reverse complement strand
GGGGGGGGGGGGGGGAAAAAAAAGGGGAAAAGGGGGGGGAAAAAAAAAGGGGAAAAGAAAAAAGGGGGGAAAAGAGAGAAAAAGGGGGGGGGGGG
>NC_051418.1:15147170-15147316 GCF_015228065.2 Penaeus monodon | reverse complement strand
AAAAAAAGGGGGGGGGGGGGGGAAAAAAAAAAATTTTTAAAAAAGGGGGGGGGGAAAAAAAATTAAAAGGGGGGGGGGGGAGGGAAAAAAGGGGGGAAAAAAGGGGGGAAAAAAAAAAAAGGGAAACACCGAAGCGGGGGAAAAAA
>NC_051418.1:15147025-15147150 GCF_015228065.2 Penaeus monodon | reverse complement strand
AAAAAAAAAAAAAAGAAGGGGCCCCGGGGAAAAGAGAAGGGGGGAAAAAAAAAAAAAGGGGGGGGGAAAAAAAGAAGGGGAAAAAGGGGGAAAAAGGAAAAAAGGGGAAAAAAAGGGGAAAAGGG
>NC_051418.1:15145622-15146841 GCF_015228065.2 Penaeus monodon | reverse complement strand
ATTCTACATATGGAAGGTGATGTCAGAATGATAAACGTTCTCAGTCTACGTGACCGCAATTCCTGTAACACTGCTACTTTGAGCTACAAAGGAAGAGATAAGGGAAGAGGAGAGGGATGAGAAGACGAATAGAGAAGAGGAACAAACAGCTTATTCAAATGGTAATAAAACTGCTATAACAGCCATCATAGAAGGATAAGGAGGTATGGCCCAGGCGGGGGGGTTGCCCGCAGTCTTGATGCTTCTAGGGTTAAGTATTTGTATTGGCGGTGTTGTTCTCCTGCTGTGGTTAGAAGTAGAGGCTTAAATGCGGATGGTGACGTGATAGTGGAGGCGCTGGTGGAGGTGGATGGGACTGCAGTGAAATGGGGGCATGATGACGGTGCCCGTGAGATAAGACGCTGCAAACATTTTGGGGCAAACAATGGGATGATCTTTGTTAACGACACTAATATTGTTGGCTGTGAGTATGGTCATATTGTATATTGTTGGTTGGTTATAGATGGGGTGGTACTAGCATTTGGAAAAATGAGAGAAAAAATAATCGGATTCAGGATACATCAGAATGCGATTAACCATCCCATCACCACTTGGGTTTCAATAAGAAGCTCAAATGCTACACAAGTCCCCGCTCAGGAACTCGTTTATCCCAAAACCTTTAGCTGATGCTGTTCGGTAATCGACGCTTATAATTTGGAGCTGAATTTTCGAAGCCATTTGAGACAAGGGCATTCGGCATGGGGCAGAGAGGTCAATCTTTGATCTGGTACAGAGGAGGCTGGTTAAAGTCACAGCAAGAATTAAAGGTTGGGTAAACACTAGCCAGCTATGCAGTGCGATTTACGAACAACCCCTGGGCCCAGGAGGGGCGGTGAGCCAGCTGCAGGAGGCAGCTGCTCCAAACTTTCCTTTATTTTTCTCCAGCCTCAGACTGATGTCATCGATGAGCTCCAAGAGACAGAGTTTCAACAGCGACACGACCCCTTCAGGAACTGCTAAAATTTCACGCAGCAGTTTTATGCATACGGAAGGCCGATCCTTTCACTTACTTCTTATAAAGATCAATGA
The DNA here is from genome assembly GCF_015228065.2 of Penaeus monodon. Taxonomy (NCBI): domain Eukaryota; kingdom Metazoa; phylum Arthropoda; class Malacostraca; order Decapoda; family Penaeidae; genus Penaeus; species Penaeus monodon. The sequence continues at coordinate 15,145,773 of NC_051418.1, read as the reverse complement.
TGAAAAATGATCGCCTACAGTCAGGAAACAGTTGATGGAAAAAAATTTACTGGGGGCACGTCTTCGTGGGGTTGTTTCCCAGACCTGAAAGAGATATAGTGGTCACACAGAAAATAGAATTTTTGCATATATCCATCGCGTAATCTAGGCT
>NC_051418.1:15144137-15145595 GCF_015228065.2 Penaeus monodon | reverse complement strand
CAGTGATGGTGTCCCCAAAACCTGTGTCGCGTCTCCCGTCTTGGCCAAGGATGGGTCAGATGTAGTAGCATTCGTAAGAGCCGATGGTGGCCCTGGGCATGCGGTAGAAAGGAGGGAATGACTTTGACGACAGTGCTTTGAAGGCGAATTCTAGGTACTGCTTGCGATGGTGAAAGCGACGGTAAGTTTCATTAGAACCGAACAACACTAGTGTTATTATTGCAGCAGGTTGTAATGATGCTGGTTAGCAGCGTCGGCGACGTGGTCTCCCCGCAATTCTCACCGATTTCTCACCATAAGTGTATGTCAAGAAACAAAGACTAGTGAAGTTCTATAAATAAATACTATTTTTCGATGGCTAAAGATACTATGCACAAATAAATATAATCTGTAAGACATCCATAAAAAGTAACCAAACAGCATATTCTGAAGGCAGTTGCTTCCCCATGAATCTGCGGCATTTCCGAACGTTGTTGGGGAACCGGCATCAAAGTGATCGCTATTCTAGTGCCATACACACTCTGCACTGTTGCCAAGCAATTTCCCTCTTCCAGAGGCAACTCCTGGTGTTGTTTACACTAATTTGAACGCGGACCAAGTTCACCGAAACGGCTTACTACGAAAACGGTTTTCTTTTCACGGAAAATTATATATATACAGGGGAGAGAAACAAACAGCTACGGAAGAGAAGAGGAAAATGTGTCAACGAATGCTCTAGTTGCCTACTATGGTAGATCGCTTTAATTTGTGAAACTGTTTTCATTTCCATGCCCCGTGGCATTTCTTGCTGATGTTAACTAATCCGGAACCACGCAGTGACTATTCATACACAAAGATCTTTCTCGGAGAACTTACTGTCTGGTCTGCAAGTTGTTTTTAATATACATACCAACTGTCATCCCGGATGATAAAATGAATAAAAAAGTTTTTGTATTATATTTCTCTAAGAGTAAAGCCAATCTATAAATATAGCATCCAAGGAATTCCCATACAGGTTGCGATCATTTCCTGTGGTCGATCGTGATCGATCGCTTTAAAAGGCGCAATAATACAAATAACGAAAAATAACCTAACTCCCTTAAAGACACTTGATGGCCATTCGGTTAACTGGTTGACAAATATTTGACACTCACATTTTACATCTATTCTAATTATCAAACTCATTTAGCTCTCGGCTGTTTCCCATTCACCTCCACTACACGCCTGATTGCAAAAACAGGTCGAGAAAGCACAGTATTTCCCGAAAGCAAGAAAACAGCCCTGACTCTTGTACGAGCAAGTACACCAAACAATCACAGGTGTTTCCCCAAGGCACAACAGTTTCGCGTACCACATCTAGTGTAAGCCAAGGCCAAATGGTGGTACTTGTTCTTGGGAAAAGGGAAACCGCAAACAAAACCCTTTTCCCCAAGGAGCTGTGGGATGCCCGAGACTGTTGGGTGCGAAAAGTAAAGTAAA
>NC_051418.1:15143878-15144082 GCF_015228065.2 Penaeus monodon | reverse complement strand
CTGTGCCAAGGCTGGGCCTGGTTGGCAGGGAAGTGATGGAAAGTGTGTGAAAGGGGAAGCAGAGAATTACAGAAGCTAAACAGACGCCAGGGTGATAACAGGGTGAAACTAAAAAGCTAGGATAGCGTAGGGTTTCGGGTGAACGAACGAATCAAAGCACTGCTCATATATCGACAAACATAAATGAGAAAGATAGTGTAGCTC
>NC_051418.1:15143682-15143847 GCF_015228065.2 Penaeus monodon | reverse complement strand
CTCAAGGACACACGCTATCAATCGCCTCTTTCTAACAAAAAATTTCTTCCCACATCTATTCATAAATAGGCCTACTCACTTAAGCTCCCGTGCGATATGTTTAACCCTCTAAGTTCTAAGCATTGCATCACAAGTATTTCAACAACTGTGGTACAAACACCAGCT
>NC_051418.1:15139231-15143581 GCF_015228065.2 Penaeus monodon | reverse complement strand
GCAGTGCTGCCATCTGGCCGTCCGTTTAGCTAATCTTTTTGCTTCCCGCTCACTGCAAGTCAATGTCTCCTTCACATTTCCTTACTGTCAACCTTATTCTGGCCGCCCCGCACCCCCCACCCCTGCGCCCGGTCTCTTGTTCCCTCCCCCTCCCCCAAAGATACAAATTTCCCAACACGTCCCACCACCCGAACCCCCAATCCTCACCCCACAGTCGCGTCCAAAGATATCTATGACGTAATGCAGCACGGAAGCGCATATGGCTACGAATAAGCTAGTATTTGACCCCATGTTGGTCACGCTTCATTCTAATCTCTGCTGTATGCTATCAGTAAAATATCAGATAGAAAACATGTACCCGTGAGCTTGAGTGATAACTATCGGCCAGCGACGCCGACGTCATTGTAGCTAAAAATAGCCATGATGTCACCACCGAGCTCAGGCCCCTCCCCCTGCCTCCAACCTCACATATTTACGAACACACGCGCGTGGCCTTCCAACGTACACGTAAAATACATATGCAATTTAGCACGTGGAAATAGTTCGAGCCCTATGTCTAATGGCGGTATTTAGTCCAGAGAATCACATTATAATATACAAAGAAGTTTAACAACCCTACAACTCTAACCTGGCACTCACAACCCATTCTCAAGTTGCAAGGCTAACACCATCAATAACATCAGCAAAATTTAGTAAACTGACAGTATGCTATGAAAGATTATCACAATTTAATCAACACGAGTTTAAAATTACACAAAACATCTGTTACAAACTTCCCACAACCAAAGGGACAAAGGCTGACCTCGCCGACAAATGTATAGCTTGGCAGATAAAGGTGAAATTCTCTTTGTATATGGTTCACACAACAAAGACCAACATTTATACTGATGACCCAGGACAAATACTTGACCCACTTCCGGGGTTTCTTAACTGCCTGTAGTGCACCACAAGCATTTCTCCCAAATTCTACAATTAAAAAAGTGGCATTACAGCCTTCATCACAATTTAGTTTTTTAGCTGGGTAGTTAATAGAGGACAACTCACCTGTCTTCAGTCAAGTTCTTCAGTGGATTTTAAAATTACTTAATGATTTCCTAATACACCATGTCAGCACAAAAAAATTACTTCCAAATTTGATTTAAGCTCAGGTGAATAATGAGAACAGAACAACTACAAATTAAAGAATGGCATACCCACCAAGTAAGTGAAGATAATCCACTCCTGTTCAATTCTGTGTTATTAAGACAGGGGCTCTTGCAACAGTGCCAAGAGGACAATCAGTTGTAGACCCCTCCCTCCCCCACACCTCCAGGGATTAACGGGTAACCATCAATTCATTGGACAAAAAAAAAAAAACCAAAACTGGCCACGTGTCAAAATATTTTCTACCCACCACATCACTAAAACTACTTGTATGCTTCCATTGTGGGGTGCTATGATATTTAATAGCTCACTGCAACATGCTGACTTTTAATATGATTGTTAATTTTCTTCATTATTTTAAAATAAAATTGATTTCTTCTATAATCATGAGAATTACATCCTGACATTACCTTCATCATTTTGTGAATTACTGTTAACAAAACTATGAATATATGGTAACATACTGAATTGCATACATCAGTTATGAATAAAAATATGCCACTAAAATTACAGGTGCATCTATTCAATACTGTAGTACTGAATTTCACTAACAAATAACATCACTTAAACAAAATTATTACTTAAATTGATTAAGTCTCACTTCATGCATATTTAGAGTCCAATAAACTGTAATAAACAGTAAGGGTTAACATGTCAATATGCATCTTTATATCAAAAGCCATATATCACTTTGTACCGCAGTATATACCTATGTAACAGAATTATCATCAATATCTAACTCTGACTTTTCAAATTTGTTCAAGATTCTTCCCAATTTAGCCAGCCAATTCAATTGATAAAACATTTAATGGTTCATAAATTGGCAGATTTACTGTTCATTCATATTAATTTAGTTATTATTTCATGACTCATTTCAATATTCAAACCTAATTACATAAACTGAATCTAATTAAACCATAACATATTCTTAAAAAAAAAAAAAAATATTGCAACCATCATGACCATTTAGCATTTTAACATCAATAAAAAAAAACTTTCCAAGTAGATGTCATATTACTCCTGTTTACCCATCTAAAGAAATGAAGTGAAGTATCTCTGAAGCAACCAAAACAACATTTTGTTAATTTCTAACAACAGAAAATGGGTCACAAAATCAAGCGTAAAAACTACACCACTCTGAATAAATAATTGCCTTGCACTAGTGCCTTACCGTAAACCCTCCGGTGTTTGCACTCCACCATTCGTTTGCGGTTTAAATTAATCGAGACCTCAGTCTCATATCTGCCTGTCGTGGGATCAGCCTAACTTTCCTATGACTTTAATTCCTCAGTGGGGCACACAAGGGGGTCGGGGAATGTCCAAAAATGAAGAGACCAGCGCATGATTTACGTTATCAGTGAAACAAGAAGCAACAACGTGATCATCTCTCCCAGGACGAAGACTTCCTCCACAAGCCACTCTTTCGCTCCAACTAAATGCCACAGTATTTCCATACTGAATTACGCAGTTTTGGAGAAGGTAGCAACAGTGCTGATTCATCAGAATGGCAATTTATATTATCATAATGTATTTTATGCTTATAGCTGTTCATTAGCGCGATTTTTTAAGTTGTAAATTGAAAGCGAGAATTTAGGAAGGATTTAGTATGAAGACGTAAACAAACCTCAAAACAAGGGAAACAGACGTGGCACTTGATTATTTACTTCCTTTTCCAGGTAAGTCATTAAGTTTGTTGTTAGAAGTGTACCATTTTTTGTTATTTTAGAGACGTATGTAGGGAAGGTTAAGGGAAGGTTAAAAAGCTTGGTGAGGGCAGGGTTGTCTTAGTGAAAAAATGTTAAAGGCCGCTAACATGTGCAATGACAGGTCAAAGTTTTTTTTTTCTGTCCAGTAGCCTCTGATATATCGCATTGTCAAAATTTGTATAAGAGTATAATCCAAAATATAAATCATGGTATATGTTTAGAAGAGACCAACATTGGCTTTCAAAATAAGATTTTTATTCACAGCAATATGTGCTATGTACTATTTAAAACTATGTAAAACTCACCATTAGTACAACCCAACATTGGTGCTGTAACAAGCATTCATGAATTATGGCAAGATAAAGATTATTGCTTGATGGTGAGCTGTATGAAAGGTTTGCAAATTCATTCTTGCATGAATCTATGTGGTAAGGATTTGTTAGTCTTTGTTTGCAAACTAACAGGTGCAGAGTTGCATTAATGCAGGAATGATTTAAACATTTACCAATAAGACTGTCTTATGGGCATTAATGTCATGTTTTTTCTTCTCTTCTAATTTTCAGATTTTAATTTTATCATTTATTAAAATATTAATATTTTTATATCAGACATTTAAATTCAATTGCTGTTGCATTTTTTTTAACTATGATAATTTCAACAATATTTCTCTTTGGAGAGATATGAATACACCATGGCTTTGTGACTACCATGTGGTGCAAATAAACATTATAATCCTAATTACTTTTTTATAATTTCTTTTAGATTAAATGTTATTATCAATTATCAGTATTTATCAATAATATTTATTAGGCCTATTTTTGAGTATTTAGTTGATGTGAGAAGACTATTTACTAGTAATGTCTAGCCTTTTCTGATATTGCTTTAACATAAATGCGATTTTATCAGAGGTAGTGCTACATACCTGACTGATTTGGTGCCATGGTTCCTTGCAGTTATGTGTGAATTCCTTATTCCTTTAAGATATACTCTACTCTAGCCCTTTATTAGCTGTTGACCTACTGTCTTATATTTTTGTTCTTTCTCAGTGAATGAGGATTGTATTTACTATTTTAGTGTTTCAAGTTCAGCTACATAAGATAAATTAGTTTGGAAACTTTGCTATGCACAGTAGAATACTCCAAGACAAGATAGTTTTAATATTGTTTGTCATGCTTTCATCTCGACAAAGAGCACACAGGGATATTTTGATTTCTTTCTAGCTGTCATGAAATGTGCGGTCTTTAGGTAGACATTTTGTAGTTATCTCATTCTAAGGAGAGGGTGTCTCCCCTCTGCATATTATTATTCTAAGGGCTAATTTAGTTACTTTTCTACCTAAAGTTACCTACTACAGATTATTTCTGCTATTGTTTCACACTAACATGTAAACAAAAGTAAAAGTATTTTTTTTAATGGGTCAGTCAATTCTAGAAACACATTACACTATTTGAGCAAAGTGATCTAGAAAATGGTGGGCTAGTTGGACTATAAGGTCATGATA
>NC_051418.1:15137652-15137945 GCF_015228065.2 Penaeus monodon | reverse complement strand
ATTTTATCACTAATTCTTACATTATATTTCAGGTAAACCTCATGAAGGGAGAGGAAGTCATCCTGTACCAGGAGAAGAAAGGTGCATTAGGAGTAAAAAATAATTATGTTTATCAAGAGAACATTGGAGCATTTGTGCCGTTGGAATGTAAAGAAGAGTAAGTATATGAATTTTGATTACGCTCTACTGCTAGGTGATACTTATAAAAGAATGCCATTTCTTGCTTTTATTATCCTTGTTGCTCATGCCATGCTGATACCAGTATCCTAAATTTCTCATGTTTTGGATATTCC
>NC_051418.1:15134934-15137261 GCF_015228065.2 Penaeus monodon | reverse complement strand
AGGCTTAATAAGGGAAACTGAAAAAAAATTAGGTTACAAACCCAACAAGCTCAAAGTGAAGGGACCAACTTTTAAAATATTTTACTATTTTTCATCAGTGTTAAAGAATATTATGCATTTAAGACATATTTAAATGAAATGTGCACCTTGGGAAATTAAACTGTTTTCATAGAAGCTTATTTCTGGAAAAAATAACTGGATGTTGACTGGTGTTGTTAAAAAAAGAAAAGTGACTTTTATCTACGAGACCTACTTATTTTTACCTTATTAATGGAACCTTGGCAGTTTTTCCTTGATAAGGTCATGTGATAAAGTCATGTCTCCTTACCAGGGACTACAATAGGAGCGAGAGGCATATTGTGGGATGGCTGCGGGATGTGTTCCTTCCTAAGGGTTACCCAGACTCTGTTTCCCCAGACTACCTTCACTACCAAATGTGGGATACAATACAAGTAAGACAATGAAGTTTGTGCTGAATCTTTGTTTTATGGAAAATATGGGAGCTTGGTTTGATTTATGTTTTGCATATGCCTTGTAACTCTTTTGTCAGTTTTTGATGAATAATGTGCTACAGTTTGTACTTGTTTCCTAAAGATTATTCAATATGTATATGACAGTGCTGTAACTTATCCTATGAACTGATCTTAGACATTTTGTTTTTTGTATCCACATTAGTTTCAACTTTACATTCATGAATTTTTTAGATGTTGTATTTGTATTTCAGGCCTATTGCAGCAGCATTGCTGGTGCACTAAGCCTAAGAGCAACCTTTGAAGGTCTGGGAGTGGGAGAAGGAGCAGCAACATCCCTTGCAGCAACATTAACATGGCTATTGAAAGATGGATCAGGAATGATTGCCTCCATTGCATTTGCCTATTGGAGAGGGTTAGTGTTGAATGATGACCAGTTCAGGAATTTGTGTTTTGTGAGCCGCCCGGGTGAGATAAAAGTTGTAAGCTGATGAACTTTGATAACATGGTCTCTGGTCTATTAGATGATACATTAGTTGTTGTTTTTTTTTTATATGTCAGCATTCAAAATAGCATAAATATATGACATTGAAAATATGTTCTCCTTTAATAAAACTTTTAGATTTGTAGAGTATTGGTGTTGCTAGAATTTCATACTTTGTAAATAGGAAGTTGTAGACTAAAGAGGACTCAGAGTTTTCTTAAAATAGTAGATTTCAAAACTGTTATCTACAGTTTTGATTTTAATCAAAATATGTAGGCAATGCTTAATTACAACCTAAATTTCTCATCAATACAATGAGTCTATGTGTATCTTATCATACATTAGTTGTGATACATGTTAGTTATTATAATTCTCATTTTTAGGTCACAGCTAGACTGCAATAGCAAGCAGTGGCGTCTCTTTGCAGATGTAGCAAATGATACTGGACATCTTCTAAGGCTCTTGGGCCCTCTGCTACCAGTTCCTTTCTTGGCTGTAATGTGTGTCTCAGCTGTGATGATGGCTTTAGTTGGAGTGGCAGGAGGAGCCACACGTGCTGCCCTTACTCTGCATCAGGTAACAAAATGAGATACATATTTAAAGAAAATGGAATATTCTGTGTATATATGATATTAAAAATTGTGACTCAAGTCTGATGGTTAAAACTTGAACAAAAAATATACATATCATATGTATGCGGCATGCAAAATGATGTGGTGTTTAGGCACGTCGTGACAATATGGCAGACGTATCCGCTAAAGACGGAAGCCAGGAAACCCTTGTGAACTTGGCTGCCCTAGTCACCTCTCTCACCATATTGCCTCTCATCATTTCAAATTTCATGTAAGTAATTCTGAATTTTATATTGTGTTTGTGCATATGGAGATTGGATATTTATATTTTCCTTTCAGCTTGTTAGGTGTATATAGATTTTATTATACTAAGACTGGGAAGTAGCAGTTTATAAGACAACTTACATGTGTTAATGTATGTGCTATATATAGAGAGATATGGAAATTCTCTATAATTTAAGTTAAATCCTCTGACAGATATTCACAGCATGTATGATATCAGTATAAATTTTGTGAATGAGAAGAAATGGAGGAACCAGTTAGGCCTGAAAATAAACAGTTCTGTATTGCCTCACTAAGTTATCAGAAAAATTGATACGACTGCAGTCCTGTTTGAAAACATTGCATTTATCTAAAATGTGTAGTAGTTAGAGTTCAAAAAGTAAGGAAATAGCATCTGTGTATTTATCAGCAGTAGAAATTTATTAAAGCTATTGTACGTCTGTCTTAGGTTTAAGTAGATTCTTAGTAAGTAAAATGCATAGATCAACTATATTTTCACTGAAGCTTAGCACATTTGCA
>NC_051418.1:15130581-15130821 GCF_015228065.2 Penaeus monodon | reverse complement strand
TATATGAGATAGCGATCTATAGATAGATGAGAGATAAGAGAAGAGATAGGGAGAGATAATAAGAGCACTAGATATAAGATGATGAGAGAGAGAGAGAGAGAATGTGGATATAGTATGGTAGAGAGTCTCGATAGATATAGATAGTAGCTAAGAGAGGAGATATAGGAAATATATTGAGGATGGGGGTAGAGATAGATAAGAGAGAAAACAGAGGAGAGATATAGAAATATAAAAATAGAT
>NC_051418.1:15125006-15125614 GCF_015228065.2 Penaeus monodon | reverse complement strand
GTGTAGGCCTCCCGAGGGTCCTATGCCAACTATAGATTCTTTGCGACCTGTATTGAGTAACATACCATGAGGTGTACACCAAGAAAACTCGTATTCATTTTTTCAAGATCCAGAAAGTAAAAGGACCCACGATAAGTCTGGGCCAAGGTCAAAGGTGAGTGATGGTCAGTGCGAGGTTTTGGCGTCTACGGGCCAGCCAACGTGCGGAACTTCCTGCGAGGAGGGACGGACCTCTGGAGATTGTGCTGAGAGGCCCCAAGTGGAGGCACGCGGGAAGGGGCCCTCGGTGGCCAGGTCTCGGCGCTGGGACGTGTTCAAGGGAGGCAAGTACCGTCTTGGCCAAATCACATTACTACTAATCGAAAGGGAAGGAACTGAGGCTACCGCCGAGCTGAGACACAGGGCCGATCACCAGGCACACGAAGACGCTGACCAAGCCCGGAGTGAAGAGGTAGCGTTTCGTGCTCAAAATTCGTTCCTTCTTCATACCCGTGTGTGCTTTACTGAACGCTTTGATTACGGACCAATCGAGGTTAGTTGCAGCAGGGAGCTTCACTATAACGACCTCGCTTCCACTGATGCTCCTGTCGAGATTCCGATTATATAGA
>NC_051418.1:15118389-15119359 GCF_015228065.2 Penaeus monodon | reverse complement strand
TTTAATTTGATGTTCTCAGATATTTATTCTGTTTAGAGGATCAGATAAATAACAAATAAAACTGTGGAAATATCCCATAGACTAACCTGGGTGACCTTCATCCTGTGTGTGGTTATGCACCTCCTGGCCAACTATCAAGCAGTAAGATCAGTCAGAATGGAAAGTCTCAACAGACCTCGCCTTTTATACACTCTAGATAAGTGGACGACAAGTGCAAGTGTTCCTGGGATAGATGAGACTAACTTAACTGAGCCTTTGCTTACTGGGGCAGCATTCATTCCAGGTAATCATTTTAGTGTGGTTATTGTCTTTGTTATTGGTAACATTAGTAGTGTATGGTAGGAACTATATCAATGTTGGAAATCTGGGAATTGACATAAGTTCTTATATGATTTGGTATTTTCATTAATAGTTTCATACCAAGTCGGCATTGTCCTTACTTTCTTTGAATTTTTTTCATGAATTGCTGAGATGTACAAACTCCAGTTACATTTTATGGCTACAGGAAAAGTGATTTTGTGTATTTTGTAATTGCCTCCAGACTTCTTTCCTCATGGATTTCGAGTTAGACTTGGTTGCTCTTTAACTGGAGCGCTTAACCACTGTTGGAGCAGTGAAAAGAGCATGAAAGACATTTATCTGAATATTATGGAAACATTTACAATGGAAAACTATATAGTAAGTGACTTCATGCAATGTTGATGCCTTTTTATGTTGAGGGTTAGGTAAATAATCTATTAATATTAAAGGATGAATTCAATTTAAGTGTGTATTTTCTCTTTCTTTTTCCCTTGTTCTAGAAATTTTACTAAAAAGATCATGCAATTACAAAGTCATCATATATTCTGTTACTGCAAAAAATAACTGCTAAAAAGCAGTGTAATTACTTAACCTAATATCCCTAAGTAATAAAAGTCCATTAGTGAGTTTCAAGTCAATGTAGTCATTTCATTTGCTTAATGAAAGCTGA
>NC_051418.1:15117976-15118266 GCF_015228065.2 Penaeus monodon | reverse complement strand
ATGAAAACCCTGTATGTGTAAAATACAATTACAGTATAAGTGTTTGGTGTGTGTCTAGTATCGTTGCTACTTTCTTCTTTACATTTTTTCACAGTTCTTGTTTCAGTTTAAGATAGGTCCCTAGGCTCTGCGTAGTGATGTGGGAACCTAACACAAAGACAGATATTTGTTATCTACAAACAAGAATTGACAACTAAGCAAGAATTGGAGGCCTTTTTTGTGGTTTACCTTTGCATATTGAACTTTGTTCATATTAAGGAGGTAACTTTATCAGTCATTCCATAAACGGT
>NC_051418.1:15116254-15117924 GCF_015228065.2 Penaeus monodon | reverse complement strand
AATATTGTTGCAGGGTGTTCAAGTATCTGCAGAATTTGTTGCGGAGGGTTTGACAGAATCCACTGATGTGGACAACATTATCCCACATGTGAAGGTGTATGCCACAGAGGTTGTTTCCATCATTCCTGCTTGGAGCTCAGTGCTAAAGGTACATGTAAGAGTTATGCTTTAAAATCCAGACAGCTTAATTTGCTAATAATTTTGAGGTGTGTGCTTCTGGGTTATATGAATTTATGTGTATGTGTATTATATTTTGTTGAGTAGTAGCTGCTGGATGAAGATTTATTTCTTGCCCTTATTGAACAAAGACCATTTCTGCCTTGTGTATAAGAGTTAAAGAAAAATTGGAAATGTCATGACAAGCTATTATTTTACATCAAAATTCCAGTCTTCTCATGAAAGTTCTGTTATTATTCTTAAGTCTCAGACTTAAATATTATCTCAATTTGCCAGGGTGGAATGTCAGTCGGCTTCTTCTTGCTGCAGGCGAATGGAGGTTGGCATAAGGCATAGGAGCAAGGGACAGCCAGTTGCTTTCCAGTTTCTTAGGGTATTTTTGTATGGGATATTTTGGAAGAAAGGATGTAACAAGAAAAAGAGTGTAATTTTCCTTTGTTAGGTGTTATACAGCATGCAGGTACATATATTGTGTCTATTTAAAGATATCATCAAAGCCATAAATAGCACAATTATTTTTGTCATAATGGAAAACATTGACAAATCCACACTTGGCAATATGGTTACTAGACAAAAAGGATGGGCTGTCTCCTGCTGGACCTAAGCATGCTTCCTGGTGAATATCATTCTCCCAGCCAGAAAACTGCCCTGCATCACCAGTCAGGAAACCTTTGAACTCAAACCATCCATCATGGATCGATGAACAGTCAAGCTCAAGGTCCACCATCCAGTAGGCTTCCCCAAATCTGTATGAAGAAAATTAAGACTTGGATTTAGTATGTAAACATGGATTTACTTCAGTTAATTTCAGTTTAACTCTATTATAACTTGAAAATAACCTGAAACTGCATAAATATTTTTAGTGCATACAAACATTTTCCCTCTATAAGGAAGGAAAGTTTCTTTTATAATCATGTATGACACCATAATAGAAAACATGAAAACTAACTTGCTATCTTGTCATATGTATTCTGTTCATTAAACTAACTAAAAAATTCTTTTCATTTTTAAGATCAAATATATTGACAAAGATGCAGTTAAATTACCTTGACAATAAAGCTCATTTAAGGTATGTTTATCTTTTCTCCCTTATTTTACTAATTTTTATTCAATGCCTGTTGTTAATTCAAAAGTTTTCCTGAATTTCAGACACAATCACTGTTATTTAGGTCAGTCTGCCCTGCAAAGCTAGGGTCCTTGTTGTGGCCATCTGAATGTACTAGCCATAATGTAAACTTTATGCATATCATTAATACGTAAAGTAACCAACTCAAAGTGGAAGTATAAATTATATGAGTAACCCAAATAATAGAGTAATTAACATACGTGACACAAAAAGGCTAAGATACTCACTAGGAGTGTTAATGGGGCCCCCCTCTAAGGGCTATACCCCAACAACATTTAGAGCTAATTGAATTGGATTACGGATACATACAAAGCAGCAAAGACTGGTACAGCAACTGCCCCCCCCCCTGGTTGACACCCCTATAGTT
>NC_051418.1:15116106-15116201 GCF_015228065.2 Penaeus monodon | reverse complement strand
TTAAACCAAAAGGTTCAAGAACAGATGCTTGGTTCTTCTAAACATGTATGAATTGTGATCACCAGTACCACAGTACTCACTCTTTTTCCATAAAA
>NC_051418.1:15115284-15116024 GCF_015228065.2 Penaeus monodon | reverse complement strand
TGTCACATATATAGAAATTTAATTATCATTAATCCAATAGGATTTTGTTTATAGTCTACTGATTGTTATTTACCGTCCCCCCCCCCCATCCCCTACTAATTGTGCTCACTTCGCTCACCGACCCCCCCCTCCCTTGCACCCCAAAAGCTGAAATGACACCCCTGATACTCACATATTAAGGTCTTGATACCCAGGATGGTTGTTGTCACTGGATGTCCAGGCAGAAGGTGTTCCTGCAGCAGGCATGCCATTATGGTAACCTTGACTTGGCTCATCCCCATGCCAGTCCAAGTAGTTGTCACCATAACGCCAGTCATTGTAACCATCATAGTGTGTGCTGGTGCCCAATGAGCGAGTGGTGATTGGAATGGCACATGGATCATTCTCTACAGGTTCCCCATCAGGACCACAGCCTGAAAAATACTTATTATTTATCTTATGCCCAATCCTATTTTTGCATATGCTTGTATCATTTTTAAACTGTGTTGGAGTGTATAATGTTCCTTCATTTGAAAATTTAAGCAATGCAATGTTTCTCAGTAATTGCTCTTGGATATGTTTAGGAGGGATTTTTTTTTTTCCTGAAATCAAACAAAATAGAAAACTTCCCTCCAGTTTCTCTCTATGTATATGTGTGTGTGGGGGAGGGGGGGTCATGCTTTTTTCTGAGGAAGGCCTCGCACACCTGCTCGAATCGTATTACTGAGGAACTTGGCATGCATGAAGTCCTTGAATGTGTT
>NC_051418.1:15113487-15113826 GCF_015228065.2 Penaeus monodon | reverse complement strand
TTCTAAAAATTTTTTCTAATTTTATACAAAATTTATATATATAAATCAAAATTAATTAAAAATTTTTAAAAATTTATAAAAATATTTTTTTTGAAAAAAAATTTTGTCAAATAGGAACCCGGGATGACACTCAAAAACCCGCAAGCACGCAGCCCCCTGGGCGGACCAGTCACCGGGGCCTCTTTGGGGGCAAAATTCCCCAAAAAACCCCCATAAAAGGCCTTTTCCTAAAAAACACCGGAAGCCACCGGGGCCCCCCCACAGGGCCTGCTCCAACCTCGCTAAACCGGGGGGAACCGGGGCTTGGGGGCTCTATCTGCGAAGTTTCCCAATTTTAAG
>NC_051418.1:15107400-15107480 GCF_015228065.2 Penaeus monodon | reverse complement strand
TTTTTTTTTGAAAAAAAGTTTTAACGGGGGAGGGGGCCCCAGGGGCCTTTTTTCCCGGGAGGGAGTTTTGGGGGCCCCCC
>NC_051418.1:15106153-15107227 GCF_015228065.2 Penaeus monodon | reverse complement strand
AGGGAATGGAGTTTTTCCCAAAAGGGAAACCCCCATGGGGGTAGATTTTTAAATTAAACTATACATTTGCATGGGTAGTAGTTTTTATGTAGATTGAAAGAAAATTGTTTTGGGGGAGAGAAAAGGTTAGAGAGTTTTAAAAAGTGGGCCCGGGTAAAGAGGGGCAAAAAAAAGAATTTGGGGTTATTAGAATATCAAGTTGACAACGTAAGTTTTTTATGAGCAAATCAAAAAATAGATAAGAACATTTTAAGGAAGAGTGAGGGTAAGTAAATAGTTTTTTAAGAGGGGAAAGAGAGAGTAAATTTAAAGGGCAAGTTTTTTTAAAGTTATTAATCTTTTATTACAAATATTTTTTTAAATTTGCAATTTTTCTATGATTTTATGTTTTGTTATCTCCTTATAGCCATCCTATGCCAAATTTGTTACCTATCAATGCGTTACCCCTTGCTACTATTTACGTGACCTTAAATTAGCTTGCAGTATCAGCCTCACCAGCTTACAAAACCATTTTTTTATTATCTTAGTCACTATTTTCAAACTGCTTTCCTGCATGGAACTTATGCTAATCTTTACTACCTCCCTTTTACTACTGTTCCATCATTTATTTTATTTATTTTTGCCAATAGGTGACATTCTTATATTTGCGCTTTTAAGTCTTTTCACAGTTATCCAAAAGACACAAATAAAAAACAATCGTTATACTAGGGGGAATGTCACCTCAACACTGTAAAAGCTTGTATTATTTTTTGTAACAATTTTAAATATAGTCCCATCTTCTCAAAGGGGGCCATGTAACAACAAAAATAAGTTATTTAGTAAAGATTCCTAAAAAAACTACCATAAATCATAAACTATAGAGAAAACAGTAAAAGGAATTTCATCATTTTTACCCTGCTAAACCTTTTTTTAAATCAAATGACAAACAGAAAAAAAACTAATTAGTCTTTTGAGATCCCTTTAATTTTTTTATCAACTGACATAAACCCCCGGAATGGGAAAATTCACGGTTTATCTACAAAAGTCCCGGTCTTTTCTCATACATAAGCTTAGGTTTTGTGTTGCTCTGAATAG
>NC_051418.1:15103980-15105498 GCF_015228065.2 Penaeus monodon | reverse complement strand
TTGGAACTTATAACAAGTGTGCAAGTGCTCCAGATGTCTCCAGACATGAGGCCATGGAACAAAATAAGCAGTCAAGGTTGCTAAAAGATTGTAGAGACCTAACAGGAAAATCATCTGCTTGACATGTTTTATCTGAGGGCAAGTTGCACCATATGAGTAACATCCTTTCATATACTATGATTTGACATTTAAGATTTCATCAGTAATTCACGAGTAAATTTGTATATCTTAAAAAAGAAATAGTTTTATTTTTTTGAAGAAAGTAATCAGATGCATTAACAGTTACTGACAATTAGTTTATTGTTCATGTCATTATTTTACGTTTTGACTACCAGTAGGAACACTATATGGATCATAAAGCTTTATAATATGAAGTGCCTCGGGCTTTAAAGAATTTTTTGTTGTGTGCTTTGATTTTATATCATTGTGTACCTATTACCTTTTAGTTATTATTTATTATATGTAATTATTTTCCTTTGCAGTGCATGAGATGTTGCATGTGGCTCGAGAGTGCTCAAACAGGGAAGCAGGTGGTCCCCTTTTTAACTTTCGGGGAACTCTGCCTCTTCACCACGAGTTGCGACAATGTTACGAAAAAGAGTAAGTTTTCCCATATTGTTACCGATTCTTGGTATCTTCATCTAATGTCAGTGTCTCTTTAATACTTGATTTAGAAGATATTTAAGTATTAGATATGTCAGATAATGAATTTATTCTCTTCTCTTCCGTAGGACTCCTCGGCCAGCACTTCTATCAAAGTTGTCAGACAAATCCGTTGGAGACAAGAAAAGAAGTGAGAGAAAAATGTCAAGTGAGTTCAGATAATGTTGAGAATTTATTTTGTATATAATCTTGTGATCCTTAGATATTTACATATCTTTCACCACAATATGTAACTTCTGATTACATAGTTGATGTGGAAATTCTTTTCAAAATTTTGTAGTAGAAATATTTCAAATAACTTTTTATATATTTACAACAGAATCATCACCTAAGTATGAGGTTTTCCTGGGTGGGTCGTGTAACCCCACGACCTGGCGTCAAAATGTAGCGATCCCCATGCTGAAGGATCAGGGCATCTCCTTCTATAACCCAGTAAGCATACACCTTTTGAAGTATTTCTCTAAACTGGGAATAGTTTTTCAACTCACAAAATGTATTTTGTATTCGTAAATCTGTTCTTGGATCTTTTATACACTTACACTCTTTTGTTATTTTATCAACATATATCAATGTGTATATACTGTTATAGTTTTTAAGAAGTCCACCTTTATCATTCCAGCAAGTTTCTCACTGGGAAGAAGCACTTGTGGAGCTGGAGTATCAGGCAAAACAGACTGCATCAGTACTGTTTTTTGTGCTGGATAGAGCAACTCGTAATGTAGCATCAATGATAGAAGCTGCTTTCATGGCTGGCTGCCGTCGTAAGCTTGTGGTTGTCATGGACTCTTATACAGGTCCAGGGCAGCTGATTGGGGGAGAAGCAATCTCAGAGCTGTAAGTTATTGATTTTGTATT
>NC_051418.1:15101905-15103957 GCF_015228065.2 Penaeus monodon | reverse complement strand
TATATACTAAAATTTTATGTACATTATATAGTTTATAGAGAGGGCAAAGACACTTTTCATTGCTAACCAGTAGTATATGTTAAGTATCTACATTACATTCAGTATTGGATAATTGTTCAGAAGATTCACAAAGTATTTTGTAACTTATCAAAATAATTACTTGTTGCAGAGAGTACAGGGAACTTACCAATGGCCTCCACACAGTGCAAGATCTTGTGGAGAGGCAAGGAATTCCAGTCTTTCCAGAGATTAATCATGCTCTTAATTGTACAGCTAAGGTATGTTACTTCACACTATCTCCAAACTGTCACATAAATTTTTGTCTTTTGCTCATTTTGTATGGACAGACATTTTTTTTCTGACAGTTTTCCTCTTTTTCTTAATAATTTTTCACTTATGTTATTTTCATAGATGCTCTGAAGATTTTATTTCTTTTTTATATTCACTCTTTCACAATTGCATTATCTATCTAGATTCTTCGAGAGAACCTTCGACCTGAAGACCTTGGTCTTGAAGATCAAGTACAGCCAATTAAGTATCCATATCTTCAACTTGGAGACAAGCTGATGTAAGTTTGGGGAGATGATGATTCCTAACTATTTGACAGTTGTGTTGAAGATGAATATCTTATGAGGTTTTTGTGTGCCCTGAATATTCAATTTAGAAATGTGTCATATATGTTCAAGATAGTTGTTAAATATATACTTGATTTTGAAGTACTTTTGCAAGTGTAAGTGTATGTTAACTTTACAGAAAACTTCATGATGCATTTGTCAACACCAATTCAGAGCATATAACACTAGCAGAGGTAAGTAGCACTTACTTGTTTCTCAGTTATAAGTAATTATTATAATAGAAAAAATGTCAGTCTTACAAGAATATAGACTACAATTTAAGTATGTAATATATTGAAATGTATGACTTTGGTTGATACATTCATTCTTCGTGCAGGCACGGGTAGCATACAAAGTGGTCACAAATAAGGAACTGACTAATGAAGAACTCCAAGCAATTGTTGCAGCTAAAAAAGGTTAGTTTACAAAGAACTATGCTATTATTTAGACTTTTATTTGGGCATATATTTCTCTTTTTTCTTTCTTGCTTTTGCTATCTCCTGACCTCAAGATTTTTTTTTAAATGATAAAAATGTCTTTGAGTCCTTTTACATTATTGGATTTAATAATAGTCATGTCTACTATAGAAAAGACATGTACATTACCATAAAGTATGACTTAGACTATAACTGTGCATGAAATCTGCACATTTTATTTTGAATTATGTGATTATTGTAAGTAAATATTTATAAATGTAAGCCTTGTATTGAAAAAATCATTCTTTCTCAATTACACATAAATGCAACAAATGTGTGCCACATAGATGCAGGTAGTTGTAAACTAAAGAAATTAAAAAATGATATTGCTTTTACAGGAATGGAGATACAGGAATTGAATGGTACAGAGCTCCCACTCAGTGATGTTTTTCTTACTTTTGATGAGTTCTGCTGTATTGTAGCAGAGTTTAAGAATCAGAGATTAGAAAGCAGGAGACTCTGGGATGTTTTTACACACTCGGTTGTGTCTCCAATTCAGAAAGTGTTTGGTAAGTTGAAATATCTTTGTAAATGGAAATATTTTTAATTTAAATGAAAATGGAAATTTGAACATATAAGAATTGTATTACTCAAAGATCAAAAAAAATTATTCTGTATATTATCAAGTTAAGAACCAAGCCTTTCCTGTTTCAGGTTGGGCGTTACCACGGCGACCACTGAGGCCAATCAGCAGTACAGGAGAGCGTGATGTGTACCTTGGAGGATCTCTGGGAAACAGAGAGACATGGCGTGAAGACATTGCCATTCCTATGCTTTTGAAACATGGGCTCTCCTTTTTCAATCCTGCTGCCAGTGCTTGCTCAGGACGACTGCTGCCCATGGAGGCTGCTCTCATGGAAAACTCAAGGGTTCTCCTCTTTGTTATCACTAATACAACACTGGGTGTATCTGCAATGGCACTGGTGAGCTGCAGTTTTATTACTTATCATACATTAATTTGG
>NC_051418.1:15098941-15101878 GCF_015228065.2 Penaeus monodon | reverse complement strand
CCTCCTTTACTAAAGTAAATGATACATTTATCTTTACTAGTAAATATATTACATATTCTTTTTCTTTATTTTCAGGCGTCACATTACATTGGCCTTGGTTGCAATGTTGTTTTATGTATACAGATGTTAACAGCAGATGCAACTATCTGTGGAGAACAGGTCAGTGATAAGATTAGTCTCTTACCCAGAAATGACATAATGTTAATGCAATAAAAGTTAAATATTCAGTATATCATGTTTTTCTAATTTTGCATAATTTCCCCCACAGTTATCTCGAACTGCAGTAAAGGACTACAACCGAGGAAGAACATATCTCATAGATCAAGCTAACAAAGAAGGGATTCTAATCTTTAAAAACATCCAGGAAGCTGTTGAATGTGTTATAAACAAATGTCGTACAAGATAGTCAAGCCGAGTTTTTATGGTCTGTGATCAGAGAAAATTAGTGCATAAAGATACAAGTAAAACTTACAGGAAGATTCGAGAGGCATATAATGGCCGTCTGTATGTTTTTATGGATGATTGAATGGGAAGCATTCATTTGCTGAAGCACTGAAATTCTCCATGGTAGAAAACTATGCGTTAGAAAAGAATTCTTTTGAACAAGAATTTCAATGAAACCTAACAAGTGGAGCAGCTAGATTCCCAGAAGTTCGTGTCTCACACAAACATATGCAGGTGTTGATCACCACCCCATTTCTGTCTTGACAGGTGTAGATGAGTTTATTAGGTGTTGAAAAACCATTGTTTACTGGTGTTGGTGAATTTCAACTGTAATATATCAGGCTTTTTCAGTTGTATTCATGAACATTAAACATTTGTAGACTTGTAAGAAGTTGACTTGTTTCTGATATGAAATCCAGTCATGGAGATGTGCCACAAGGAAAAATTCATTGTGGGCTTCATGAGTGCAGCTTAAGCTAATTCCAACAGTGCAGCATAAGAAGAGCGCGCAAGAATATGAAAAGCAGAAAAGATAATAATAGTCATTAATAAGCTTCAAGGGCAGAACTGGCAAAGTGTCAGAATAAATGCCTTTATAGTCTCTTCAAAAAATATTATGTGCATTCAAGTTACAAAGGAACCTGGACTGAACAAAAAGTGAGGTGAATGATTCCTCTATGGAACTATAGAGATTGAGTTGAAAGAAACTGATAAATGTCATCAAAAATCAATCATGAACTCCCAAGTTAGAGTATAGGACTTCCTATTGAGTTTATTACAGAAATCTTATTTGATTGGCCAAGATTTTCAAGTGTATGATAAATCCATTGCTAGAGATGGAAGTTTCTGATCACTCTTGAGGGAGTATGGAAGTAAATAGGGTTTTAACTAATTTATATAAAATACTCATGTAGGTATCTCGTATGATTTATCGTAGTTGCTTAAGAAATCTTGTGCCAGTGAAAAAAGATCCACAGAAAGTGGGGATAGGTCAAGTTGCAGAAAGATTAGCTAGATATCAGTCATGAGACAGGTAGCAGACAGTGTTGGGTCTCCTAAAGTTCTGAAGTGAATCATTATTATTTAAAGGAAAGTACAGCCAGTTTTCATCTTTTATTTTGTGTAGTCCTAAGGATTGGGATTGCTAAACTTGTCTCATGTCATTAGCTGGTACAGGAAGACATCTCAGGTTTGCAGATGATTGAATGTCATCGTCGTTATTGTTTGTCCATTCTTTCAGTAAGAGTGAGAGTGAGTCGGCCTCTTTTAACATTTGGTTAGAAGCTTAAGTACAAGCTCCCATGTCAGGAATATCCCCAGTGTTGGATGCAATATTGTGTTTTTGGGTATCTTGAAGTGTCGCAGGCACATTACTCAGTGTTTAAGATTCTCACAAGGTTGTACAACTTCATACTGCATCACGTTTCAATACATTCCCTTTGTGAAGTGTTTTAATGGTGCATCTTTAATCTTATTCTTTTCTTTCTTTTAACTACAAGGATTACAGATAGATGGCAGCTTTTCTTTGATAGCCTTTAGCATGAATGCTCATATGATTTAGCCATAACCACTGTCATTCCATTAATAATGTGCCTCTGTTGACAGTGGATAGTTTAGTGTATACAGATAACCCACCGCAATTTGAATATCTCTCAGTAAATCAGCTATTTTCCTGAGATGGCTGGTTATGTGGTATTCAAAACCTTCAGTCGTAAAGCTTGTTCAATCAGTTACACTGACAATCTTTAAAGGAGATATTTTCATAATTGCATGCACTAATATATTTCACCCACAATGCTCTGCATATAAGGTATGTGAGTCTGTTTGTGCATTTCTGATATTTTGTGTCATCCATTTGTTCTTGGTACAGAACTGTATCATTAAAAAACTCTTCTTACTCATGCATTGTCATTTGATGTTATTCTTTGTAGACAGTATTGGTATTCTAAAATTCACAGAGACTGCCATCATAGTTTTGTATATTTGTTGTCATCATCAAAATGCACAGATGTCACATTTACATTATGTTAAATTTGAGTATAGTTGAATATATAGTTTCTCAGTCTCAAATTTCCTCTCTTTAACATTTTCCAAATCGACATCTTTGTTGAATCTCCACTGCAGGTCAATTAAAGAGCAAAAACATTGATGTAAATATTGTAAATAAATTATTCATAATGATGAAACTAGACTTGGTAGAGGATTGGTTCACAGTTTACAGCCTCACTTTAGTATGTCTGATCAGTGAGAAAGCTAGCCTAATTTTTCCTCCATTTTTTCTGAAAATAAAATATGTAGGACTATGCCAGTGTTATAGGCTAAAAAAAAATTGAAGTTAAAAATATGAAAGTAAGTTCACTAGGTAGAAAGATCAATTTACTATACATAAATTTTTATTTTTATAAGATTTAAAGTATATATCAATCATTATATTTTTAATTATAATTTTAATATGGTTGGAGAAGTCTATTAATTAAATATTATAAGGTATAG
>NC_051418.1:15098103-15098489 GCF_015228065.2 Penaeus monodon | reverse complement strand
CTTATACTTGCCTGCAGCTATGTTGCAGTCCCATTTTTTATCATTATTTTTTGTGTTGCATATGATGCCATCTTTGTTCATATCTAATTGGCTGACACATTAACTATAGAGTATATACTGATGAATATTATCAATATTTATTTTTACGTCAGCTTTCGGAAGTACTTCTTCATTCTTGTATGCAGTGATGGGGATATGCTTATCATCAAGGCAAAAGAGATTGCATGCATTCTTTCACTTCAGTTGCTTTGAAATAATCCATCCATTAAAAGTCAATTATGACCCTTGAGTGTAGGAATTACATTTATAACTAGAAATGTGCAATTTCAGATTACTTATATCAGCTGTTTGTATTCCAAATGTATTGCTCAAATTCAGTTTATTAC
>NC_051418.1:15096800-15098035 GCF_015228065.2 Penaeus monodon | reverse complement strand
ATAATTTTATTCTTAATATATTCCCATACAGCTGTTTCTTATATATGCCATCAACATGACTGCAATATTTCATTATGCCCACACTTCACCAACACATCATTATCAGTTCAGTAGTGACCTTCCCAAAAAAAAAGGATATTCTTTATCTTTATTTCTGTCTCTAAAATATTATTAACCTAGAGCTGCTTTAAAGGGAATTTCACTTCAGGGAGGAATCCTAGAATGTTCTCATTTCTACAGTGACAGCTTTTGTGGATAATGGGCAGGTGTATTGAACACCAGTTTATGTGATATTTTATTTATTGGAAACCTGTACAACAGCTGATTTTATATCCTTTTTTTTTAAAGATGGCTGCCATATTTCATTTTTATTGTAGATCACTAAATGTTTTGTGTATACCACAGTATCGTATTATATTAAAAATATCTGTCTCATCAGTTAATCATTCGTTGTGAACCTATATTGACTGTGTTGTGGTGATGAAGACAAGTTATTTTTCACATATGGCCAATGCTTTTCACCTTTGCAAATTACAACCCCCTTAGCAACTGTTGCATACAAAGTTTCCTTCCCCACTCCCTTTTTGTTTTTGTACAAATGGGAGTTAATAAGACAGTGAAGGGCAGACTTATTTAGACATTTTAATGTGATACATATGTTGACAACCTTCTGTAAGAGTGTTGAAGGGATGCTCACCCATCATGACCCTGATGTATACATTTGTTAATAGCAGCTCCTGGTTTAGGCTGCTCGAATTATGATGGAGATTATGGCAATAAGTTTCTTGTTTATGTTATTAAAAGGTAGATTTGGTCAATGTGTTTGCCTGCAGTACACATGAGTATGTGTATATATATAATTGTATATCATAGATTATTTTTACAAGAATCATTAACTAGCATTGAAAGCTGTGTTTTCTTTTAACCTATTTATGTCATAAAGGTGACAAGAAAAACCTAGTTTTGCTAAGAGTTGTGGTACCTTGCATTTAAAGCAGTAATTCCAGCATGGGGTAATTTTAGCCTTCGTGGCTCTTCCAGAGGCAACTTACTTTAGGCAATACACATTAATGAAATATTCTTTGAAAAAAATCTACAATATGATTTATATTTCGTGTGTGAGATGATTGCCCACTGCAGCCACTTAGTGGCCCGTCTCGTTGCACTTCAAATCGTGTGTGGCTAATATTTTGGTAATGAAATGGCAAATAGGGTGAATTGGGGCGAGTGAACTT
>NC_051418.1:15091562-15091899 GCF_015228065.2 Penaeus monodon | reverse complement strand
TGGGGAAAACGGGTTTTAAAAAAACCAAATTTTAAATGCCCCATTAAATTTTTTACCCCATTATTTTATTTTGATTATATGCGTGGGATTCGTTCCCCCAAAATTTGCGTTCCAATAGCCCTTGCTAAAAATTGGTTTTCATGGTACAATTTATTTTTAAATTCTGTTAATATTTTAAATTTTCTGAATTTATTGGTGGGCGGTTAGTGTTAAATTAATTTAATGGGCTGGGGTTTGCTAAATTCATTTTGTTTTTAATAACTTTCTATTCTTGGTGTTCTTTTGGTATACCCGCTTTGTTCTTTTAAAATTATTCCTAAAGCAACACCAACATTTT
>NC_051418.1:15089564-15089662 GCF_015228065.2 Penaeus monodon | reverse complement strand
GGGAAAAAAAAGGGAAAGGGAGGGGGGGAAGGAGGAGAGAAGGTGTTTTAAAGCAAGAAATGTGAGCAAAGGTAAAGTGCCTATAGGTTGGGAGGGGG
>NC_051418.1:15086864-15087591 GCF_015228065.2 Penaeus monodon | reverse complement strand
TTCAGTACTTACTGAGAGATGGAGTAAGAGGTTCACCGAGGCCTCCTCTGAGGAACACGTTCTGCCCATCGACAGTGTGCTGCTCGATGAAAATGACAGTGCGCTTGATTGGCGATTCTGTCGTAGTCGAAGGTTCTGAAGTTGCAGTTGAAGAACCGGCTGTTACAGTTGCTCCAGGGCTGAGGGTCGTGTCCGGGGTGGCAGCCGTGGTTGCCTCCGAAGTGGCCGTTGTAACGCTGGGGAAGGAGGAGATGACGCAGTCGCCCTCGTTCCAGGTGAAGACATTGATGTGGCCACAGCGCGCCATGTGGTCGATGGAGGGGAAGGGCGGCTGGCCTCCCACGTCCCCAGAGCACTCTTGCTGCACCACGTTGGACTCCCAGCCCGTGTACCCGCCGGCGAACTCGAGCCAGCCCTTCACCTCGAACCAACTGTTCTCCGTGCGCGCGCAGTCGAGGTCCATGTCGAGCATCCAGTAGTCCTCGCCGTACCTGCGGGAAGGATGTGGTCAAGGGTCCTACGCACAACTTCGACAAGAAGTGAGTGCCAGCTTAACGGGGGAAAGTGTTTTAGGTAAGAGAAAAAAAGAATCATCGAAAAGGCTTTGGCAGACGAAGACAAGGTGAGAATGAAGGAGAGCCAAATGCGGCAAAGGCCCACTGGAGTTCAGGCAGGAATTTGCACTTGGATCGTACGCGACGGATATAGTTACGTTAACGTAGCTATA
>NC_051418.1:15084784-15085234 GCF_015228065.2 Penaeus monodon | reverse complement strand
CGCGCGCGCGCACATACATTATTGGCATGTTGGAAGCAAGATGTGGCTTCCTAGTGCATGCACTGGCTATTACAGTAGGACGAAGGGTAATCAACAGAGAAGCGAGTGCACATGCAGGGACCGGATGCGTGGCTGAGGACACAAGCAAAAACGGGTCCAACTCCTCACACGTTGAGCTCCTGGTATCCTCGGACGCCGGGCTCGCTGGTGGTCCAGGCAGCAGGAGAGCCCGATGCAGGGGTGCCCCGGTAGCTCCCCTGCCCCGGCTCGGCCCCGAACCAGTCGAGGAAGAGGTCGCCGTCGCGCCAGGCGTTGTACTTGTCATAGTGGGGGGCGTCGCCGAGGGAGCGCGGGGCGAAGGGCAGCGCGCACGCGTCCGTCGCCGCCGGGGGGCCGCTGCAGTCTGGGGGGGGGGGGTTAGACTTTAGCCTTTCTTAGCAGGAATCTTTC
>NC_051418.1:15083298-15083387 GCF_015228065.2 Penaeus monodon | reverse complement strand
AAACTCCCTGAGTACAACTGCAGATACAAAAATATCCGGAAACTAATGCAAAGCGGCTAGGCTGCCGGTTTAGCATGCGTGCCCACGCA
>NC_051418.1:15082840-15083256 GCF_015228065.2 Penaeus monodon | reverse complement strand
GACGAGGAAATGCGTGCGCGGGTTCGGAAACGCGCGGGAAAGCGGGGAGCTCACCGAGGTTGTTGTCCTCGTCAAGGCCGCCCCGCAGGAACACGTACTGGTCGCCGTACACCTTCTTGTGCATGAAGACCACTGTTCGCTGGTACGGGGATTGGGTTGTGGTTGTGGTTTCATCCGTGGTTGTGGCTGCGTCCGTGGTTGTGGTTTCATCCGTGGTTGTGGCTGCGTCCGTGGTTGTGGTTTCATCTGTCGAGGTGATTTCTTCTGTTGTCGTTATTTCGTCCGTGGTTATTTCTTCAGTTGTGGTAATTTCATCGGTGGTTGTTATTACTTCCGTTGTGGTAATAGCATCAGTTGTTATTTCCTCTGTTGTGATTTCCTCTATTGTGATTTCATTTGTTGTGATAATTGTATGC
>NC_051418.1:15082608-15082802 GCF_015228065.2 Penaeus monodon | reverse complement strand
AATTTCATAAGTTGTCATATCATCTGTGGTCATATCACTTGAAATAGTGAATCCATCTGTGGTTGTCATTTCATCTGTGGTTATTAGATCATCGGTTGTAGAAATGCCCGGAGCAGATCCTGAAAAGTGAAAGTGAAGAGAATTAATGTATATTTAATTTTATTTTCATC
This sequence comes from Penaeus monodon, assembly GCF_015228065.2. Lineage (NCBI taxonomy): Eukaryota > Metazoa > Arthropoda > Malacostraca > Decapoda > Penaeidae > Penaeus > Penaeus monodon. The sequence goes on along the minus strand of NC_051418.1, from coordinate 15,082,632 downwards.
ACTCGTTTGTCTGAATCTGAGTCA
>NC_051418.1:15081514-15082515 GCF_015228065.2 Penaeus monodon | reverse complement strand
TTTCCTCTCATTTTTGGTATAAGTGTGTATTCAGATACAGCACTAATACGGTAAAAAACAGCAATCTCTCCTTTAAACGAAATCCATTTACCACAAGCACATTATACATCCTCATCTATGTTCTTTACATTTAGATACTAATAATACTCGTGCTGATTATACATATAACACCAGTATCGTACGGACTATAAAACGGTGGATTCATCACCTTTGCACTTACCGCAGCCCACGCAAATGGCGACGAAGGGCACATCGAAGTCGGCGATGATGATTTGAGCCGACCCGTTCGCATGGACGGTGAACTCCACACTGCAGTCACTCACTAGCTCACAGTAGTCACCCGGCGGAAGGCCTTGGGATCACAGAAAAAGGTTAAAGCTTTTGTTGACTCGCGGGGAACAGTGGTGGAGGATTAGTGAATGCCGTTAGAAGTAATCTCATTGCCAATATACACAACGGCGTTCGAGCTAGTAGATCCTTTCACAAAACATATTTCCAATTCTTTAATAAAACAGATTACATATTCTTTGGAATTATTTTGTCCCACAAAAGAACGAAAGTTCGAAAGTACTTGTCTAAAGGGCTTGTTGCGTTGGTCGAAATGACAGATGGAAAAGGAAAACATGGTTTTCCAAGTGGACATTCTCTACATTCTTAACATAGCATTACACTGTAGTCAGACATTTGTACTGGCGGAGAAAAGATAAACATTCCTGTACCTGTGTCCAACAGTTCGTCCATGACGCCCATGGGAGCCATGGCGAAGAAGCCCCGGTCTCCGCGCGACAGAACGGCGGCACCCGAAGGGAGGACTTCAAAGCGACTGCGATTCGTTCCTGCCACTTTGTTCCTGAACTCCACCTGTACACGGAGTCGCCTTTAAGTCTTGTCATAATCGCCGATGAATAATAAAACAACGCTAGAGCAGAATCAGTTACAGAGATGGGTGTACAAACTCACCTATGTCTACTCGTTCGTGTGCATCTGGGAAGTAATGCTCA
>NC_051418.1:15078885-15081333 GCF_015228065.2 Penaeus monodon | reverse complement strand
AGCTTATAGACTGACCATGTTGATGATGGGCGGCCAGCGGTGCTCGCACACCCACCCGCCCAAGCAGTCACCGTTGGCGTCGGTGATCACGTCGAGCGTGTTGTTGAGGGCGTCGGTGGGTGGCCCTTCGTCGTCGGAAGCGAACTGGTAACTACTCATGACTCGGGCCAGGCCATAGTCGTCGGCCAGCATGAAAGCCGTGGCCATGCGGTACTCCCGCGGACTGCGGAAGGTCACCAGTTCGTCTGGAGGGAAGGCGACGGTATCGACGCTCTTAGCAAGGTCAACGGAAGTCAGAGCAGTTCACGGTAACAGACGAAATGGGACAGACGACAGGGGAACAGATCATGCAAAATGAAAGTTAGACAGTTGTGAAAAAAAACTCAATTCAGAAAATCATGAAACCCAAGTCAAAGGAGAGGTAAGCAGAAACAAAACCAGTCTGTGAATTGCAAGCAAGAGGAATCAACTTCATGCCTCACCTGCGGGAATGGAGTTGTCTCGCTGGCTCAGGTGGCTGTCCACAAAGACGACGGCGTTCGCGGGAGGTGCCATCTCCCATGCAGGGTCGTACATGTTCTCTAGCAGCGAGAAGTCGTTCATTGCCAATGCTGCTTTCTTGCCATACTGCGCCTCCGTCACGCCACCTGGTAACGTTACAGTACAGACAAACCTCCCTTTACCCATACCAAATACCACAAATCCTTATAGATCAGAATTACCGAATTCTGTATGATACCAAAGAACTTTGGCATATAGGTTACATAAGTGTAATCTCTATTACACATTATATAACCTTATTCAGCTGTATACATTTTACGCAAGCCAGTGCACATGCAAGATATGTTAACAGACAACTAATTTTACTTCATAACACCACGTTTCGTGTTCACAAAAACACTAGCGTTATCCAGACGAGTCACACACCAAGGTGAAAGTAGTCCGCAGGAGCGATGGCGGTCCCGGGCGCGATGACGTCATAATAGAAGTAGGGCCTGGCGCCGTTGGGGAAGCCAGCAGCCTCACTCAGGTTGTTGGTTTTGGCCTGAATGTAGCCCAAATCCTGTCGGAAAATTCATCAATTCAACTTGGTGAGAGAAAATATAGTGGAAGAGAGAACACGGCGTGTTTGGCACCGATCAGTAGGTCCCGAATGTACCCGATAGATACCTCTGGCCAGATGTGAGTGGCGGCGTCGATCCTGAAGCCTGCGACGCCCGTATCTAGCAGGTCGTTGAGGTAGTCAGCAATCACGTCCTGCACAATCGTCTCCGCCGTGTACAGGTCCATTCTCCCTTCTAGGTAGCAATCACGCACATCGTTTTCGTTCCCATAATTGCTCACAGTTCCTGTGATGGGAAATTCACTGTACTGGGAGACATAAGGGGGAAATAAGAGGGAGGCAAACTGGTAAATGTCGTAATCAAGAATAATTTCTGTCAATTATCATAATTTGTGGTTATGAATAATTACTGAGGTAATCTATGTCGATATTCGCGATTAGGACTTTTCCATGATTAAAAGAAGAATGAGGGCAAAAGCTGTATGTAATCTTTCGCTTCTCTCTGTCAGCCGACGGAAAAAGGCTCACCATCGAGCGAAGGGCAGTTCAACTTGGGAGAAAAGAACTGGTCTCCGTGATAAAGCGGGAAGTCGAAGTTGTCGGCGACGTAATGGCTGCCGGCGGACCCGTATCCTTCCGTGTGCTGCTCCGCCATGTGGTTGATGACGGCATCCACGAAGACCCTGCAGGAGCGAGGATTGCCGTTATGATATCGCCGGAAAAGCAGCAACAAGGGCCGTGCACTATCAATGTGCATGACTCACCTGACTCCTGCATCATTGCAGCGGACCACCATATCCACAAACTCGGCCCGAGACCCGGAGCGAGAATCCAGGAGGTAAGACACGGGTTGGTACCGCTGCTGCCACTGCTGCTCCGGCATCAGTCTGTGCTCCTGCGGCGGCGACACCTGCGGGAGGGAACACCTTCAGGCAAGACGACACCAGTTTGGCTGGATTCAGATTCAGGAGCAGAATCGTGCATACGGGGGTGGGGGGGGGCGGGTTTCATCATTCGGGGCCATTGGTCTAATGAAAATCGATGTGTGTGTGTGAGTTACTCTGTGTACCTATATTATGAATAATAGTAACAGACCTGCACCCCGCAGAAGCCCGCCGGCCCGAGGATGTCCTCACACTCGCTGGCGACGTCGGCCCATTTCCACTCGAACAGGTGTACGATGGTCTGGCGCTCATCGCAAAAAGGCGAGGAAGCCGCCCGCGCCGCGCCCACCACCGAAAGCACCACTGCCACGCCCGTCAAGGCCAAGCTAAGAGATAAAATGTTTAATTAGAAGGACTTGAAACTCGTGGACTGGCAAGCGATCTCCTGGCGCCTCTGCTGCCTTCAGCTTGATGTGAACAATTTCTTTGCTGAAAAATGTT
>NC_051418.1:15075912-15077313 GCF_015228065.2 Penaeus monodon | reverse complement strand
TAGGCAGAGATTCACGAGACAGCGAAGCAAAAGACGAAACAGCAAAGAGAAACCATACCTTTTCGCTACCATGGTTCGTTGCCGAGTGCGGGTCTCGTGTTCTTTTCGCTGCTTATCTATGCCACGTGTCTGCTTGGTTATCCAGTTACAGTTTATGCACACGGTTGATCTGGACACAACATGTAAACATATGTATTTATTAGAGAAAGAGGAACTGAAGACATCTCTGATTTTCATTAGTATACTGTATCATTAACAACATACAGCAGGCATTTGTATTAATAGTCATTTCTTATGCAATAACATCTTTTTGAGTGCATGAGACTTGTATAAGCACAAGTATATCTCGGTCCAACTCGATGTGAAAGCACCCCTTACCTCAAAGTATGAAAATTGCCTGATTAAAGATGTGTCATCTATGCAAACACTCGCATACAGTATGGTAGTCACACATTTTTCTTGTTCTTTTGGCTTGCCTGACGATCAATCATATTGTCTTTGGGCACCAATAATCCACCATAAAGCCAATGTAAAGAACACTTTAGGGTAAGTAATATATAATTGTAATTTCAGCTTACACGAGGATAACAGACACTCGAAAAACATTTAGGAATCAGTGATAACAGAAGTTTGAAAGATTTGTTCAGCGAGGGGTCAGGGTGCATAGCCAAGGAGGTGTGTGGGAAAAAATACAGTAGGCTTAGAGCGGTTAAGGAAAATCGATATAAGAATACGTCAGTTTACATAAGTAAGCAAGAGAGCTCACGTACGATATAACTGTGGAATATTTTATTCCTTCAATTATCTTTATAAAGAAAACTGTATGATATATATCGCAATGATTCTGTCATGCAAATAAAAGTTCATAGTGGGACATATAAAGATATTCTTTGGCAAGTCTCCTTTACAGTATAAAACATGACATAAGAGTAAATGGGAAATGCACCATATGACTCCGCTTGTCGACGGTGGGGGCTGGAAGGGGAGGGGTGAAGGAGGATTACGTAAAAACCAATAGAGAAATTCTCCGTCGAACATCGAAAATTCTTAGAATGAACTTGAAGAAAGTAAGGACTGAGCGATAGAAATTATTTTTCATGCTTATGATACATATCCAAATTACTTTTCTCTATGATGATTACGACTTTTTCCTTATTTTCTTTTTTGATACTTGCTCGAATATGTTATCCTAACCACCATTATCGTCGATACTACCATCACCATTGATAGCTGCAGTACCAGTAGTCCGAGTGATAATACTGGTATTAGTGTTTGTACATAAGCTATTGCTATAATTATCATTTTTATCAACTTTACTACTGTTACTCTTTACAGCTATTATGAACTCACTTATCATGTCATATTATGTTCATTATCATTTTCTTTAAAATAACATTTCAC
>NC_051418.1:15064091-15064373 GCF_015228065.2 Penaeus monodon | reverse complement strand
TATTGCAATCGCAACATTACACTTTTTAGTTCTTGTTTTAAATGACCCTTGTTTAGGTTTTCCTCGTGTAAATCGTGATGCTGTAATGCCTTTAAAGAGTTATCAGATAACCATGAACCCACTCCAAGACTGCTAGGATCCATCGATGCAGAATTCGCATACATTGCTCAGGATTTTCACTAACAGCTGCTAGGCATTCTGCTGAAGTAGTAAGCGAACATGTCTTTTGGGGCCCTTTATCGGAATATATTCAGTGCAGACACATTACACGCAGCCACTTTC
>NC_051418.1:15053059-15053177 GCF_015228065.2 Penaeus monodon | reverse complement strand
GTTCATGGTTATCTGATAACTCTTTAAAGGCATTACAGCATCACGATTTACACGAGGAAAACCTAAACAAGGGTCATTTAAAACAAGAACTAAAAAGTGTAATGTTGCGATTGCAATA
>NC_051418.1:15040144-15041551 GCF_015228065.2 Penaeus monodon | reverse complement strand
GTGAAATGTTATTTTAAAGAAAATGATAATGAACATAATATGACATGATAAGTGAGTTTATAATAGCTGTAAAGAGTAACAGTAGTAAAGTTGATAAAAATGATAATTATAGCAATAGCTTATGTACAAACACTAATACCAGTATTATTACTCGGACTACTGGTACTGCAGCTATCAATGGTGATGGTAGTATCGACGATAATGGTGGTTAGGATAACATATTTGAGCAAGTATCAAAAAAGAAAATAAGGAAAAAGTCGTTATCATCATAGAGAAAAGTAATTTGGATATGTATCATAAGCAGGAAAAATAATTTCTATCGCTCAGTCCTTACTTTCTTCAAGTTCATTCTAAGAATTTTCGATGTTCGACGGAGAATTTCTCTATTGGTTTTTACGTAATCCTCCTTCACCCCTCCCCTTCCAGCCCCCACCGTCGACAAGCGGAGTCATATGGTGTATTTCCCATTTACTCTTATGTCATGTTTTATACTGGAGGCTTGCCAAAGAATATCTTTATATGTCCCACTATGAACTTTTATTTGCATGACGGAATCATTGCGATATATATCATACAGTTTTCTTTATAAAGATAATTGAAGGAATAAAATACTCCACGGTTATATCGTACGTGAGCTCTCTTATTACTTATGTAAACTGACGTATTCTTATATCGATTTTCCTTAACCGCTCTAAGCCTACTGTATTTTTTCCCACACACCTCCTTGGCTATGCACCCTGACCCCTCGCTGAACAAATCTTTCAAACTTCTGTTATCACTGATTCCTAAATGTTTTTCGAGTGTCTGTTATCCTCGTGTAAGCTGAAATTACAATTATATATTACTTACCCTAAAGTGTTCTTTACATTGGCTTTATGGTGGATTATTGGTGCCCAAAGACAATATGATTGATCGTCAGGCAAGCCAAAAGAACAAGAAAAATGTGTGACTACCATACTGTATGCGAGTGTTTGCATAGATGACACATCTTTAATCAGGCAATTTTCATACTTTAAGGTAAGGGGTGCTTTCACATCGAGTTGGACCGAGATATACTTGTGCTTATACAAGTCTCATACACTCAAAAAGATGTTATTGCATAAGAAATGACTATTAATACAAATGCCTGCTGTATGTTGTTAATGATACAGTATACTAATGAAAATCAGAGATGTCTTCAGTTCCTCTTTCTCTAATAAATACATATGTTTACATGTTGTGTCCAGATCAACCGTGTGCATAAACTGTAACTGGATAACCAAGCAGACACGTGGCATAGATAAGCAGCGAAAAGAACACGAGACCCGCACTCGGCAACGAACCATGGTAGCGAAAAGGTATGGTTTCCCTTTGCTGTTTCGTCTTTTGCTTCGCTGTCTCGTGAATCTCTGCCTAGTGTCTTATCAG
>NC_051418.1:15037815-15038575 GCF_015228065.2 Penaeus monodon | reverse complement strand
TTGTTCACATCAAGCTGAAGGCAGCAGAGGCGCCAGGAGATCGCTTGCCAGTCCACGAGTTTCAAGTCCTTCTAATTAAACATTTTATCTCTTAGCTTGGCCTTGACGGGCGTGGCAGTGGTGCTTTCGGTGGTGGGCGCGGCGCGGGCGGCTTCCTCGCCTTTTTGCGATGAGCGCCAGACCATCGTACACCTGTTCGAGTGGAAATGGGCCGACGTCGCCAGCGAGTGTGAGGACATCCTCGGGCCGGCGGGCTTCTGCGGGGTGCAGGTCTGTTACTATTATTCATAATATAGGTACACAGAGTAACTCACACACACACATCGATTTTCATTAGACCAATGGCCCCGAATGATGAACCCCCCCCCCACCCCCGTATGCACGATTCTGCTCCTGAATCTGAATCCAGCCAAACTGGTGTCGTCTTGCCTGAAGGTGTTCCCTCCCGCAGGTGTCGCCGCCGCAGGAGCACAGACTGATGCCGGAGCAGCAGTGGCAGCAGCGGTACCAACCCGTGTCTTACCTCCTGAATTCCGCTCCGGTCTCGGCCGAGTTTGTGGATATGGTGGTCCGCTGCAATGATGCAGGAGTCAGGTGAGTCAGCACATTGATAGCGCACGGCCCTTGTTACTGCTTTTCCGCGATATCATAACGGCAATCCTCGCTCCTGCAGGTCTTCGTGGTGCCGTCATCAACCACATGGCGGAGCAGCACACGGAAGGGTACGGGTCCGCCGGAAAGGGTCATTGCACACGGAGCC
>NC_051418.1:15033493-15033605 GCF_015228065.2 Penaeus monodon | reverse complement strand
GGTGGTTACTAGCTTACAACTGGAATAGGAAGGATTACTGAAATGCGTGTAGTAAAATCCGTAGAGTTCCTTAGGATCGGGTTTTTGGATAATTTCTCACTAAAACCCCTTG
>NC_051418.1:15032653-15032785 GCF_015228065.2 Penaeus monodon | reverse complement strand
TGAACAGTTTAGCTCTAGCCTGCAATCGATGACTTTTTCATGAAACCGCAATCATTTTCCATTAAACTAGAGGCATCAGGACTCATTTGTGCCGTATTTGGATCTGTGTCAAAGTCATAATGTGTTTTATGT
>NC_051418.1:15032105-15032337 GCF_015228065.2 Penaeus monodon | reverse complement strand
CATCCACAAATAAATCTCTTCTATTTTTCGTAATCTGGCTCCCATGCCTAAGGAGAGAAAGGGAAGAAGAAACAAATAATGATAAAAATAAGGGTAAAGACTTTAACTTATTCAAGCAAGCAAAACCCTTTCTTCAAGATTTGTCAAAAGAACTGAAAGACGACCTCGAAAAATGATTTAAAAAAAAACAAGAAAAAAATTCCCTGGATAACAATTTCCTTTTATTATCTTA
>NC_051418.1:15031904-15032005 GCF_015228065.2 Penaeus monodon | reverse complement strand
ATTGACGTCAATTGCGTGATTCTGATACTAGTTTAATGAATTTGTGACAGCCGCGACGCCGCTTTTATGTGCGGCGCTGATGGAATCACTCCTGACGTGAG
>NC_051418.1:15031179-15031581 GCF_015228065.2 Penaeus monodon | reverse complement strand
GCACGCAAAACAAAGCAGAACCAGACGAAAATAAATCTGACAGCGCTTTGTTGTTGGATTGTCGTCGGCAGCCCCTCTTACACCAACAAAATCAACAGTAAGGGAATAATCCTTTCTTCCTCCGTATATATACTCGTGATGTAATTTCCCCTTATTGAACTATTTGTTTACATGAGAGAAAAGGCATAGACTCGGTTCGCTCTTCCAAGTGTCTCACTGGGAACTTGACAGTGGGTGTTTGTCTAGTGTCTCAAGCATGTCCAAATCTCTCTAAAATAGGAAGATTGTTATCCATGAATATTTTTTTCTTGTATTTTTTAATCATTTTTCGAGTGTCGTCTTTCAGTTTCATTTGACAAATCTTGAAGAAAGAGGTGTTTGCTTGCTTGAATAAGTTAAATG
>NC_051418.1:15031045-15031144 GCF_015228065.2 Penaeus monodon | reverse complement strand
CTTCCCTTTCTCTCCTTTATGGCATGGGAGCCAGATTACGAGAAATAGAAGAGATTTATTTGTGGATGAGGGAAGAAAACTGAAATGGTGGATGAGGCT
>NC_051418.1:15030700-15030797 GCF_015228065.2 Penaeus monodon | reverse complement strand
TTTATGTAGCTTGACCAATTGTTTAACATAAAACACTATTATGACTTTTGACAACAGATCCAAATACGGCACAAATGAGTCCTGATGCCTCTAGTTT
>NC_051418.1:15029922-15030009 GCF_015228065.2 Penaeus monodon | reverse complement strand
GTGGTTTAGTGAGAAATTATCCTAAAGCCGATTCCTAAGGAAACTCTACGGATTTTACTACACGCATTTCAGTAATCCTTCCTATCC
>NC_051418.1:15025024-15025320 GCF_015228065.2 Penaeus monodon | reverse complement strand
ACTTCATGCCATTCTTTGTTCCCTTTCTATTAAAACAAAATCAAACAAAAAGTAAATAACTATGAAATATGCCATGTTCAAGCTAGTTTTCCACTAGTTCTACTTTTGTCATTATAATAATATAACTAATAAAAAACATTAAATAGTCACATATATAACTATATATTCTTCTATTACAAAAAAGAAAGAGGTGTTTTTTTAGTTACTGAGTTAATAATTTTAATTTAATATGTTCGCGCAGCAATCAGCAATAAAATTCCAAACACAATAATCCTCTCATCCCTCCTCCCCTCGAC
>NC_051418.1:15023029-15023124 GCF_015228065.2 Penaeus monodon | reverse complement strand
TTGATATATCCAACGAAAAATATCCGTGACAATTTATTCATTTCGTCGGCCTAACAACCTACGGAATAAATCCATTTCAAATGAACACTTTGGAC
>NC_051418.1:15019695-15019763 GCF_015228065.2 Penaeus monodon | reverse complement strand
TACGTGAGAAAAAAAAAACTACTGGTCTTAGTAAATTGCAGTTTGTGGTACTACAAAAAAAAACACGT
>NC_051418.1:15013014-15013539 GCF_015228065.2 Penaeus monodon | reverse complement strand
CACACACATTTCGGCCACCCTTCCCAGGAAACTATTTTTCTTGGTTTTATTTAAGAAAATCACATATTTTTAAGAATCATTCATGAATTTATAGCCACAGAGATATACTGAATGACTAAAGATGTCAATTGGAGCATTTCTATCATATTTAAACATCTTTTACATAAAGAAATTACTCTAATATCTGTCTTTATCACTGCTCTTATACAAACTTATATAGTTAACAGGATGTTGTTCCACTTTGTTTACCTTCTCCCATAGATCATCATTGTTTCTAAACACTGCAGACTCAATTTTCTTTGCAATATAGTCCAAAAGATGCTCGATTGGGTTCATATCAGGACTATTAACTGGTCATTCCAAACCTGTCAGTTTACTTTTGGCCATCCAGGTTGCAACAATCTCTACAGTGTGGCAGGGAGCATTGTCCTGCTGGAATACTGCTTCACTATCCTCAAAATATTGGATTTGAGATTTAAATGTAATACTCTCCGTTAACTGTTCCTGCGATTTTGTACAATCGGC
>NC_051418.1:15012080-15012850 GCF_015228065.2 Penaeus monodon | reverse complement strand
TTTCTTCCTTGCCATTCAATAAATAATGGCTTTTTCTTGGCCCTACTATAATTTAAACCACTCACCAGAAGTTTTTCTCCTCACTGTTTTTACCACTCAAGTCTCTGTCAAAATTCTTCTTGAACTCACTGGTTAATGTCTTCCTTCTCTCTTGTAAGGCAGCCTTTATAATGACTCTTTTTTCTGCCTCTGCCTCCCCCGTCATTCACTGTTCCTGTTTCTTTGTGCTTCTTAACTGTCTCCTGCACAGGAGACCTTGCTACTTTCATCCTTTCGGCAATTTTGTTGCAACTATAGCCTTATACTTAATCTTCAACTGGGCTTAAGTAATCGAATATTGTTTTTCAATGATAAATGGGTAATTGGACTGCAAAACTCTTCAGGTTACATTTAAAAATGAATTTGCTAGAAAAATAATTTACTCGCCAAAATATGAAGAAAATCAGGTGAAAATGTCATGAAAATTACGATAAATTGATCAGGTAATGACTGTTTGAAGTAACGAAGCAAAAGGAACCACATTCAAAGGGAGGCTAGACAAAAGAGGGAATTTTTGGCAGTCTCGCTAATCTACCTGAATGATACAGTGATTTTATTGCATTTTATCGAATATCCAGTTCAAGAAACAGTAAACTTATTAAAAAATCCCAAGTACTAAGAAATAACTTTCTTAAGAAATTGCTGGTTATATTTCATTCAACATATCAAGTTTCCATCTGGATATACCAAGTAACAGATCCAAAATTTCGAATTGAGCTGAAAGTGACCGG
>NC_051418.1:15011007-15011533 GCF_015228065.2 Penaeus monodon | reverse complement strand
CTTTGGTTGAAAAGGCTCCCACTCTCGAATGTGTATCGTAGGAAGATCATTACAGAAAACTGTCAACTACCCTCTTTACGAGTGATAACTGGCAAGTGATATGAGATCTGCATATCCTACAGGAATAGTGTGTTCATGGGAATAAAATAAGCAAAAACATATATTTACACGAAAATACACTTCTTACATAGATCGCTTTTTTCTCTCTCTCATTACAGAACTTGAATTGTTTTACTGGAGCATAAACATGTCCTGTCTCTCTTAATTTCCTTATCACAGAAGTTTATGAACTGATAAGCAACATATGTTTTTCTTTCTTCCTGTATACGTCATTTACTATATGATGAAAAATGTGTGGACATTTGCTATTCTGGGTCGAGGCGTTTGCTCCCCCTCGCGCACGGGGGAATCTCGCTCCAGGGGCGCGGGAGGACGAAGCGTATGAGTGGCCGTGTGGGTTTCTCCGAGCGCTGATCAGTAGCGGCCTTTGTCTTACAAGAGCGTAATTGCGTCAATATGGATTCTA
>NC_051418.1:15010535-15010850 GCF_015228065.2 Penaeus monodon | reverse complement strand
AAAACGTACACCTACAGCCCCTCTTGTTCCGGGTACATAGGGTCGGGCGCGAGAAAAACAACCTCATTCCCAAAACCCGAAGCAAATGGCTGTTGAATTAGGCAGTCAATAATAAGTAACTGCGGCCCTCGATTTTGTATAACAAAACCACATCCATTCTTTAAAAATACATCATATCATAAAGGGTTCCTTGACCCGGGGAAAATGCACCAGACGGCTCTAGTCTTGCCCCCTGCCTAAAAGGAAGGGGACAATTTGAAAAAAACAATTTGAGCGGATACCTGCAAAGGCATAAAGTGGGGGGAAAGGAAAAAA
>NC_051418.1:15007349-15009397 GCF_015228065.2 Penaeus monodon | reverse complement strand
GCCACCCAACTGCACCCCCAACTCCAATCCAATTTGACGCCCAAGTCTCTCCTCATTCGAGCTCGTTATGTTTACTTTCCTTTTAAACGGCGTTATAGAATAAATTGTTTATATGCTATGTTTTACCTAGACACTTTGCGTGCAGGATCACAGTACGATCCTGCACGCAAAGTGAAGGGCGTGCAAGTGGGGGCCCGGGTCTGGGGTTTCGCCCCCGCCAGCGAGGGCCGGGAGAGGTTGGGTGGCGAGCTGGAGCGCAGAGGCCGGCGCCCGTGACCACAGTCTTGGGTTACGACGGCCAGGGCACGAAGCCTCGTCCCTCCTCAGCCAGGATCACGTGCGCCCCTCCGTTCGCCTACGAAGGTTGCCCTTATACGTTCTTTACCTCCCGTTTTATTTTCATCACACTTTTAGCCCTTAGAGGTTGTTGAATCTTTTTATCAGTGTTCCTGTGGCTTTTGTTTTTTTCCTTTCTTGTTGTCTTTTAGTGCCGTATACTATTTTCTCGTCTTTTGTTCGCCTAGCTTTCTTCTTGTTTATTAGGACTCCTTGCCTAAACCATGGCCCACGTACCTTCTCTTTTTTGCATGCTCTGTTACCATTGCCTTTTCCTTCTCGTGTTTCATCCCTAGCTACGGTATCTGTCCACCGCTCCACCCTCTGGCCCCTCCCGCGTCTCCTCCTGTCACCTGATCAGGCCGGACCTCGTTCAGGTTTGACGGTGGAGGGGGCGCTCAACCACTTCAAGGTCTGCCCTCGCGCTCCTTTTCTCTGGACCTTGTGCGTGATAATTGCACCTTGCGGAGTTCTCGGTTGGTAAGAGAAGAATTTCAGAGTCACGGACTGTTTCCCCTCTTTTCTTTATTGAATAACATTTTTAAGCTTCAAAATATTATCCCTTTTATACACCGGGAGTTTGAACTGATCCAGCTGTAAGCAGTGAGTATGTAAGAAGTAGAATGCCAAGTACTGTGCTCGTTGTCATCTAGGCACATCTGAGCACTACGCGCTTCACATATTTAAGAAATGAGTCCAGCACTGGTAAAAATCATTTCTGCAAATCGCACATTCATGCAGAATTACGTGTTTCCCTCCTTCTGGTCTCACTAGCACAAGGAATAACGTCCTGTGGAAACATTAGTAAATACACAAACTAAGGGAAATTAATTAAAATATACAGTGTCATCAAATATTTAAGAGATTACAATTTTCTTAGTAAAAAAGTAATATCAAAACTAGAAATATAAATCAATTCTAAACACTGCAACCATTTTAAGATATCACACTAGGTTATGCTTCCGTTTATATTATTATTTGGCTAAAAATTATCAGCAAAACTGATAGGTACGATAGGTACCAACTCACTCGTGAAAGCCCAGAATACTATATTATTTGCAAGAGCACTGTAGTCGATAGAATCTGCTAACCGAACGGGACAGTCACTCAAAAATCAATAGTGTTAAGTTTCCCACGAGCAAGACACTACAATAACACGAGAAGACGTCGCCACTACATTTTATTACATAAAATTGCTCAAAACAGTGACTGTAGAGGTTATGTCTTGAACATTTGCTTCTTCACATACCTAGAAATTATATAAATTATCCTCTTTCTAGCTACAGTGGCTAATGGTAGGTCTGTTTTCAGCAAATCATTTCCTCTATGGAAATAGATGGCACAACTTGCAGAAGACACATTTTGACAAGATTTTGATTTTCGTTTGAAATGTCGAATTTGGTATAAGGCAGAAAAATGACAGTTATTACGAGAACAGTCGGGATCAACAGCAAAGTTGAATATTACAAGTTTTTTGTTTGATAAATGTTTAGTGATTCGACAAATGTTTTGAATCTGTTGGAGGAAAGATTTCTCTAGAATGAAAAGTTAAAAATGTACTTATGGTCAACATGAATCATAAGTGCATTTTGCTCCTGAGAATGAATCCAGGCACATATTCCTTACATAGTGTTTAGAGCAAAGGGCCAGCAGCCAAACCCGAGTTTAATGAAGTGTGACCAGAATGAGTCAAAGGATAATTGGAGGTAAAT
>NC_051418.1:15006067-15006276 GCF_015228065.2 Penaeus monodon | reverse complement strand
TATCTTATTATTAAGGTTTGTGTGCTGTTTGCAGACGACACAACTATTTGCTCAAACAACAGAGGAGAGATCGAAAGGAAACTAGAGTACTGGAGAAGGGCTTTGGAAAACGGGATTAAAATCAGCAGGAAGAAGACAGAATATTTAAGCTTCTGTGATAAAAGTGAGGGAGAGTATAGGATACATAAAAGCACCTTGGAAAGAGTCGA
>NC_051418.1:15005349-15005713 GCF_015228065.2 Penaeus monodon | reverse complement strand
TGTATTGGTAAGGGGGAGGGAGGAAGAGTATGTAGGGGAAGAGTTATGAATATAGAAATGGATGGTCTGAGAGGGAGGAGACCAAGGAGAAGATGGATGGATAGTGTGAGAAACGATCTGAGCGAGAAGGGACTGACGGGTGACGAGGGTGGGACACCAGAGGGCCTGGAAGCAACTCTTCAAAAACGTCGATCCCGTATAAAGACGGGAAAAGGCAGAGTAGAAAAAGACTGCAGTGATGTTTTGTACTCTACATTCTTAATCTGTGAATATATTGTCTAACAAAAGGTCTTTTATGTCACTGAAAGATTCAGTGTCAACTTTATTCTTAAATCTTCTGCAACCACTTAGTCTTCACAAGAAA
>NC_051418.1:15002787-15002931 GCF_015228065.2 Penaeus monodon | reverse complement strand
GAAATAGTGTAAAGTACAGCAAAGTGATGGAAATCAACACTCACAATTTCAATCACATGGAAGCCACAGCTTACTAATAAACCACAGCCGCCTTATAAACTGTGAAATATGGCAATGGAAATTTATACTCATTTTAAAAATATC
>NC_051418.1:14998058-14998458 GCF_015228065.2 Penaeus monodon | reverse complement strand
AATATCTCTATAGTTAAACTAAGGGCTTTGTTCAAGTTTTAAATAAGCTTTCGAGACACTACAAAAGGGCAGCATGTGCTAACCTGTACTATTATTAACCTTTCATTCCTTAAATACGTATCTGGAAACATTTGTCTTGTTGCCAAACTCTTGCTAGAATATACTAGTTACTGCGGAGAAAATATTATTAAATACATGTTTTCTATGTTACTGGAACCTTTATAGAAAATGAATTTAATTTATGAACACTAACAGTATAGCCTTTTATAAAAGATTTCGTGGATAAGTGCCCACATCTGGGTTCAGTCAAATACTGTTTTCTAAAAGTAAAATAAATAAAAGTACTTTTCCCGTTGTAGCGAAAATAGGAATGCAAATCACTTATTTTCCTGATGCCAGA
>NC_051418.1:14995144-14995291 GCF_015228065.2 Penaeus monodon | reverse complement strand
CATGTCCTGCGCCGGCTAAGGCTTACACCACTTTATCGTCACATTCTATCCCTGGTCCGGTAGCTCTCAGTTCTGGATTGTTTTCCTAACACAGCCCCTGGTCATAGATGTTTTGTTTTTCTATAAATCTTGTACCTCCTCATCCAA
>NC_051418.1:14993274-14993344 GCF_015228065.2 Penaeus monodon | reverse complement strand
TCTATATAAAGGTTTATCTGTGTCCGATATGGTAGGGAAACAGTACATCCTTTTGTTTCATGAAAAGTTA
>NC_051418.1:14992566-14993167 GCF_015228065.2 Penaeus monodon | reverse complement strand
TATGCTTTATTTTTTATATAATTTTTACCCTGTTATGTAAATGCTTTAATGGGGCGTTTTTATCTCGGCATTGAACATCCCATGCATTAGTGCGCGCAAACCTGTTTAGGCACCTCGGGTGTGGTAGATGCCATTATTAATTCCCGAGGAGCCCTGGGGAACTTCCCTTCGCTGATGGATTTTCCCCGTTTTTTGAAAAGGTTTCTGGGCCCGAGTTTTAGCCCCCCCCGGCTCTGAAAACTTCATTTTTTTGTTCCCCATGAAATAGACGCGTAAGGTTGTCTTATTGAAATTTCTAATCGTTTACTTTTAAATATCTTATAGCACTAAATATTTCCTTATACAAAACCTTCTTTGATATATACACCTTCAAAGTATTTGTGTTAATTTAACCAATTAACGCATCATACGTAAATAAACTGAAAATTGGTTACCCATTGCTACGAACCCGAGAGTTCGCAAATTTGGGGCAACAGGGCGGAAAACAGCAGCGCCAACTTTTCGTTTCCCAAAGAATTTCGCCGCACAAACGCGCCTTCCGCTGAGGAAACTCTTGCGTCATTTAGATTTTTTTTATTAAACTGTTCTTATTCACCACCTT
>NC_051418.1:14992101-14992475 GCF_015228065.2 Penaeus monodon | reverse complement strand
TAATCACGCATGTAAAAGGAAAAAGCCCCACAATTTAAACAGGTTTTAATTTCACACGATCTGAAAATCGAACAAAATAAAAAAGATTAACCCAAAAAATGCAAACGCAATTTTGGTACGGTGTTGAAACTATTGCGCTTTAAAATTTTTTTCATACCCCCAAATGGCCCGTTTAAAAGTAATCTAATTAAAACCAACCTTTTAATCCTAAAAAGTCAAATTTACTCTAACTTATGCTAAAGCAAGCATCCTAGATGAAAAAGAAAAGACCTTCTTCCGGCGGGGTTTAAAGGAATTGAAGTTCTTTAAACCCGGATTCCTCAAAGTACGGGTCGCGATCTGGGGTAAAGGGGCGCAAGTTAAAGGGTCGCCAC
>NC_051418.1:14991540-14991690 GCF_015228065.2 Penaeus monodon | reverse complement strand
CTTATGTAGAACCATTGAATCATATTTTTTGAGAGAAATTACGCTATAATCTGGGCCGTGATGAAAAAGCTGAGGACCCTTTGTTTTAAAACTAGGGGTTTTAGGTAAACATGATGTACTATATAAAAAGTATAATAAGTATGTAAAAAA
>NC_051418.1:14991325-14991474 GCF_015228065.2 Penaeus monodon | reverse complement strand
CACACATAGATAGAGGACAGAAAAAATAGATACAGATATGGATTTTAAACAATTAAAAATACTAATATTTACGGGGCAGTTTCTCTCTCCCTCTTTTCCACTTTCAAAATGTATATAAATTTGTATATACAATGTGTGTGTGTGTGTTC
>NC_051418.1:14987215-14987373 GCF_015228065.2 Penaeus monodon | reverse complement strand
AGTGTGTGTGTGTGTGTTATGTATTTGAAAAACAGAGGCAGCAACTGATACTCTTTATTCACGGTTGTGATGAGATTCATTCAGTGTGTTGTAAATCTATATTCTACACGTGGCTCCATATCATGAAAATGAAGCTCATATTTTAAGCTACCACAAAG
>NC_051418.1:14986479-14987172 GCF_015228065.2 Penaeus monodon | reverse complement strand
CCTAGCACACCTGCTTCAGTATGAAAAACAATGATTAAGGAAACGTGACGGTTTCCCATGATTCGGAGACCTGCATGCCTTTTGCAAAATGAC
This sequence comes from Penaeus monodon, assembly GCF_015228065.2. Taxonomy (NCBI): domain Eukaryota; kingdom Metazoa; phylum Arthropoda; class Malacostraca; order Decapoda; family Penaeidae; genus Penaeus; species Penaeus monodon. The sequence continues at coordinate 14,987,079 of NC_051418.1, read as the reverse complement.
GACCGATGGCTCACCAAAATTCCAACATGGCGTCGAAGAGATCATGGAGATAGGGCTGAGAAATTGGGGTGTGGATACTCATAACCATATTACGGGAACATCCACTGGGGAAAGTTATGCAAAACTTGTGATGTGCAACTTTGTGCAATGTATGTGGGTCAAGCAAAATGGTCTGGAAAACTGTAGCCTCCTATGACTCGGTGCAAAGTGGTGGGCATCAGAGAGTGCTGGTCATAATCTTCTTGCATTATAGCTATTAATTGACATCTTTCCTAGGATATTTTAACATCATTAGGCCACTCGCGATATATCCATGTCAATTGTGTAGGTCTAAATTCTGGAATGATTCAATATCTTTACGTCTTCATGCAGGAGGCTAATCTACCAAAACACTGCAGTAATTTCCTCGGTAGGTTTCAACATATTTTATTGGTGATATTTCTCTTTTAAATTCCGATTTTGTTTCTTCCAGAGAGACTTTTGTTAGCCTAAAGGAATAGAATTGGTTTTGGTAAGGATGATTCGATGTTGTTTCCATATCTATATGTGATTCTCTTTTTTAATTTGTCCTGTATCGCCAATGGGCTGATAATATTCTTC
>NC_051418.1:14985655-14985912 GCF_015228065.2 Penaeus monodon | reverse complement strand
GAAAGTATTATTATAAATCGACTTTTATTCATCAAAATAATACAGAGCATTATCTCGACTACATACTACACACATACTTGTGTATCACTAGAGTGTACATCCTAAAAACAGTAGTGAGTTGTTTATATATTCTAGAACATTTTCTTATAGCGTGAAACTGTTGAAGCTTCTATATGCATAAAGTAAGATTGAAGGGAGAGCAGTAAATAAAGTTTGATGAGGTGATAAAACATTTGCGTTGGTATTCTGTGTGAACC
>NC_051418.1:14984113-14985620 GCF_015228065.2 Penaeus monodon | reverse complement strand
GTCCTTGAGAGAGAGAGGAGGGTGGATGGGGAGGGAGACATCAAGACAGATAGGCTGACGGAGAGAGAAACACAGAAATACAGAAAGATAGACAAACAGACATGTCAGTGACCTTATTATACATGTATGAGGGTTTAGTCGTTTCCTTGGGGGTTAGTTAATGTTCAGGTCTGCAATTTCTTTCTCTAGAGTTTCAATCCGAAGTTTTCTCTCTTCCTTCTCGTGCTGGAGTTTTTGTATCTCCGCTCTGGTCAGCTGAATATGGAGTTCCAGGTTGCGGTTGACTTCCTTGTCCTGCTGTCTCTTCTTGTACGCCTTGAGCGCCCTCAGCCTTTTCGCCTCAGTTGCAGGGTTCTCTTGAGGAGGAAGCTCATAGACCTTGACTGCTGTTCGCCCGGCCTTCGAGAACGAGGGTGAGCCGTGGGCCGGGTCGCTCTGACCGCCTCCTTCAACAAGGGGATCATGGTGGGGCGGAAGGAGTGTGAAAGGGGGCAGGGAGAGTAACGTACTATGAGAAGCGGTGGGTGTTACTTCGTAGGCGTTCGAAGAACTACATGGGTAATTCGCGTCACAGTAAGTCAGTGACTGTGTTTGCGGAGTGTCACATGTATTTTCTTCTGACTGACAGAAATTTTCTTGGCAGTAGGTTTCGTAACTTTCTGAGATCGACTGACCCGTATTGGCTCCGTGCTGTTCTAGACTCGATTCACTCTTGTTTCCTTTATACTGCTGGACTGTCTCTTCCAGCATCCTCATTCTCTGCATCATGGTGTTTTTTTCTGCTGTTAGTCTGTCTATATCCTGGATCGTCGCTTTAAGTTTCTGAAGGAGACGTTGCTCGTTAGCTTTGGCTTTCTGGCGAGATTCACGCGCTCTAACGGCCCTCGCGCGCCTCTGTTCCAACCCCGCGTCAGCTGACCCATCGTCAAAGTCCGAAGCTTCCTCACTCCTAAACATATCGCATATACAGCGCACTTCCACGTTTTCTTTACTTTGTATATATTATGCCATATGAAATGATAACGAAGAATGCAGTCTCCACTAAACGTACAACCACCAGCAACACACAGCTGTTATGAGTGAGGCAGTAACCCGTTGCTTAAATATATTAAGGCGGTCAAAACGTATGACACCGCGAAAACGTTTGTGACGAAGTTGTGACGCATCGTCTCTTGCCATTCATATGTATTAAAGAGATGATAGAGAAAAATTAAAACGTATTTAATGATTTGAATATAAGTAAAAAATTATCTCTTCGTTCAAGATAAGATTCCACAATTTCTTATTTCTCATTATGTTGCTTCATACGTAATTTTGAAGACCAAAACGTTTTTGCATCTTCAGAGCCATTTTATTTTATATTTTAAGCTTTTACATGAATCAAGCTGAAGTTATCGTTGTAAAGGATGAGAACTACTTGGTTACTTCAAAATTTATTAACAACTTACCTGACGGAATTCAAGCAGTTACAGGGTCGTTAGTCAGAAATCTTTGCCGCCAGTATGCC
>NC_051418.1:14982507-14982851 GCF_015228065.2 Penaeus monodon | reverse complement strand
AAATCTAGAACGAGCAGTGACTATCAGCCCCCCACCCCGGGGTGCGAGTGTTATATTATCTTTAATTTCAATAGAAAATAGTCGTTTCTGATCTCTTTTGTTTTATTACGGAATGATAATAAAGGGCGGCAAACATTAAGCTGCAAAATCGGCCGTTTTCATAAAGGGGGAATATAGATAGAATAGCAATCCTTCAGGCAAGAAATAAAAATTTAATGTACATTATTCCTCACAGTCTCAGCACAGAAATGATTGCAAACGTGTGGTAATTTAAATTTATATCACAAAATTATGTCCTAATTTTTTAATATTGTGTTTACAAAACAAAAACTTTTGATGAATTA
>NC_051418.1:14982271-14982485 GCF_015228065.2 Penaeus monodon | reverse complement strand
GGGGGGGTACAATTATCAGGAAAAAATAATAATTTTACGCGAAAGTACATTAGTGTAACATGAATTCCGGAGAATAACTGAATCATGGGAATAATTCTTGAAAAGATTCTTTACTTAGACATTTGGCATCTAAGATATCTGTAATATCGTAATAAATGCTTATTAGCCTTTTCATGGAGCAAATCTGAGGGTTGCTTGTAACAGTGTCTTTCAA
>NC_051418.1:14981827-14981893 GCF_015228065.2 Penaeus monodon | reverse complement strand
TATCCGGCACAGGCAGTATCCTGTTGCCATGCTCTTGCCATATTGTCTGTCATGTACACATATTTG
>NC_051418.1:14978880-14981760 GCF_015228065.2 Penaeus monodon | reverse complement strand
CATTGTCAGATATTAATATCTAAATCAATTATTTGATTATTATTAAATCTTGAAATTAATAAATCTAATGACATTTGGCACTTTTACCTCCGACATTCCAAGAAGACAAGAGTTTTCCTATTAAGTAAAGCAAAATAGCATATGATTTTTCGTTGACTTTCTCCATATTTTGACTTTCACTGTTCTAAAAAATATTTCATTTGAGAGTTGTCTCATATTATATTCATATTCGTAATGCAAGTAAATATTCTCCTGGCAGCATTTAGTGCGGGTGGGCTTAGTAGCGGTTTTTGCTAAGTGAGGAATAAATTAAACACCGGGATCATACTTATTAATTTAGCGGTTTTTGCTAAGTGAGGATAAATCAAACACCGGGATCATACTTATTAATTATTTGAGTATGTTTAATGGGGTGGTTGAATGATATGAGAGTATATGATTTTACAAATGTATAAAAGAAAGAACATTAGCTCTTTCTTATCTTAATACAGATTTAGCAGGAAAGTATGACTTTTATGTACAACCTTAAGATTATGGTGTCTTTATACTGCACAATGATATCCGTGTACTGAATTATAAACAATAAGCAGTTGATAATATAACGCACACAATAAAAGAAGCACGGCAATGTTTACTACTTTAAAATGCCTTTCACAACGAATAGAGAAATGTCCTAGCCACCTAACTATATAAGCAGTTATATCACAGACAAGGGAATTCAATACCCTTTTTCTCGAGTTCAGTTCTTAACATTTCCTCGTGTTGTCTCATCCTCTTCAGGTCCTCGAGCAAAGCGTTTCTCTCACTGATGGCATCATCGAGGTCCTTTTTCATCTTTTCGTAGTGAGACTTCTTCAAATCACGATTCTTCTTGGCGTTAATAGCATTTATTCGCCTCTTCTCGGCATCCATGTCTGCGAAAGGTTCTTTCCTCTCGTAGGCTTTTGACTTCTTATTCCGGCGTCGTGGCCTGGCACTGCTTGAGCTCGCAGAAGAGGGGTTGGTAGACGGCGTAAGTGGCGAGGAGGCGGAGGATTTCCTGGCTGGCTGTGACCTCCTGCTTGGAGCAGCGCGTTTGCTCCCCTTTGCTGATCCTCCGGAGACCGCCGGAGTAACCTCCTGGGGATGTCCCCCTGAGATAACTCCGCCTTCTGGAGGAAGTGACACTGGTTCACCGCTGTTTGAATTGGCGCGGTCCTGAACAATGCCATTAATAAACATATCAACCTGAGCCTCCTGAATCACGGGGAGGCAGTCGGTTGATAAATCGTCATCAAAAATACTTGGCACAGCAGACGAGAGAGAAGGGGGCTCACTGGAAGAGGGTAAAAGGTCTGTTAAAACGTAGTTGTCGTCGAGAGACTTCGTTTCAACCGGAGGATCCAAGCCAAGGTATCGCACGAAGTCGAGGCCGTCCAGCGCCCACACCCCCGATGGATCTTCGGCCGGTCTCACGAGGTTCATAGGATTTTGCAAAGCGTCGCCTTCCATTGGCACATAAGTCACTTGGTTCATAGGTGAGTTCCCTTCAAGTGTCATGAGCGTATGTTGCTCGATGGCTACTTGCTCCGGCGCGGAAAAATATTTCTGGTCCGGTGTGGGGATCCCTGTGTAAGTCACAAAAGTTGTTGGATTCAAAATTGAAATGTCTTCCATTATTATTTCATTTTGGTCTGGAATCACTTGAAATGTCTGGTATGCCTGGGTAGTGCCACTTTCTGATAGTCCATTAGGCGCCTCCTCTGTGAAACTGGCACTGGTGTTTTCTGGCATATTGGCAGCCTGGATGATGCCACTATTATAGATAAAAATTCACTTTTGCGCAGGTCACTCGATAAATCTTTCGTGTTCTTAGGAAGCAACTGAGAGTAAATTCCGAGGAGTGCTCAGACACGCTGCCACCGTTCGACTCAGTCAGTCATGTGGTGTAACTCTCGCGGCCCCTCCCTCGTTATGACGTCAGAAGAATCTGATTGGCCAGTAGCATGCTGAAGCGTATTCGGTGTGTGCACAAATTTCTATGAGGAACATGAAATGTTGCATCATTTTAAAGTAGCTGAAATAGGTCGGTCCATATTCATCTAATGCCCATGAGCAAATATCACTGAACTGAAACGATTTTAGGTCACCCAAGGGCTGATATTACCCATATAATTTTTATTAGAGATTTTTAGATAATCGATCTTGATAGTGATTGCATTCGTCACAGCACTTTTAATGTCATTGTCGTTGATCTGAATGTTGCTATATCTGAGTTACTGCGAGTTAAATTAATCAAAGTCTTGCTCCCTTGTGATTTTTGCATCCTTTCTCGAGACGAGGCGAGGAGATGGGCGCGGGATTTCCTGTGACGTCACATTCATGGATATTCTTTTTACATTTTTTTGTTTATCTTACGAATTAAACATAATATATTCCAACCCACTGCGTATCCAAGGCTAAGACATGTATATATATTTAGAAATAGTAATGCCCACGCGAACTGGCAACACTGGGTCGTGCCATGCGTAATGTTGAATAAACATGATCGCTGCAAGTTTACGCACGTGACCAAGACTTGAAGCACAGGACAGCACGCGCGCAATTATTTCCATCGTTATTCACGTTGAAGTGAAATATCGCTTACTCCAAACACTACAATAATACACAAGCACACTCTCTCGCTCGACCATCCTCTCCACACGTATACAGATTGAGCAGTGAACTGAGAATAGCTAGGGATGTTAATGGATTATATACTTTTTTCATTAAATCAGATGATTACTTTAGCTTAAAGGAAAATACGTTTACATTCTTACAATTATTAGTTAAATCCTATTAAACTGTAATTGTTTCGTAACCAACTTTGAGTGTTCAACAACTTTCCTAGTGTTTACACTG
>NC_051418.1:14978782-14978849 GCF_015228065.2 Penaeus monodon | reverse complement strand
TCTCACCCTTTGAAACCCTAGCTGTCTCCGCGGTTGAACACACCGAGAATCGTTAGATAATAACTTC
>NC_051418.1:14975680-14975995 GCF_015228065.2 Penaeus monodon | reverse complement strand
TTTCGAGAAAGCACGTACTGAGACCAGTTTTCCGGGAATGCACTTAATCAACAAATGTTCATACTATACCCTCCAATACTGAGGTTCTTAACTTTTTTACTTCTATGCCCACTTTAGGCATTCGTCCTTCCCTCCAGACACGATGGCAATTTATGTACAATAATGAGCATATAACAACTGTTGGAATATTGAAATATTAGGCAGAGATCTAACGGTAACTATGAATCACGTGTTTTGCCAGGTGTGAGCGGAGGAGAAGTAAAAGTATCGACTTTGGTGCAGTAGACGTCACCATTTAAGCAACTACTATACTTA
>NC_051418.1:14974692-14974837 GCF_015228065.2 Penaeus monodon | reverse complement strand
ATAACATTATTACAATTCGTAGATAAGAAGAGATTCACTGACTCACTGCATACCAAGTCTCGTTAATTTCTGTAGTACCGTAATCACTAAAAATTGTAATGTGCGTTTGCTGAGATCACCCAGCAATGTCTGTTTACGTGTCTTG
>NC_051418.1:14974285-14974651 GCF_015228065.2 Penaeus monodon | reverse complement strand
ATCAGATTGAAGATGGACAGTATGACGTGACAAGAAAAGAAAAGAAATAACCCACACCTGTCACTCCTTCAGCCTACCAGACTGCTTGTCGTGCACATTGAGCGAGAGAAAGGGAGCCCCGTCGCTTAGGCTCAGCTGTTTGACGTCTTCTCTTGAAACGCACACTTAGTTATCCTTGGCGACACGCACCCTTTCGTCGCCGAGCGAGACCTTGGGGGCAGGATGAGCGCCCAAGAGACAACAGCCCTTCTTGGGCTATGGGGGTACGCCCAGGATCCTGGAGACTCCGCCCACGCCTCGGCGGAGCTTCTTCGAGGCCCAGGAGAGCTCGCATCACTTATCAAAGGTCAGTTATGGACGCGCGAG
>NC_051418.1:14971478-14974056 GCF_015228065.2 Penaeus monodon | reverse complement strand
GACACATAGCCATCCTCAAACCAACGCATACATTCCTGATGTTCCCACAGCTCCCGGAGCCTCCCAAGGGCATCAGCGTCTTCACCGCCATCTGTTATGTGGTGGGTGTCTTCGGTGTCATGCCTGTCGTGGCACTTCCCGGTGCGATTGTGTATTGTGGTGAGTCCTTACTACTATTTCGGTCACATCCACTTTATATCCACAGTAATTTCACCTTTCTTGAGTTCACTTGCTTTTAGCCCATCCCGAGCACCGTGGTCCGCCACTCAATAATCAGGAAACCTGGGTCTCTCTTAGGCTGGACCGGATTCCTCATAGCGGGTTTGCTGCTGCTGACGGAGGCGTACACTGCGACTCTCTTGGGGCGGAGCTGGCTGCTACTTGAGGTGTTCTGGCCAAGGGAAGCCGCAGCACAGCGCAGGTCAGATAATCTAACCAATAAATTACGATATGTTCTATTGCTGACATTGGCTCCCACAGTATACATACTCTGCAATCATTGCATTCATGCTTGATGGTATCTGCCGTAAAATTTGCTTTTGGTGTGCATATTAAATGGACGTGATAAGGTTTCCAGAATGGTCAGACTCCAAAACACGTTTCCTGTTATTGGGTCTTTTGTTTTGTCTGTAATGAGTATTCTCGTTTTGATATTAGCATAGCCAGAAGAGTTCTATATGCATTGCACTGACTTATGAGTTTCATGCTTTTTGAAAATATAAGAATTTGAATTGTGAGCTACAGTGATTATGTATTCTCACTTTGATTTCCATTAACGTCTCTTTTCCTTCATTGGCATAACTGTTGTTAGCTTACCACCAACATCGCGGCCACCAATGTCACTTTACTATTACTATTCTCAGTGCCTCTTACTCTCTTTCCCTAGGTACCCGTACCCGGCTCTTGCGGAAAAGGCCGGAGGTCCCATCTTGAGGAAGGTCGTTAGCTGTATCCTAGACGTCGCTCTTTTTGGTGCCGCTGTTCCCTTCATGCTGCTGGGTAAGTGACTTCTGGATATCAGGGCCAGACTGCAAAATTTAAAGGCTGTAATTTGCTGTTAAATAAACCAAGAGATTATAAAAATCATAAAGGTGAGACTCCAGAATCTTACTTTCATGACAATTTTATATCTGACGATAAGCATTTCCAGTCTGACTTTTAGTTGTTGTATTTTGTAGCTGCTGAGACCCTCCAGTCGTTAGTCGCTCGTCTGGCAGGTCTAGATTTCTCCTTCTGCTACTGGCTTCTGATCACCACGTTCTTTCTAACGCCTCTATTGTGGTACGGAACCCCAAAGGACCTTGGGTAAGTCGCCCTTTTACTAAGTTGTTCTCATTTATTTGTTTTCAGTACTAAAAGTCACTGCTGTGTACTGTCACAATCGGCTTTGTCATATACTTGTTACATTCAGAGTAGGCATATGTTAAGTGATTACTGCATGCACAGTCTGGTCACTTGGCTGGGCGCAGGCTCCGTAGTCGTCGTCAGCCTCCTCACAATCATCAGCCTGGCGTTAGACGCCCCTGCGACCGCGCCTCCGGCACCCGACTCCACTCCTTCGTGGACGGCAATAGCATATTGCTTTGGCGCTGTGGCTTTCCAGGTGAACACTTGTCAGCCCAAGTCATTTCCTCCCGTGTCATTAATAAGACCCATCTTGTTGAATGAATTATATGTAGAGATATAATTCACTATCACCCTCTTCTCTAACTCTTGTCTTTCTTCCCACAGTTTGATATTCACCCTATGATTTTGACTGTTCAGAATGACATGAGAGAGAAGAGCCGACTGCCAGTCGCTGTCATTGTGGCCTTCATAGGTATTAGCAGTGTTTCTCCGTTTCCAACCACGTGCACTCGTGTCTCCTTTCTCTGTCACCACAGCCCAAACTGCTTTGATGTTATTAAAGTTTTCCTGTGTAAACTTTAGTTATTTAGTTTCTTGCATCGAATGTTTTCTTTCTTTAGCAAAATTGTACTTCCAATATCTATGCACCCTTAGTCTTCATTGTTGCCCGTCTCCTTCCGCTATTTTAGCAAGCAAATGTGGTACGACTGTACTCTAGACATTTCGTAAGACATGGAGTTTACCTTCTAATTTTCCAAGCTAATTTTGAAATATGTTATTAGTTAAATTTTTTAAAGTGACTTTAAAATGGCTTATTATAACGTTTAAAGTAAAAATTGTAGCCTCTATGAATCCATGGCACATCTGCTAACCACTTTCTGCTTTTCTAATCTAAAATTAAACAAAATAATTTTTACTTCTACGATTTCTTCCCTCAGTTATTAATCACCTGCTTTGTCTTCCGCATCAGTGGCAGCAACTGCATTCGGAAGCGTGAGCGTTATGGCCTTCACGCTCTACGGCGACACCGTCAAGACCAACATCTTGAACAACCTCAGCGGAGGCCCTCTCCTTTACGCCAACATGGCCATCGTCGCGCTGCAGGTGAGGCGACTCCTGTGGCGAACCTCTGAATGAGCTGGATTCATTCTGGGAAATACTGCGTGAATGCATGTGCAAGTGAGTGGTTATTTAGCGACCCCTTTTCATCTCCTCTTTTAATAGATTCCAA
>NC_051418.1:14967529-14968259 GCF_015228065.2 Penaeus monodon | reverse complement strand
AAGGACGTGGAAATTATTTCCTGTAGAATAATGTCACTCGGATGAAAGATATAGCTGGTATTTTTTTTTCCTTCAGATGCTTCTGTGTTTGGTGTTGGGGATCAACACCCTCTTCCAGGACCTAGAAAACACGCTACAGATACCTGACAGTAAGTCTATTCGATGTAAACCAAAAGGGACGATTTAATGCCGGAAACAATGACCGATTTTTAAACACCCATGTACTTATCCGTAGATCTAGCACCTTGTGTTTTGTCCTCTTTGCTCACGCGAAAACGCCCTTCGCCTCCAGGCTTCGGGTGGCGCCGCATCTGTCTCCGCACGCTGGTGATGCTGGCGATCCTGTTCGTGTGCGAATCCATTCCTCACTTCGGGGTCGCCATCGAGCTGGTGGGAGGCTTTCTCGTCACACCATTCATCTTCATTTTCCCGCCAATATTCCACATACTAATCAAGGTAAGTTTGAATTCTAGGCTTATTATTAAATGTATAAACCGTTTACACTAGGCATTCTCATAAACTAATAAATCAGTTCCATTGTGCATAATGAATTTTTGGCTTTAAAATCATGAATTCTACTGCAGTGATTACAATAGTTTCCCGATTTACTGCAGACGTATAAGGAGTCTGCAATAATATTCTTAGCATGAAGATTACAAATATGTGTTTAAGCTCACGAAGTGCCCAGTTATATAAATAGAAAAAAATAATTCAGGCATATGTTTATTTG
>NC_051418.1:14966023-14967186 GCF_015228065.2 Penaeus monodon | reverse complement strand
CGCGCGCGCGAGCTTGTGCGTGTGCGTCTAAACAAAGCAGCCTCTAGCCTCCGCTCCCCCCAGAAAAAGGCGAGCGGCCGCGTGGACGTGAAGGACCTGGTGCTGGCGTCGAACGTGGTGACGATCGGCCTCATCGGCAGCTACGCCGCCACATCCGAGAGCTTCATCCAGGTCTTCCAGCTGACGGACTTCGCCCCCCCCTGCTATATAAACCTCACGGCCGCCACTTCCTCGGTTCGCCAGGAATCCTCGGGGTTCCAAAAGCAGGACTAAAGAAGCACATACAATAAATATATCCGCTACTGCTCTGTGTAGTGAATATTATTTATTTTGTATAGACTATATTGTAGGAATATATATCCAAGTCTGCAAGATCTGTTTTTATATTCTTCTTTTTGGCAAAGTTCCTCTACAAAGTAATACGATTTCCTTCTAACTGCCGTAAATAGCAAACACTGAAAACCAAAACAAGATAAATTACTGATAATTATGACAATGATTATTATAAGCGATATTAATTATAATACAAATAAATCTGATGATAGTATGGAACAAGAGGGCATGGAGTGAAGAAAAACATTGTGTGATAATTATGGACAACCCAAGAAGTAAGTTTTTTGCAGAATGCCAGTGGATGGACATGGATCGAAGCTTTGCCATTTTGTAATATAAAGTTGTATAAAATGTACTTAATTGCAAATGCTTTCTTTTCTTGGGTATTAATAAATCAAACCACTGCATCACAGAACCTCCGGCTATACAGTAATCCAGTGTTTATCTTTCCAAAATACATGAATTTTACAGAAGATCGCACACCATGTGTAACTGCGTGTTTTGTTGCCTTGTTCAACAAATCCTGTTAACGGCACTATCTTCTGTCCGTTCAGTCAAGCAGAATGTGATTGGATGTATAGAACTAAAATGATATATTTCAGTTTATATCATATATTTTGTTTATTATTAAGAACAGCTGAAGTGAATTAAGGGAATCGACATTAAAGATGTCAGAGAATTTTGTATTTCTTGCTCTCTCCTTGTGCATATTTGTCCTCTGTCCCGGGTGTCATTTGATAAACTATCACCATCCTAGGATTTCCTTTAAGAAATTACGTTTATAGGAGTGTACTCTTTCTTCAAGAGAGGTACTGATGTCACGCACTCAC
>NC_051418.1:14965111-14965696 GCF_015228065.2 Penaeus monodon | reverse complement strand
TGCCTGTACTTACATCTAGTACACCCGGTGGACAGTAGAAATGAGTTTGTTTACATTCTCGATAACAGTCTGGATGAATTGGAGCAAACCTCACTGTTAACACTAGATTCGCCATGTGTGGAATTTTTGTTCTATTTGTGACGTAGTTACACTGTATATGTAAATACATGAAAAAACGTCACGTCTAGATAATTAGATTTTTAACAAGTGCTAAATGTTTGACTAACAAATTGACAGCGTGGAGTATTAGGCATTTTCGATGTCTAGATGTGTGCACCTCCCACCTCCTATCAAAAGAATTAGTCCCCTTTATAAACGAGCAGCTGCTAATACTGACAAACATGGAACACTTGTCAAATGTTATTTTCTTCATTGCCAGAGGTGTGTGTATGTAAAGTATAAGTCGTGGATTAATGTAGAAGTTTTTATGACATAATAAGTTACATTAAACGCCACCCCCTGGTTTTCGTCGCATAAAATATCACAGACACAGTTTATCTTCCTAGCTACCCACATGACCAACAACCTGTTAATACATACTATTCTATTTATAACCACTGCTGTTATATTTAGTCATCTCACTCT
>NC_051418.1:14964921-14965039 GCF_015228065.2 Penaeus monodon | reverse complement strand
AACACTGTAACAGCATTAATGAATATAAGTTAAATTCCATTAAAATGAAGTTTACTTTGTTACAGTAAAGCTGTTATAACGAGAATGTAAACTATCTACTGTCTACCAGTAACGGGTG
>NC_051418.1:14964067-14964463 GCF_015228065.2 Penaeus monodon | reverse complement strand
AAAGCAGGGTGGATGGAATGACCCATTAAATTGTATTGATATTACTTTTTTATATTTTTCCATTTAAACAGTAAATGTTGTTCCCCATTATATGAAAAATTCACTAAATGAAATGTTTTAAATAAATAACGTTAATCAATATACAATATATCAAACCATAAACAGTATTGTTAGCTCATCAATGGCGGGTAAATCCCAACTCTGATCATGCCATATATACACTAAAATTGGCTACCAGTCACGAGATTCGTTACAAGTTTTGTTCAACTTTATCGTCAGGATATAGAAAGTAATCGATATATGAGGTTATACCGAACTGTCAAAAAATTCTACTTTTTGCCTTCTCAAAATAGTTTTACATTTATAAATATAATGAAACTCTTACATTGTTCTTTA
>NC_051418.1:14959882-14961541 GCF_015228065.2 Penaeus monodon | reverse complement strand
AACCTATGAAAAAGAGAATGGAAGGCTTTTTTCTTTCTCGGTCTCGTCATTTTTTGATGATATACTTGGTGGGGAAGAAAATGCAAATCAAAAGAATTCATCTTTAGTACAAATATTTATCAAATATTTAAAAAATAAACAAAGAGTATATGCTCCCTAGAACAAAATCATCTTTAGAGCCAAAAAATATTAAGATTAAAATAAAGGAATACATGCTGATCATGGTTGAGAATCATACATTTCTACATTCCCTGAACTAACAAAAGAATAGTGATGAAATATATATAAATCCAATGCCACTAAACCTGGAACAAAAACTATTTAGTTAATGAAAGTTATCATGTTATATACTGTATCCATAAATTTTGCTACAGGGAAAACCTACTTCAGAGGAAGGAGGACCATTTTCTTCAACATATTTATCATATCTACAATTACCTGGATTTTGTATTACTTTCTGTCTCCAGACAAACTTTAACTGGAAATTGCCAGGGTAAATTTATTATTCTGTCCATTAAAGTTTCATAAAATCTTTATAAGAAAATCATGTACTTAATACAAATAATCCTTTTTCAATTTTATTCTTTCTTTATCCTCATTATCTAAGTATATACACTTGTACTAACTAAAATTATCTTAAACATTATCATTAACTCAGCTGCCATCAGTAGTGAAATCTGGTACATACAAAAAAAAACATGTCGTTTATTATAAAAGATAACTTTGCATCACTAACAATTCGTGATATGCACTTCGCATTTTTTTTATTACATTCAAAAAGTATACAAAAAGTCAAACATCTGATGAGGTAAATCAGTAACATGGTAAATGGTATAAATATAACAAAAGTAGACAAAATAAGATTTAAATAATTTCATAGACACAACACTACAAAAATATCAAGGAAATGATTCTTATTTACTTTTCAAAGGCTCATACAAGTGATCCCCAGAATCACTTTCATCTAGAGATATATCCTCATTACTCTCTTCTTCACTTTCTTTATATGTTACCTTTTTTTGCAAGTGAGATCTCCTGGAAGCCCTTCTGCTGCATTTGTCTTTGGTGTCCTTAATATCTGGCTCTGGACTTGTGGAGCGACTGGTTGAAGCACTTGATATCCCTTCTTCCAGTTCATCAAGACTTTTCCTCCTTCCTTTAACATTCACTTTCTGCTGCCTCTTCTTTACATTATCTTTCATGGGTTTTATAACCGAGTCATAAAATGGATGGGTATCTGATGACAAGAAGGTAGAAGAAGACTTTTTCTCTCCCTCATTTTCACTATCATCACTTAGATCAGGATTTGCTTCCACAACTTTTGTGCCCCAGTCCAATATTGCTCGGATTTTTGCTTTTTTCTCTTCCTCATCTGTCTCACTATCACTGTCAGCTTCCAAGCTGATACTCAAAGCTGTTGATTGGTTTTCCTGAGATGCTTGTAACTCTTTTTTCTCTGTAACTGGATCCTTCTTCTTTGCAGGCTTTCTTGGTCGGACTGTTCTTTTCTTACTTTTTTTAGCCATCTCAACAACGTTTGAACACCAATCAATCTTCATGTTCTTCACATGATGTGTGATGAGTGGAGGTCTTGCTGCATCTATATCTTCCTGTTTGATTTTCCTCTTGCCTGCACCTGCACTGGTACTAGCAACCTCA
>NC_051418.1:14958893-14959825 GCF_015228065.2 Penaeus monodon | reverse complement strand
GTTGGTGAGGAGCTTCCATACTTCTCCCTAACACGTTCCTTAATCAACATACCTTGAATCAACTTCTTCCAGTTATCATAAATTCTCTTTATCCTCTTCTCCTCTGCCTTTCTAGCTTGTTCTGCTTGATCCTGAAAGAAATTGTGAATCACTTTTGGAAGATTCTTATTCCCATTTTTACATTATTATAAAATGGACATCTTATTTATACTATTTATTGGATCATTATGTGGATATCTTATCTTCATTAGGTCAAGTGTGCTGTTCTTGTATAAATTTGTCAATATTCCTCCAAATCTAGCACTTTTAACATAATCTGCTCTAGAACTTTCCCTTTACTTTTACAAAAGTTTACAACAATCAGTAATGAAAGAAGAAATATGATAGCCCCCATACCTCATTCCATGCATCGATTAGGGTATCCTTGAACTCCTCACAGACAACAAATCCATCATAAACAGGATGCGACCAACCAGAATGGTAATCAAATCCAATCATTGCAGGGGCACAGTCAATATTGAGCTTCCGAGCAATGCGATTTAACCCACTGACTGAAAAAAAAGAATATTCATGAAACAGTCAGAAAATGAAATCAAAACTGACTTTTAAGTTTGATTTATAAAATAAGATAAGAAATATTTACACACAAAAGTTTTTTAAAAAAATTTATGCTTACTTGGAATGTGAACACAACCTCTTGGCAACATGCGTGGCTTAAACAACTCGACACTGCCATATTCACTGCGAGGCACTTTTCCATCCTTTGCCACAGGTGGCTCATAGTCTTCTACTTGCCAATCACCAAACAATTCCAAAGGTCTGTCTTTCACTACTTGGCAGGTATTCTGGCAAAAAATATAAAGAGATTTTGTAATAACTGCTACTCCTACAACATTCAGCCAATGTGGGAAGGTGAAAGAAAAGAGAAAGCA
>NC_051418.1:14957427-14958128 GCF_015228065.2 Penaeus monodon | reverse complement strand
CAAAAGGGAATGGGAAGAGAATTCTTTGGCTAACTTGAAGTCTTCACTCACCTTATCCCATTTAGGTCTGGCCTTGACAATTTTGTAAGGCTCTTCATCCACCCGTACTGTTTTTGGCTTCTTTTATCCAAGTGTCTCGAGAATAAAGAGTGTATACACTGTCACGGGGAAACACAGGCTCACCCTTGATAAAGCCAACAGGAGTTTCATCAGGTGGATAAATTGCTTCAAATTTTAAAAGATGCCTTTGTAGTGCATACAGTGGATGGTTTTTGTACCTGTAAATAAATTTACAATGATCTTACTTGAAATTAATCTAAATCTAAAATTTAATCTCTTTTAAGTACATCATAAATGGAAAACTGGAAAACTTTTTCATAGAATCTATGATGAAGTAAATAATGTTAACAAATACTGATAGTTCTACACTGTATCAATACTCATTGACAACAGCCAGAAAGGCCTGATGCGAACAACCCTTTCAACTAACTCTGCAATACTTCTTGGCAGTGGTTGCTGTTGCAAGTTCTGGTCCATCTCCTTGTCTTCCTCTTTGTCTAACCTTGTTCTTGCACACCTGAAGGCTCTTAGAGATTTTTCCCACCATTTGCTGCACAATCTGATCTGTTACATAACAAAGATTTAAAGAATTATAAACTACTGCACAATGAATATAATAATAATACCATGCAAAAATGTTC
>NC_051418.1:14957330-14957396 GCF_015228065.2 Penaeus monodon | reverse complement strand
GGCTGAATTATTTTAAATTTTAAGTCAAGGTACTTCACTTTGTGCAATAGCTTAAAAGAAGCATTT
>NC_051418.1:14955306-14955378 GCF_015228065.2 Penaeus monodon | reverse complement strand
AATATATTTTAAAAAAAAATTTTTAATAATATTTATATTTTAAAAAAACCCAAAATATATATAAAAAAAAAA
>NC_051418.1:14954684-14954904 GCF_015228065.2 Penaeus monodon | reverse complement strand
CCCCCCCCCCAAAAAAAAAAAAAATTTTTTAAAAAAAAAAATTTTTTAAATTTTTTTTTTTAAAATTTTTAAAAATTTTAATTTTAATAAAAAAAATTTTTTTTTTTTTAAAAAAAAATATTTTTTTTTTTTTTTTTTTTTTGGGGGGTTTTTTGTTTGGGGGGGGGTTTGTTTTTTTTTTTTTTAATATTTATATATTTTTTTTTTTTGAAAAAAAAAA
>NC_051418.1:14954508-14954610 GCF_015228065.2 Penaeus monodon | reverse complement strand
AAAATTTTTTTTAAAAAAAAAATTTTTTTTTTAAAAAATTTAATTTTTTTAATATTTTTTTAAAATATTTTAAAAAATTTTTTAAAATATTTAAAAAAAAAA
>NC_051418.1:14953591-14953799 GCF_015228065.2 Penaeus monodon | reverse complement strand
GGGCCCCCCCCCCCCAAAAAGGGTTTTTTTTTTTCCCCCCCTTTTTTTTTTTTTCCCCCCCCTTCCCCCCCCCCCTTTTTTTTCCCCCCGGTTTTTTCCCCACTTTTGGGGGGGAAATTTTTTTTTTTCCCCCAAAAAAAAAAATTTTTTCCTTTTCCCCCCCTTTTTCCCCTTTTTAAAAAAAAATTTTTTGGGTTTTTCCCCTTTT
>NC_051418.1:14952880-14953189 GCF_015228065.2 Penaeus monodon | reverse complement strand
GGGGGGTTTTAAAATTTTTTCCCCCCAAAAATTTTCCAGGGGGAAAAGGTTTTAAAACCCCCCCCAAAAAAACAAAAAAAGCCCTTTTGGGGGGTTTTTTTTCCCCCAAACCCCCCCCCTTTTTAAAAAGGGCCCCCCCCTTTGGGGTTTTTTTTTTTTTTTAAAAAAACCCCCCCCCCAAAAACCCCCCTTTTCGGGGGGGTTTTTTTGGGGGGCCCCCCAAAAAAAAAAGGGGGGTTTTTTTCCCTTTCCCCAAAAAAGGGGAAAATTTTTTTTTTAAAAAAAAAAAAGGGGAAAATTTCCCCCCCC
>NC_051418.1:14952762-14952862 GCF_015228065.2 Penaeus monodon | reverse complement strand
CCCCCCCAAAAACCCCAACCTTTTAAAAAAAATTTTTTTTTAAAAAAAAAAAAATTTTTTCCCCAAAAAAAAATTTTTTTAAATTTTAAAAATTTTTTTT
>NC_051418.1:14952492-14952734 GCF_015228065.2 Penaeus monodon | reverse complement strand
CCCCCCCTTTTCCCTCCTTTTCCCCCCTTTTCCTCCCCCCTTTTGGGGGGGGGGCCCCCCCCTTTAAATTTTTTTCCCGGGGCCCCCCTTAAAAGGGTTTTTTTCCCCCCCTTTCCCTTTCCCCCTTTCCCCCCCTTTTTGGGGCCCCCCTTTTTAAAAATTTTTTGGGGGTTTTTTTTTTTTGGGCCCCTTTTTAAAAATTTTTTTTTTGGGTTTTTTTGGGGTTTTTGGGGAAAGGGGTG
>NC_051418.1:14952314-14952414 GCF_015228065.2 Penaeus monodon | reverse complement strand
CCCCCCCCTTTTTTTTTTTAAAATTTTAAATTTTTGGTTTTGGGGGAAAAACCCAAAAAAATTTTTTTTTTTTTAAAAAAAAATTTTAAAGAAATCACCC
>NC_051418.1:14951930-14952279 GCF_015228065.2 Penaeus monodon | reverse complement strand
GGGGGGTTTTCCCCCCTTTTAAAAATTTTTTCCCCGGTTTTCTTTTTTTTTTTTTAAAATTTATCATCGGGCCCCCCCTTTTTTTTGGGTTCCTCAAAAAATTTTTGATTCTTCCCTTTTGGCCTTTTTCTTTGATCACAATTTCCCACTTCTGGCATTTCCTCTTTTAAGTAGAAGATGCTTTCATTCTGGGTTTTATCTTACTCCTAACAGGGCTTCTCCCTAATTCTTTTTTTCATGTCCCCGCATTCCCTTTATATTAGAGGGGTTTGAGTAAAAGCATGATGAAACCCTTAAAAAAAAGAATGAGAAAATTTCTTTTTAAAAAAAAAATTCCCCTTTTAAAAAA
>NC_051418.1:14950925-14951761 GCF_015228065.2 Penaeus monodon | reverse complement strand
TAAAACAAGGGGGGGGTGGGTGCCCTGTGAAATGTGGGAGGGGACCCTTGGGCCCTGTGGGTAATGCGTGTGTGTGGATACGTGCGTGTGTACGGGGATGTGTGTGGGGACCCTTTCTTCTTTTGGGCGTGTTTCATGTTGTGGGTACATGTGTGTGTGGGTACATGTGTGTGTGGGTACATGTGTATGTGGGGGCGTGGGGGGGGGTGTGGTGATTTCGGGGGCTGGGGTACGTGCATGTGGTGTGGGTTAAAAGCATATGTTGGGGGTTTTGCATGTGTGTGTGGGTACATGTGTATGTGGGCGTGGGCGTGTGTGGTGATACGTGCGTGTGTGGTTACAGCAATTTTTGGTGTACATGTGGTGTGGTTTATACGTACTGGGGTGGGGGAACAAGCGTGGGTTTTGGGGAACCGTGCGTGGGTGGTGATTTCATGCAAAGTGTCCGTATGTGTGCGTTTTGGGGATATGCCGGGGGGTGTGTGGGTTTCGTGTAAGTATGTGTTTTACATGTAGGGGTGGGAAAATGCATGTAATGGGTAAATTTTTTGTAAAGTGGGTAAGTTTTTGGGTATGTGGGGGAAATGCGTGTATGGGGGTTTAAATTTCGCTTTTGTGGGAAAAAAAAACCCCCGTGGTATGTGGGTAAATGGCCCCGTATTTGGGGAAACCGTGTAGTGGGTAAAGCGTGTATGTGGAAACCCAAATGCGTGTGTGTTGGGGACATGCATGGGGTTTTGGGTAAATGGTGTAAAACCCCAGATTGGGAAATAAGGGAATCGAATTTGAGGATAGTGGAAAGAAGAAATACTAACTGCAAGAATGGATGGCTGTAT
>NC_051418.1:14950265-14950886 GCF_015228065.2 Penaeus monodon | reverse complement strand
CGTGATTTAGTGACCTTTTCTCGGATTTGTGGGATTTCCTTCACAGGTAACAGCAAATTTGATGTGAATTTTGATAAAACCACCCGGCCCCAAAAACATAAAAAAAGTTCCAAAAGAATGGGCCGTCCAAATTTAAACCCCTACCCAACCACTTCAGATTTTTGGGCCCAAAACAGTCAATTTAAAACACACCTCGCACCCAAAATTTGGGGCCCCACCAAAAATATGTTTGAAATCTCTTTATGTAACAAGAAACTGCCAAAACTATTAGTTTCGGTGCAAATTTTTAGTGTGTTTTTTTGGGTTAGGGGAAACCAAACGTTTTCCCTGTGAATCCGAGTTTTTTCGTAAAAATATCAAACCCAAAACCCTTACTCCCTAGAAAACCCTGTAATAAACATTGGCCATTGAGAAATGGCGGGAAATTCCTGATAGCTGATTGGCCAAATCAGAGACGCGGGAAAGCACTGTGTGTCTTTCAAAATGAAGGGGGTTTTCACCCAAAACTGAAATTTTAAAAGGATTAAAACAAGAAGAAATGGGGGGGGGTTTTAAAGTTTTTTTTCGGTTTCCCCACTTTTTGGGGCCTGTTGTTTCCAAGTGTGGCTTAAACCCCAAATT
>NC_051418.1:14947659-14947794 GCF_015228065.2 Penaeus monodon | reverse complement strand
ACGCCCCCACAAAATTTTTATGTTTTTTTTTTAGAAAAAAAAAAATTTTTAAAAATAAAATATATTATAAAATATATATAAAATTTTTAAAAATTTTATATATATAAAAATTCTTTATTTAAAAATTAAATTTTT
>NC_051418.1:14945865-14946917 GCF_015228065.2 Penaeus monodon | reverse complement strand
AAATTAGGTTAGGTTGAACGTCACAGAAGGAAAATCTTTTTATGGGATAAATGGTAATATAATAAGCAAATTTATTTGTGGACAAGAAACAACAATAATTATAAATAATAGCATAAAAGTTTGAATACAAAATTGCTGCATCGTTTATGACAATAACATCTTAAAACAGAACACAGTAATCAGCTGAGTTAGCAATTGACCCTTTGCATAGAGAAAGCCAACATCCTGCGGGGCGACGAGCACACGAGATACGAGCATGCAGTTGTCCAACAATCAGGGCTTGTGGTACTGCGCCGTTTACGCTCCCTGTTGCGTCTCATCCAGCTGTAAAATATAACAGCCTGTTAGTACCTTAGCTGTTCAGAGCACTATCATTATTTTTATCGAAGATATGACGGTGATGTGCCAGAAACTAATCATAGTATACAAAAAATCAATGCAGGAGGATATGAACTCTGACAGTCTCTCTTATTCACATAATATCTTCTCTCTGCATTTCTAAACCATATACATTCATATTCATGAAATCAAATCAAAATATACTGACAAGGAGCGAAGACTTACGGTCTGAGCGAAGGAGTGCACCACCACCACGAAGTAAGCTTGTATGGCCGATATCGCACCAATGATGACGGCGACGACGAAGGACTGGGTGAGGATGACGTAGAGGACGCCCAACACAACGCCCAAAATCACACTCAGTACAGCTGCCCACACCCACGCCATCACCAGACGTCGGCGACACTGGGTAAGGTAAATAACATTACAGTATTTCGTATATGTTTGTTATGCGCATTGCTATTTCATTTATTTCCCTGCCATATTGCAACACGGGCACTTCAGTTCAACGCTGTGCAAAAATCCTGCAAAATACTGACCTGGCGCACACCCACAATGAGGATGATGGCGAAGATGACGTTGAGGAGAGCCAAGGCCAGGTCCAGCCAGCCTTCAACCACACCTGGCCGATCGAGGACAAAGGCGTGTCACTTCATTACTTTGTTATTATTCATTTACTCGTTTTTTGCTTAGCTATTGCATATTGCATGTAA
>NC_051418.1:14944320-14945762 GCF_015228065.2 Penaeus monodon | reverse complement strand
AACAAAAGATCATAAGTATTACAACTTACCAGCAACGATAATGTAAATGCTGTAAGCGATGCCAAGCAACCCATATATCTGCGAGGGAACAATTGCAGTGACATTAGGAATACAGACGTTCTATTTAAAAAATTATTTGTTTCGCGTTTATTTTGCATTATTCGCCCGCAATAATAAGTTCAGATGATTCAACATTATATAATTGTAGTATAATCGCAAGTTCATTTGGAATTCCACAGGCCAGTACCTTGGTATCTTCAACGAGAGGTGCCAAGAAATTTTGTATCAGTGTTATAACTCTTCTTTTGGAAGTCAAAGCTATCACATCGAAAATCTGATTACTCCTCAACCAGATCTCATTTTACTTACCAGACTGAGGGCAGCTATGATGAGCGCGCCGGTGCGCAATGAGCAGCCACAGCAGCAGCTGTTCACCAGTGTTCTATTGCCTCCCATTTTGTATCTGTGTGAGTAGAACTCGGATCATTATTTCTAGAAATTTAGCAGCTTTATATATAAAATATCATTCTAATGATTCCCTGGTATTAAACCTACGAAAGCCTATAATAATTCCAGTATGGTGCATAATAGAACATTCATTTGACAAGGACTTTTCGCTTTGATTTCACTGAACTATTGTTGTCTTCATTCATGTCAGTCACTCAAAATATTTTCGAATTGCCGTCATGATAACTAGCAAAAAGCAACTGATCAGATCTAATATTTTGACCAAATGACAGGCCATTTCATTGCAAAATAATTGCACATAGAGGAGGCAACTGAATTTCAGAATATCAGTTTTCTCGGAAAGGAATGGACGTTCTAGATCAATTCGATGGATTTGTTACAAGAAAATAAAACCTTAAGATTAGTATGTAGAATTAACTTCTGAATAACTCTAAGAATGAAGTGTGAGGCTTAATTTTAATTTACATGGAGTGGTTTTATTTCATTTTAATGTATAAATTCTTCTCTTCTTACATTTGCTACAACTTCACCAAACAGGACAAACTCCAGTAGGGGGAAACTGCAAAAGAATATCCTTACTATCGTTATAATTACTGACACACATTGGTCCTCTGCAGTATATTATCCCTATTCACCTCACCTTTAATGTTTGTCCAGCTGACTAGTTCCAGTTGGAGTTGGTTCTGGCTTGACCTGTTGCGTCTCGGGTATATATAGAGGCACCGCGAGTCCGCTCATGCAGGCGGAGGAAGCGTTACACAGTGCCGTTACATCACAGAAGTCAGGTATCTCAGGACAGCTGATTGAGCAAGGGATCTTTGTTCATTACAGGACGTGTTTGTTATTTACGTCTGTTGCCATTTATAGGTGTAATCAAGATGGAAATACGACTTGTCATTGGAACTTCATCGGGAACTAAAGATTACGAATTCGGGTTTTCATTTAACATGGAATATGAAACAAAATATAGAATT
>NC_051418.1:14943628-14943962 GCF_015228065.2 Penaeus monodon | reverse complement strand
ATGGGACAGTGACGTTAAAAAGACAGGTAGGCGTTTTAATTAATTGGAAATTGAGTCTATGAATTAAAGATGAAATTACTTTGCAAATAATTGCTTACGGAAAGAAAGTAGGCCTATCACTTTCATGTAAGACATGCCTATAATCAAATGCTATTGAATAAAATTTATAGTAGTAGAAATATGTACTGTACAAGTGCACATTGCTCATTATAAAATTACTAACAAAAGCTGCTCCCAAGTAAGAAAAATTAGTTCTGCCGACTCTTCAGTTCCCTTATTTACCCCGCCGTTCACAGAGGTGTTCGCAGGGTTATATAGTTTTTTTCTTTCTCCC
>NC_051418.1:14941956-14943108 GCF_015228065.2 Penaeus monodon | reverse complement strand
AAAATGACAGGAAAATCTGTTATGTTAGCTTACTGATATATCTAAATCTAGTTTTTCGTTTAGGGTGCATTTCATATTATCAATTTTCAGTCTTATTCACGAAATTTTCAGTTTGACTGGCTTCTATACTCATTCTCTGCCCACAGTTTTTCCAGTTAAGAAAGGGCCCTGGGAAAGTCCATCCTCAGCGTCCTTCCACTTACACTTCCTTCCACGTGTTTCATAATATCTATGTACTTTGGATACAAATAGAGTGATCTAGGATTCATTTTACCTCTGTTGCTGTGATGTAATCTTGATAATGCAATACTGGCGGAAGTTTTTGTAACTGCCAGAAATAAGAGTCACACTTTTCCATGTTAATTTCCAGTACCTACGCCCACTCTGCAATTAAGAAAGTTCATTTGCAGATTCGTTCTGTCCATAGAAGTACCCTCTCTGTGCCGTGAAAATGAAGTTGATAAGTAATTTTATTATAAACTATCCGAAAAATGCATAAACACCGTATTTTGAATTGGATTTTTATAAACGGAATGGCACATTTTGAAGATGGGGGGCTTGCGAGCAAGATATAACTCTAACAAATCGCTACTTGATGCAACAATTAGCGTACATAGAACTGGAAAACCTAAAGAGATATTGAGTAATGAATGCTCTTAGAGAAAATAAGCCATGTTTTATTTGCAAGTTTTATTTTCTGTTTGTAAATTATTTTCTGCATATTTTAAGAAGTGATGCCTGGGTGTTGATGACAGATGGAACATTTCTTCCATTCATTATGTATAGTTGGTAACAGACAGTTTTTTGGTCCATATTCGCTATGCAAAGAATCCAATCAGTTGCCTGATACACCTAGTTGTCAAATCATCGCGATTTGCACTCGCCTTCCCTCCGAAAATACGCTTTAATTCGGATATGTGAGTGGCATTGCGAAGTGAACTTCTCTTTTCATGCATGTAAGTTCATAAAATTCGTCGCCTTGGCCCTCATCCCTTCCTTGCGCCGCAGCTTGAAGGCAGAGTCGAGGCTGATTCCGCCGGAGATTACCGTTACCTCATTTCCGCCGCGAGTGCGTTTCCCTTACCCTTACTTTCTCCATTAAGTAATTTATGCCGCTTTTGTTCACTGTGGAAGTGTCAAGGCCATACTTTC
>NC_051418.1:14941796-14941923 GCF_015228065.2 Penaeus monodon | reverse complement strand
AGTTGGGTTTATCTAGTGCAGCCTTCCCTCACCTGTGATATCCGTCCAGCCGCAACCGCCTTATTGGGTGTCCCGCGCCAATGGCTTGACACAGACATGTCTTTGTTACATGGACATTTCGTAGTTA
>NC_051418.1:14935404-14935752 GCF_015228065.2 Penaeus monodon | reverse complement strand
GTTCTTACGTTTAATTACGCAGTTTCCTTCTGAGTTCCTAGAGTCAACACTGATTTATCTTCATTCACTGATGCTCCAAGCTGAACTGCCTCCAATGAGGGCAGACCCGGGGATGCCAGGTCATCGGACTAGGGGCTGGATGCTTGGCTGGATGGATGCTGATGTGACAGTTTCAGAAGGGGATTTGGTATTTTGGCCACAAGTACTGGATCCCTAACATAAACACAAATTCTACAATCACAGCCTCACTAACACCAAACTCTATTTTGTGGTTTTATTCCCTTTGATTTTCCTAGCACCATAAGTTACATTTCATCGACTAATGCATCAAATATAGCATAACTAGAG
>NC_051418.1:14934972-14935097 GCF_015228065.2 Penaeus monodon | reverse complement strand
TAGGTAAGGAAGTGCTTATAAGATATCAATGGTCACATTGTAATGATGTGGGGTGAGTTTATCCCAGTGCGGTGACACCAATGTAATGATGTGGTGATTAATCCACTTGCTGCCGCTATTATTAT
>NC_051418.1:14927198-14927880 GCF_015228065.2 Penaeus monodon | reverse complement strand
TTTCTATATTTTTTCATCTAGTTATTTATATATATTCCTGGCAATATTTCATTCTCAAAATCTAGTGTAATAGTTGCCATCCGAAACTATATTTCATAAGTGTTCAGAAACACCTAAGTCATATCTTAATGTTCATTTCTGTCTTTAGTTTTCCAAAATTAGCTTTGCAATATTAATGAAATGTTTTTAAGAGAGAAAAAGATCAAATACAACTAATAACTAAGTATCTAAGTTAAAATTGATAGATATTTTCTTACTTTTTCATTTATAATCACTCATGGTTCAGTGGTTTATTGTGGTCCACCCAGCACAAAGCATCAACTTTTGATCTCTACTTGATGTATACAGCACATACATGTTCTTCATCAAAAGAGGCAATGCTCAAACCAAGATATTCCTGAAAAAGAGAATGCTATACAGATCGCCACCATCATAACTTCAGTTTATTGTCTTTTACTGTAGTGTCTGTTGCATCACTTTCTGAAGTACTGTTGTTTTTTGTACCACCATCATCATAATACAACCAGTATGTAGTTCTAGACAATTTTTAGAAAGTATTTCTGTTGGTTATAAAAATCACCAGACAAAGACATTATCTATATTGCTGAAATAACAATATAAAATCCATGATACAGAAGGCTCTTATTAAAATACATATAAGAAACATTTTACAAAAAATTTA
>NC_051418.1:14926948-14927159 GCF_015228065.2 Penaeus monodon | reverse complement strand
ATTGTAACATTAATCTCTGGAAGACAATAACCTAAACCTTGAAAGTTTAAACCATATATCATACACTTCAAAATACTGTAGATCACTAAACAAAATACTGAGCATCACAATATCTATTATACATGTGCATGCAAGCTCTCTCTGTCTTCACCAATCATTAAATCTTGAGCAATATCACCACTGGATATGTGACTGTCAAAATGGATGTACA
>NC_051418.1:14924381-14926614 GCF_015228065.2 Penaeus monodon | reverse complement strand
ACGTGTATGTGTTTTCTTACATACAAGTGAGCATCAGAATGAGAAAAAAAAATTATCATTTAGCTGTAACACTAATGAGATTCACATGTTTTCTATTCTTAAGGTAATTAAAGAGACAGTAAAGAAAAAAAGCCCAAAGCTTTGTAAACAAACTGCAGTAACAAAGAATGCTCTGTCAATATCTTTATACTATTCTTTCCATTACAGGCATTCAGTATATTCAGAGTAGGAAATTATGATCACATTTCAAATATCTAAAAAAAAAAAAAACTAAGATAAAACCCATAAAACAATAACAATCACCTTAATAAAACAAAAAATTAAAGATGATAATGTCATATATGTGGACAATGATGATGACAATATTAATAATTTCATAATTAAATTACTAACTCAATATATAAATCTAAAGACTGGTGAATGATTAATTTTCCATGTTGTTTAAAAAATGTCTTCCACTTTACTCATCACAACCCTTCCTAAACCCCGTATTGATGGTCAACATCCATTCTTGCCATTACAAACCATACCCAAATGTTGTGTGGCAAGGATCCACACCATGAATGGTAAACTTGCTCTAAGTTGTGTGCCTACACAGCTGTTTGTTATTTAGCTCTAATTGAGCTCAAAAATAGGGTTTAAGCCTTGTTTTAGCCTTAGTTTCCGATAAATCATACATGCTGCAGATACACACAAAGAGTGGGGTAAATAAAAACTTCCTGTACCTAATTTTTCACTTGAGAAGCTGACTTTACATGCGCCCTGGTAAGTGCCTCGCAAGAAAAATCCATCACCATAGGGTTAAAATCCAAATGATTAAAAAGTATATCCTTCAGTTTTTTTTATATTCCAATTACACACAGCTTTGCTTCTCAATATGAAGCTTTTCTTTGAATATTCCAAGTTTTTCCATGCTCTGACTACTCTCATGGTTCCAAGTGTTAGGGCAAACAGTTGCTCTAATGCAGAGAGTATCATTTTTGAGGAAGGTTCCTATGCTGGGTTGAAGTATTTTTGCAAGGGGTACAAATTCTGTGAATCCAAATCCTTTTGGATTACGGGCAACATCAGGACGCTTGAAAGCCTGCAGACCTGGTTTAGTCACCATGGTCTCTGTGATATGTTTTTTAGGTAATGATGTATCACAGTCTAGTACAGAAAGAGTTATGCGTCCACTAAAGGGCCAGTCCAGGAAGTCATCATTCTCACTTTGCATTCCATGAATAAATAGAGTTAAAAAATACTGATCAGACTTCCATGTGATATTAGTTCGAAGACAAAACTTGTATCCAAATTGTGATGTGTAGAATGATGGGCTGTGACATACTCTTCCTGGTTTGTTCTGTAATTCCGCACAAAATTGGGAGAAATTTTTGATTCTCCAAACATAATCACCATTACAATATTTTCCACTCATTTCCATTAGCTGAGCTTCAACAAGGGCATCAACTTCTTCAATTCTTTTAGCTAAATTACTTAATTTGATGGTTTCTTCAAGCATCCTCTGATTCAAATCTACACTCTTCTCACAGAGATCCCTTAAAATAATTTCTTGATGAGACACTGTGGACAAAGACTTTGAAGATGGACTCTTGCCTACTCCTTCTATACTCACTTGGTTCAGCTGTAGGTGAAGCTTGTTCAGTTCAATACCTGAGTCAGCACCGCCTTTGTCCCCAGACTGAGGAGAGGAAAAGACACCTGATTTTTCATTACAGCCTACTGTCCCTCCAGTTGCACCTAAGGACTTTTCTAGGGTTCTTTCTGGAAGTGATGGACTTGTGTGATTCTCTGGGATGGGTGATGTTGCTGATATCTGGCTGCGTAAACTTGGTTGTCGACTGAAGTTTCCAAACGGAGATTGAATTAGACCTACTGTACGACTAAGATCTGACACAAAGGTGTTGATCTTCTTGTATGCTGAAGACAGAAGCTGTAAGCAAAACAAGAATAATATGAATATGCAGTTATTTTGGTATACATGTTTATTCCTTTATATTCAATCTTTACAGTTGGAATTCTGAATCAAAATAGATCAAACTTAAAACATTTAAAAGAAGGCACTGTAATAAATAAATTTAGCATCTCCTTTCCATATACACACTTAGAAAATGAAACAATAAAGCTTCTATTACCTGACCTAGTCTATACCTCAGGGCAATAATAATAAAAATAAGTAAAATTTTATCATTTGTGTCTCTTTTTTCATAATATTCAATTTCTGTAATATGAT
>NC_051418.1:14923635-14924322 GCF_015228065.2 Penaeus monodon | reverse complement strand
GACTGTAGGGGTTAAATATTAATTGATTTTTTTTTTTATTAATATTTTTGTGTAAAATTTGAAACCCATTGTAGATACAAATTCGACATAACAATGGTAAAGGCTTATGGATGAATACAAAACCTACATATATATGAAATATGTAAACAAATATGTGATGCCTGTGTTTTAACCTTTTTGATTTGTAGCACTGCTGAGCTGCATTTCCTTAAATCTTTTATTTTGTATACAAATAACTATGTTTACTCACCTGCAGATGTAGCTGCGTGGCTTGCAACATATGTTGGTTTAAATCAGCTCGAGTCATCTTGTGATGGCAGCCATGTTCAGCAAAAGTGCATGCCACCACCACCTTTGGGCATGTCTCTGTCATGTGTCCTGCAACTTCCCCACGTGGCATCATAGCTCCACACATCTCACAAGGGACTGTCACACGCACACAACTTAACAAATGCAGCTGAAAGACCAAGTAGTACAAAATATATTTTCTATATAAGTTTTGCTTTGTAGAGAAGTATACATGTATGCAATATACAACTTCTTGTATAATAAATACACATGAACAGCTGAAATTTGTTGGGAATTGGGTATCAGGTAATGAAATTTGATGACTAGAGTTTTCATAGCATTTATCACAGTTCTAATCTTACATCAAGCCAAGAATTACAACAATAAGAACTATGTTTT
>NC_051418.1:14923078-14923318 GCF_015228065.2 Penaeus monodon | reverse complement strand
CCAACATCAGTGAGTTAAGATGAGTTACCTGCACTGGAATTTTGATTAATGACCTTAAAAGCCCTACAGCAAATACTGTATACTGCTGTCATCTTAGATTTTAGCAAATGTTATATGTCTGAGTCATCAGGGTTAGTAGAGCTGTTCTTACACTACTGCCAATAAAAAGATATTTTTATGCATAAAAAATCAAACACCATATATAGAAATGCAACTAATAACACTAATAACAACTGCTTA
>NC_051418.1:14920707-14923046 GCF_015228065.2 Penaeus monodon | reverse complement strand
ATGATTTTAACTTACTTGCTCCTGATTGAAAGTGAAAGGCTGCTCGCAGAGAGCACATTTCTTTACCCGCAGGACACATTCTGAACTCAGATGCTGTTCCACTTCTTTCCGTAACACTGTTGCTGAGCATTCATTAGGGCACATGACTGGCTAGAAATAGGAAAAGAAAGCTATGCATGATTCTTTGTTTCTTTGTTGTAGAAAATATTTTGTATATGATGATTTGTACACTTAGGTTTTTTAAAATCATACATATAAACAGTAAACCTTAAGTATATCCTTAAAAGAGGGCAATATTCAACATTGTTTGCAAGTTCCCTAGTTCTATTCATTCAGATTTAAAGAGTTGTCACAGACCACTTCTCCAAACCAGCAACTTGAACTGTTGTGAAAAATAATCTAATAAAGTTTTCAAAGAAAGACATTACAATACAATGTGCTGCAATAATTCTAATAAAATTATTCAGTAAACTGAAAATCATAAAATGGTATCTATTTACTAATTCTATATCTATCTCCCAGAATGTAAAAACTGCCACTGTATACAAACTGTCACATTAGGCATTATTTTTTTTACCTGAAAAGAACAAGCTTGAGTATGATGCTCTATATACATCAAGTCAACTGTTCGCCTACAGCCCAAGCCATGATTTGGACATTTAACACTAAGCTGCAATATCTCACGTTCAGCACACGAGTCGGGGAAACAAATCAACTTCTGTGAGAGGAGTATTATCAACTGGACAGCGGCTACTGCTCTCACTGTTGCAAAAGAAATACAGAGTTCAATGAAACTATCTGTATATTGAATAGGTATATACATATGTTTTTTTTTTTCAAAAGAAGCATTCCTAATACCAAAATGCTGAGGTCACACAAACAAGAGTAAGCAAAAACTTTGAAGTCATCTGTATTGATGCATAACAAAAAATATTGATCAATCATAATACCTCATACAGTTGAAGATACAGTCTTTACAAAAGCGGTGACCACAAGTAGTTTGTATAGGTGAGCGCAATCCCAGTAGACATATGGCACACTCATACTTGGGGTCAAGTGGAGGGACAAATTCATAATCAAATCCCTCCTGCTGAAATGTTGAAAATTTAATAGTATGTGAGCAAAAGAAACATAATGAACTTTAGTTAAAATATGTGAGAATAATACTATGGAATAACAAACATTCAGCACATGAATATCAAAATATATTGCAGCAAAATATTTCACCTACTTACACGAGACAAAATTGTGATGGACTCTTCGACACACTCCATTCTTCATGACCTTTTTCATGAGCATCAAACTTTTCACTTATGCATGTCCTAAAAAATATGGAAAGGAATTATTATCTTCAATTATGCCCAATCTTTAATAATAATATTGTCATTACTTTTCTTAAAATAAGTGCTAATGGTTGCATTATGAAAGACATATCAAAAAAAAAAAAAAAACTCTAATTGTGATAAAACTTACCATTTAAAAACAACATTGTAAAATGAATAACTAACATCCCATCTCAATCCTGTGAAAAGGATGATGACCTAAATCTTGATATTAAAAAGAAATAATATATAACAACACAAGAGAATGGTAGTTATCAACAATGGGACCCTTACAATTATAGATAAAAACAAGGAATGCTGTCTTATAAAGAAAACAAAATGACAAAGGTAGATGTCTGCTGACTTCTGTTAATGCACTGAAGGCTTTGGAGGCCATGGTAACTGCTTGAAGTAGTCTATTATCAACAATTACTAATTATACCAAAGGATGAAAGAGACAAACAAAGCAAAGTATTCTAATATCACACTCATTAGTTTGCAATATTTATTTAAATTACAAAATTTGGCTGTTTAATACATATGAACTAAATGTGTTTTTTTTTAATATTTTCAGAGAGTGAAAAGTTAACAGTAATTATATTCCCCATGTCACATCCAAAGCAACCTCTCCTTCCACTGACAGCCTTAGGGGTGTACTCTTTTTTTACTCAGTCCTAACCATAACTCTTACCTAAACCTACCCTTTGCTGATCTGACCTCCACTATCCACACCTAACTTTGGTAAAACATACTGAGACACCTGCTGACAATCGTTATGGTCAAAACACCTTCAGCACTTTAGCAGACTAAAAAAACCTCATTACATATATTCTAGGGCATATTTTTGACAAGATATTTCAAGATTTCTTTAAAAATCTTGAAACATCTTGTTCATTCCTGTTTTTGCAGAACTTCTTGGTCAGATATCTTGGTCTGGTTTCATAACCAAACCAAGCATTTTCGAACTACCTAAAGTTTTATGATTTTACATTAGTAAACAAACCACCATGGCCAACA
>NC_051418.1:14917715-14920233 GCF_015228065.2 Penaeus monodon | reverse complement strand
CAACAAGTAGGGGGGGAGGGGGCATGGCCGATAAGTATGAGCAATTTTGACAAAAATTTGTTAAATTAATTATCTTGTTAAAAGATAATATTATAAACTACCAAGCTGTGGTCATATCTGTGCCAACCAGTAGCATTAACTGGAGTATATTAATAGTTTTATCATTCTCTAGAAGATAAATACTTGATAATTATAACTGAATTAATGGCCATCCTATTGATGTTTGAAGAGCACTTTTATTTGCCTTTGTTATATTCACAGTCTGAAAGACATCTTTGCTCATAACAGTAGATATTCTTTTAACTTCTATCCTAAAATGTGTGGTCAACTTTTAAAAATCCTTTCTACTACATAATTATGTAAATCATCTTTTTTAATAATAAAAAAATTTATGCAAAACAAAGGTGAGGAAAGATTGCCTAAATTCGCTATCATTACTAACAGCGTCCAGTCTGTTTTCTTCCACTCATGTCACCCATTACAGAGGGGAAGGAGTCATCACATATTGAAGTAGTTTGTTAACATGGATAGCAAGCTGCATGTTTCTTGTCAAAAATACACCTCAGGCAATATAAAGACTTTTAAACATCTTTAGTAATCATTCACACAAGCAACCAAGTCTACAATATATAGTACATGGCAAAGGTTTATTGGCCTTTGTCAGTAAGCCAAAGTTGAGCAGGCCATGACAATCATATGGGTCACTGAATATGAATCCCTAACTTTAACCCTACTAATATTACGTCCAGGAAAATAAAATAAAGTAACATAAGAATGGTATAAATCACTATCTGTCAATGAGATGTGAACTAATTAGGACTAATTTGGGGTAGGAATAATTTTATAAAATGGCCAGAAAAACAATAGTATCTTCTTGATACTCTTCAGTATCTAATCAGGTTGCTAAGGTCCTTCTTTACCTTTTACTTGAACACCAACTTTTCTTTGTATTAGTAATATTTACCAGATGATCTTTAGCATATATTACAGAAAGAGGTAACTGTCTACAACAGGCCTAGAAAAAAACAGATGAAAGTATTGAGTTGGCTATGAACATACAAAATAACACTACTGGGTACATACCAAAAATTGCACACAGTGCAAGGAAAGCTAAAATTTATTATGAAACTCTGCAAATCTATGGTTACTTGATAGGTCTTGTAAAGCCATGACTTCACACTGGTGACGGCAAAACAAACCTCCCGTGTATCAAGTAGTGTATCAAGACTAGCTGTCAAAGAGGCCTCAGCATGTGGTCCTTTCTAAACTGTTACTAATTTAATAACCCTATCTAAAACAGAAACATTAACCAAGAGGACTGTCAATTTCAAGGTCTAATGTGCATTTTTACTTGTCAAATATAACCTCCATACACTAGAAAAAATCTTCAAACAAGCCAGTCTATTTTATAAACAAAGTTCAACACTGACGAAAGTAGAAACACATTAATGCCCAAACAAGTGGGAATCACATGCAATGATGCAAAACCAGAAACCTTGGGATATTTTCTCC
Source organism: Penaeus monodon (assembly GCF_015228065.2). Lineage (NCBI taxonomy): Eukaryota > Metazoa > Arthropoda > Malacostraca > Decapoda > Penaeidae > Penaeus > Penaeus monodon. The sequence continues at coordinate 14,918,721 of NC_051418.1, read as the reverse complement.
CATCTCAGTTTGGCATTTAACGAACTCCAGCGTCAGTGAGGCCTAAGGCTTCTTACACTGCATCCCAGGCAGACCTAGTGCATAGCATTTCTGTCCCCAGGTCCTGTAAAGCAAAGGACCGAGTTCCGCCTCGTGACTCACCTCTCCTGCCAAGCCCCAAGGCAGGAATTCCCCAGGCATGAGTCATGAGTCATCCGTTCACGACTCATGTAACGAAGCCCGAGAGGGAGGCTCACCTGTTGATTGTCCCTTCTTAAGCGACATATTGCGCAGCCTTTCTTAGAGAGCACTGTCTGCCGCGTCCGAGGTCCGAGCATTCTCTGGCGGCTGCTTCCGAAGGCCCGAGGGACTCCCCACCGCGAAGGTCGGCGCCGTCGCCTGTGCAGGAGAGAGCTCGGGGACCTGGCGTTCGGCGAAACGCATGATAGCCAGCGTCGCAAAAAGAAGTCTGCTGATTATCATAAAATACTTCTGTTATTAAAATATATATCTTTATTTACATATGAATTACAATAGGCTCCAGCATCCTTCATGAACACATCTTGCGTCAAGGAGAAAACTGAAAGAAAGCGAAACCTTCTCTAACATATCTTACGTCAAAAATAAATGGAATGCATTTGAGGTCAACACTTCACAAATATCACAAGAGGAATTTTCAAGGAAATCGGGAGGCCACCCGACCCCCGGTGAAGGTAACGCCTTGTTTACATCAGCTGGGCGTTGCGAACTCTGCCGTGCGGACCCGAGGGAGGATTCCCCACGTAAAGGCTTCGTCATGGAATTGCAGGATTCCTTTTATCCCAGAGCTCAGTATATTGAGACTGTAAGTATGAATGATGAGCAGACAGGTTTTATATATTTAGCAGAATAGTAACGGGCAGGAGATTTCAACAATGTCAAATATTGTTCTGAGGTGGTGTCATTATTTACATAGGTTGGTACGTATTATTAAAAGAGGGAAGTTTATTTTTGTGGAGTTTTAGTGTTACACAGCCTTCTGATAGAA
>NC_051418.1:14917053-14917336 GCF_015228065.2 Penaeus monodon | reverse complement strand
AATATGTATGGATATTCTTTATTCTTTACAAGAGCCAGATACAGACAAAGCAGAAAATTTAATGACTGTTTGCATATTTTCATAAGTCACACCTGTTCTGTTTAGCAATTCCGTTTACTTTTTCTAACTGTTTAATTTTATTAACCTAGAGTGTTCAACAGCTTTAGCTTATAACTTTGTCCAGACCATAAAGCATATTTGCTACCATTTTGGAAATGTAGATACAAAGAATGAGGCAGTGCAGTTTTTTAAGCTGTCTTCAAAATATCTAACTGGATTTGTA
>NC_051418.1:14906329-14907868 GCF_015228065.2 Penaeus monodon | reverse complement strand
AAGTGAATATAACCTTGCATAAAAAGGGAGGCCCATTACAGATGACATGTTGGCTATTTCCCTCGTTTATGAGTGTATCGACTGGCGGTTATGTACCTTTAAAGCGAGTGTATCAACTGGTGGTTATGTACCTTTAAAGCGCAGAGTTAAATAATGCCTCGACTGGGTGAGAGTTTTCGGGTAATTAGGAAAAAACAAATGGGCTGTAAAGATGAAAGAGAAAATCAAGATGACATAGTTTTAGGACGGTGACAAGCTAATACGGATCACGCCGGTGGGCAAACGATGGAGTTTGATGGTGCTACTGTTTTATTGCTATTAATAGAGTGGTGGCAGCGGCAGCTTCGCGGTCTAGAGTTAAGTTTTCTCTCAACTGGAATGCACTTTTCATTTCACCAAGTGTTAGACAACCACAAGGATACAATAGAAAACCGACTATTTTTTGAACCGATACCCCCATTACAGGTACAAATAATTCTTGTATAATTGTATGGGGAAAAATACTACATCAATGAACCTGCTTTTGAAGACACTGCCCAAACTCAGAGCCATGTCTTGAATAAGTATTTATTACAACATCTGGCAATTACTCCTTATGTTGTCGAACGTGATGTGCGACCAAACTCGAATCTCTGACGTTATGGCTCGGCTCAGGGATATCCCTAGAATGCAGTCTATTCCGCGAAAGCTAAGATTCAAGTTTTGAAATCGAAGCTCAGAAGTCAACTGATAATCTGGAGAAATAGTAAATAATATGAAAATGCTTCAGAAAGACTGTCTGATAAGATTAACAAATTACTTATAGAATGAATGAAATGCTCCCAGCGAAAAGGGTTTATTCGCTTTCCTGACTACCCGACACCCTTCTAGATCAAGGTTAGTGAGCAGTTTCCCTTCCTGGAAAAAATAAACTCCCTAGTGGGCAAATCCAGCCATCAGTAACGTGAAGTAAAGTAGGAGTTTAGTTATAGGAGAGAAATTCCTTACGAGGCGGGAGGGCGAGCCAAGGGTAGCTAACTACTGAACCGGAGTAATTCAGTTCCCCCCAACGGGAAAGTCTAGATGAATCCCATAAAAAAAAATCTGAAAATCTTATTAAAGCTGTTATAAGATGAACGCCATCGTTTTATATCTTGGGTCGGGGATTTAAAATGCATTTGGGTATTTGCATTTCAATGCCATATATACTACAATACACGAGCATTCACTTTGTAACATGTCAGGAGAGAAATAATTGTTTTTTTTTTTTATAGATCGTTGATAATGATAAAGGGCATCAGAGGCTGAACCTTCTATTTATCCTCGTTATCTAATAATCACTCTAACGGTATAGTAAATTTTCATTGATAAACAGATCTGAGATCAAAGCTGCACAATGCCCTTCGCAGTGGCAAAAACCACGGAGGTGTAGCGTAGCATGAGTGGAGGTGACAGCCATAGACGTGCTATCAGCACACCAAGAGACAGCAAGCAGCCAGCCAGGGTGAGGCCCGGGAAAACGCAGCGAGGAACGTTGGTCTTCCCAGCTGGGTTCTCCCG
>NC_051418.1:14904085-14905856 GCF_015228065.2 Penaeus monodon | reverse complement strand
TTTGAAATGGAATTTTTTTTTTAAAGAGTAATTTCTCATTCTTTGTTTTCAAGGTCATCATGCTATTATCTCGAACCTCTAATATGAAGAATGCAGGACATGACAGAAAAGAAGTCAGGGAGAAGTCTGTTAGGAGTAAGATAAAACCCAGAATGAAAGCATCTTCTACGTCAAAGATGGAAATGCCAGAAGTAGGTAATTGTGATCAAAGAAAAGGATGGAAAGGCAAGAATCAAAGTGACATTTCAGAGGAATCAAGTAATGATAGCAGGAGCAGGGCTACTGATGATAAAGTTTTCAATCATAGAAGCTCAAGAAACAGAGAAGCTTCAGAGGGAACCAAACTTTCCAAGAAGAGTGAACAAGGCTCAGAAAGGCAAAGAGCAGCTAGCAAGATGAAAAAGGCCAAAGTGATACCAAAGGAAACAGATGATGATGATTGTAACTTAGATTTTTCTTTAATAGAAAGCAAAATTTTTGAAGGCTTTGCTGTTCCAGAAAGCAAAAAATCCAGAGTTATAGATGACAGAAGAGTAAGGACTGGCAGGAAACTATGTGATGTAAAAAGGTCTCTAGCAAATAAGAGCACTGAAAGAAAAACATCACTAGAAAAGAAGGAAGTATCTTTACAGAGCCACTCCAAAAGCAGTAAAAGCAACAAATCTAGTCAGCAAGCATCCCCGAATACAAGCTCTTCAAAAAAAAAGACTGAACACAGAACTCCAGTTGATAAGGGCAAAACTAAGAAAGTTAGATCCTCACAAAAGAAGTCTGCTAAAGTGGACTCAGACTCTGATATGAGTGACTGGGAAGAGGTGGGAGAAAGGGATGAAGTGGCTGAGATGGAGGAGCTCTTGTCAGGGTTACAACCAAGTGCAGCATCAGGAGGAAATGTTCAGATTGAGCTGGATGCACCGAATGTCCTCTGGGGCATTAAGAAGAGGAAAAGGAGAACTGAGGAGGAAATGGTAGGTACATCGTTTGTTTCCCAGTTTTTAGTTAAGTTCTACTTCATCTTAACTCACGGTAAAAATGCATCTTGTAAGATATTCAAATATAATATATATATAGATTTTGAATTATTATTTCTTTTGTACAATAATGTATGTATGATTGTTCAACCTTAAGGGTTGGCAGCGTAATTTATCACTTTTATTGATTTTTTTCCAGATTGAGGATTACTTGCGGAAAAGTGTAAATCGTTCTATAAAAGAAGTTTATGAAAATTTGCACAAGACTCATTTGCTTTGCCTCTTTGCACATGGTAGATATGTCAACCAGACTCTGAACTCTGAGACATTATTAGGAGCTGCTCTCTCCATTATTACTGATAAAAATGCTTATCCACCGAAGCGATTAGATATGAATTATTTGGAAAAGTTTGTGAGATGGTTTTCCAAAAAAATTATATATAAACCCAGTAAACTGGAGGAAGATTATTGGGATACACCTTTAGAGAAGATGTTGGCTAAGAGGTTTGAGAGTAAAATTGCCATTTCAAACAGAGAGCTTGTTTACATGTTTGTTGTGGTTTGCAGATGTTTAGGTATGAACATTCGTCTTGTTCTGTCACTGCAACCGATGTCTTGGAAGCCATCAGCAGATGCATTAATTAGACCTTCCAAGAAGGGAGGGGAAGTAAATAACACTATTAAAGAACCCTTTCTGTCACAGCCATCAGTACCTCATGTAAAAGAAAGTGAAGTACAGGTGAAAAAGGAAGAAAAGAAACCAAATAAGAAAATGTTATCCTCAGATACTGATGAAGAGC
>NC_051418.1:14903285-14904048 GCF_015228065.2 Penaeus monodon | reverse complement strand
AGCTACTGAGACAAAGAGGCAGCTGCTCTCCAAATCACAAAAGAGAAAGTCAGAGACTGTTGATGATGATGACAGTTGTGACTTTGACCCTGAGGAGAAAAAAATAAAGAAAGGGCCTAAAGCATCTACCTCTCACAGGCGAAAAAGTGGGGAAAAGAGGTCTTCGGATGGGGACAGTGATGAGAAAAATAAGAAGACAAAAACAGGGAAAGATGACAAGGACGGGAAAAAAAGAAAATCAGAAGGAATACTAGAATGGGCAGAAGTATATGTTGAAGAAGAAGAGAAGTGGATTTGTGTGGACATCACAAGGGGAAAAATTCACTGTGTGGCAGAAGTTCAGGTATTTTGATATTTGAGCAGCTCATGTGATAGATCTATTGCCTAGACATATTTCAAATATTATTATTAATAATCTTGTTGGAAGAGTAAAGAGAAATCATTATTTATATTATCAGATACGCATGCCATCCTCATCAGCTTACATCACTGCCTATAATGCCAATCTGACTGTGAAGGATATAACAAGACGCTACGTTTCAAATTGGCTTTATAGTGAAAAGAAGGTGGGTTGGAATAATTTAAAAATTCACACTTGTTATTGTTAGTAGGATTTAATCAGCAAAAAGTGGATCATTTATACTTGATGCTATTAGTCTTTTTTTTTTTGAGACTGGTCCTATAAGTGAGACCTCTTGGATATACTGCCTTTATACACTCAGAAATATTCTAAAGAGAAAACATGCTACCCTTACTAAGGACA
>NC_051418.1:14901118-14902934 GCF_015228065.2 Penaeus monodon | reverse complement strand
TAATAAAGAAAGTTTAGATCCTCACAAAAAGAAGGTCTGCTAACAGTGGACTCAGCTTGTATGAGTGACTGGGAAGAGGTGGGAGAAAGGATGAAGTGGCTGAGATGGAGGAGCTTTGTCAGGGTTACAACCAAGGCAGCATCAGGAGGGAAATTTCAGATTGAGACTGATGCACGAAATGTCCTCTGGGGGCATTAGAAGAGGAACAAGGAGAACGAGGAGGAAATGGTAGGTACATAGTTTGTTCCCAGTTTTTAGTTAAGTTCTACTCATCTAACTCACGGTAAAAATGCATCTTGTAGATATTCAAAGATGATATAGATATAGATTTGAAATTATTATTCTTTTGTACAATAATGTATGTATGATTGTTAACCTTAAGTTTGGCAGGTAATTTATCCTTTTATTGATTTTTTCCAGATGAGGATTACTTGCCGGAAAAGTGTAAATCGTTTATACAAAGAAGTTTATGAAAAATTTGCCACAGATCATTGCTTTGCCCTTTGCCACATGGTAGATAATGTCAACCAGACTCTGAACTCTGAGACATTATTAGGAGCTGCTCTCTCCATTATTATGATAAAAATGCTTATCAACCGAGCGATAGATATGAATTATTTGGAAAAGTTGTGAGATGGTTTTCCAAAAAAATTATATATAAACCCAGTAAAAACTGGAGGAAGATTATTGGGATACACCTTAGAGAAGTGTGGCCTAAGAGGTTTAGAGTAAAATTGCATTCAAACAGAGAGCTGTTACAGTTTGTTGTGGTTTGCAGCTGTTTAGGTATGAACATTCGTCTTGTCTGTCACTGCAACAGATGTCTTGGAAGCCATCAGAAGATGCATAATTAGACCTTCCAAGAAGGGGGGGAAGTAAATAAACAATATTAAGAACCTTTCTGTCACAGCCATCAGTACTCATGTAAAAGGAAAGTGAGTACAGGTGAAAAAGGAAGAAAGAACCAAAATAAGAAAATGTTATCCCAGATACTGATGAAGAGCCAATCAACAAAAAGAATAAACAAAAAGAACAACAAAAAAGCTACTGAGACAAAGAGGCAGCTGCTCTCCAAATCACAAAAGAGAAGTCCAGAGGACTGTTGATGATGATGACAGTTGTGACTTTGACCTTCTGATGAGAAAAAAATAAAGAAAGGGCCTAAAGCAGCTACCTCTCACAGGCGAAAAAGTGGGAAAGAGGTCTTCGGATGGGGCAGTGATGAGAAAAAATAAGAAGAAGACAAAAACAGGGGAAAGATGACAAGGACGGGAAAAAAAGAAAATCAGAAGGATTACTAGAATGGGAGAAGTATATGTCGAAGAAGAAGAGAAGTGTTTGTGTGGACATCACAAGTGGGAAAAAATTCACTGTGTGGCAGAAGTTCAGGTATTTTGATATTTGAGCCGCTCATGTGATAGAATCTATTGCCTAGACATATTTCAAAAATATTATTATTAATAATCTTGTTGGAAGAGTAAAGAGGAAATAATTATTTATATTATCAGATACGCATGCCATCCTCATCAGCTTACATCACTGGCTATAATGCCAATCTGGACTGTGAAAGTTTTTTGGATATAAACAAGCGCTACTTTCAAATTGGCTTTATAGTGAAAAGAAGGTGGGTTGGAATAATTTAAAATTCACACTTGTTCATTGCTAGTAGGACTTAATCAGCAAAAAAGTGGTTGATTTACGCTTGATGCTATTTAGTATTTTTTTTTTTGAGACTGAGTCTATAAGTGAGACCTCTTGGATATACATGCCTTTATACATCAGAAATATTCTAAAGAGAAAAACATGTACCCTTACT
>NC_051418.1:14897714-14898215 GCF_015228065.2 Penaeus monodon | reverse complement strand
TAACTTGAAAGGGAGCATGTTTTCTCTTTAAAATATTCGAGTGTAAAAAAAGGCAGTATACCCCAAGAGGCTCCTTATAGGACCAGTCTAAAAAAAAAAAGACTAATAGCATCAAGCGAAAAATAAACCACTTTTGGTTTAAAGCCTACAGCAATAACAAGTGTGAATTTTTAAAATTTTTCCAACCCACCTTCTTTTCACTATAAAGCCAATTTGAAACGTAGGTTTGTTTTAAACCTTCACAGTCAGATTGGGGATTATAGGCATGAGTAAGCTGATGAGGGTGGGCATGCGTATTTATAATATAAATAAAAGATTTCCTTTTCTCTTCCAAAAGATTTTTAATAATATATTTGAAAAAGGTTTGGGAAAAGATCTATACTAGCGGCTCAAATATCAAAAAACCCGAACTTTTGCACACAGTGAATTTTTTCCCCCCGGGGATTCCACACAAAAACCCTTTTTTTCTTCTTCGACATATACTTCGCCCATTCTAGTAAA
>NC_051418.1:14895560-14897473 GCF_015228065.2 Penaeus monodon | reverse complement strand
ATCATATACAGAAATTGAATATTATGAAAAAAGAGACACAAATGATAAAAATTTTACTATTTTATTATATTGCCCTGAGGTATAGACTAGGTCAGGTAATAGAAGCTTTATTGTTTCATTTTCTAAGTGTGTATATGGAAGGAAGATGCTAAATTTATTTATTACAGTGCCTTCTTTTAAATGTTTTAAGTTGATCTATTTTGATTCAGAATTCCAAACTGTAAAGATTGAATATAAAGGAATAAACATGTATACCAAAATAACTGCATATTCATATTATTCTTGTTTTGCTTACAGCTTCTGTCTTCAGCATACAAAGAAGATCAACACCTTTGTGTCAGATCTTAGTCGTACAGTAGGTCTAATTCAATCTCCGTTTGGAAACTTCAGTCGACAACCAAGTTTACGCAGCCAGATATCAGCAACATCACCATCCCAGAGAATCACACAAGTCCAATCACTTCCAGAAAGAACCCTAGAAAAGTCCTTAGGTGCAACTGGAGGGACAGTAGGCTGTAATGAAAAATCAGGTGTCTTTTCCTCTCCTCAGTCTGGGGACAAAGGCGGTGCTGACTCAGGTATTGAACTGAACAAGCTTCACCTACAGCTGAACCAAGTGAGTATAGAAGGAGTAGGCAAGAGTCCATCTTCAAAGTCTTTGTCCACAGTGTCTCATCAAGAAATTATTTTAAGGGATCTCTGTGAGAAGAGTGTAGATTTGAATCAGAGGATGCTTGAAGAAACCATCAAATTAAGTAATTTAGCTAAAAGAATTGAAGAAGTTGATGCCCTTGTTGAAGCTCAGCTAATGGAAATGAGTGGAAAATATTGTAATGGTGATTATGTTTGGAGAATCAAAAAATTTCTCCCAATTTTGTGCGGAATTACAGAACAAAACCAGGAAGAGTATGTCACAGCCATCATTCTACACATCACAATTTGGATACAAGTTTTGTCTTCGAACTAATATCACATGGAAGTCTGATCAGTATTTTTTAACTCTATTATTCATGGAATGCAAAGTGAGAATGATGACTTCCTGGGACTGGCCTTTAGTGGACGCATAACTCTTCTGTACTAGGACTGTGATACATCATTACCTAAAAAAACATATCACAGGGACCCATGGTGACCTAAACCAGGTCTGCAGGCTTTCAAGCGTCTGATGTGCCGTAATCCAAAAGGATTTGGATTCACAGAATTTGTACCCCTTGCAAAAAATACTTCAAACCCAGCATAGGAACCTCCTCAAAAATGATACTCTCTGCATTAGAGCAACTGTTTGCCCTAACACTTGGAACCATGAGAGTAGTCAGAGCATGGAAAAAACTTGGAATATTCAAAGAAAAGCTTCATATTGAGAAGCAAAGCTGTGTGTAATTGGAATATAAAAAAAAACTGAAGGATATACTTTTAATCATTTGGATTTTAAACCCTATGGTGATGGATTTTTTCTTGCGAGGCACTACAGGGCGCATGTAAAGTCAGCTTCTCAAGTGAAAAATTAGGTACAGGAAGTTTTTATTTACCCCACTCTTTGTGTGTATCTGCAGCATGTATGATTTATCGGAAACTAAGGCTAAAACAAGGCTTAAACCCTATTTTTGAGCTCAATCAGAGCTAAATAAAAAAACAGCTGGTAGGCACACAACTTAGAGCAAGTTTACCATTCATGGTGTGGATCCTTGCCACACAAACATTTGGGTATGGTTTGTAATGGCAAGAATGGATGTTGACCATCAATACGGGGTTTAGGAAGGGTTGTGATGAGTAAAGTGGAAGACATTTTTAAAACAACATGGAAAATTAATCATTCACCAGTCTTTAGATTTATATATAGAGTTAGTAATTAATATGAAATTATTAATATTGTCATCATCATTGTCCAAATATATGACATTATCATCTTTAAT
>NC_051418.1:14895247-14895501 GCF_015228065.2 Penaeus monodon | reverse complement strand
TTAGATATTTGAAATGTGATCATAATTTCCTACTCTGAATATACTGAATCTGTAATGGAAAGAATAGTATAAAGATATTGACAGAGCATTCTTGTTACTGCAGTTGTTACAAAGCTTTGGGCTTTTTTCTTTACTGTCTCTTTAAATTACCTTAAGAATAGAAAAACATGTGAATCTCATTAGTGTTACAGCTAAATGATTAATTTTTTTTCTTGTTCTGATGCTCACTTGTATGTAAGAAAACACATACACGT
>NC_051418.1:14894578-14894787 GCF_015228065.2 Penaeus monodon | reverse complement strand
TTGTACATCCATTTTGACAGTCACTTATCCAGTGGTGATATTGCTCAAGATTTAATGATTGGTGAAGACAGAGAGAGCGTGCATGCGCATGTATAATAGATATTGTGATGCTCAGTATTTTTTTAGTGATCTACAGTATTTTAAGGTTATGATATATGGTTAAATTTCAAGGTTAGATATGCTCCAGAGATTTGTCAATAATTATAATA
>NC_051418.1:14893845-14894512 GCF_015228065.2 Penaeus monodon | reverse complement strand
GGAGAAAGAGATATATATATTAAATTTTTTGTAAAATGTTTCTTATATGTATTTTAATAAGAGCCTTCTGTATCATGGATTTTATATGTTATTCAGCAATATAGATAATGTCTTTGTCTGTAATTTTATAACCAACAGAAATACTTTCTAAAAATTGTCTAGAACTAAATACTGGTTGTATTATGATGATGGTGGTACAAAAAAACAACAGTACTTCAGAAAGTGATGCAAACAGGACACTACAGTAAAAGACAATAAACGGAAGTTATGATTGGTGGCGATCTGTATAGCATTCTCTTTTTCAGGAATATCTTGGTTTGAGCATTGCCTCTTTTGATGAAGAACATGTATGTGCTGTATACATCAAGTAGAGATCAAAAGTTGATGCTTTGTGCTGGGTGGACCACAATAAACCACTGAACCATGAGTGATTATGAATGAAAAAGTAAGAAAATATCTATCAATTTTAACTTAGATACTTAGTTATTAGTTGTATTTGATCTTTTTCTCTCTTAAAAACATTTCATTAATATTGCAAAGCTAATTTTGGAAAACTAAAGACAGAAATGAACATTAAGATATGACTTAGGTGTTTCTGAACACTTATGAAATATAGTTTCGGATGGCAACTATTACACTAGATTTTGAGAATGAAATATTGCCAGGA
>NC_051418.1:14885032-14885096 GCF_015228065.2 Penaeus monodon | reverse complement strand
ATAACATATTTTAAATATATTTTATAAATTATATATATAAAATATATAATATATATATAATATA
>NC_051418.1:14884672-14884925 GCF_015228065.2 Penaeus monodon | reverse complement strand
TGGTGGGTGTGGGTGTTTTTACACTGCAACATCAATCAACCCCAACCAACCCAATATTTGTTGTTTTTGTTGTGTGGTGTGTATGGGGGGCTTGGGAGACGGGAAACAAGTGGGGGATATCCCTAACTAATTTCGCATTTTCTTCTGCCCCCTTCTTTTTCCCTTTTCTTCCCCCTTTTCTTTTACCCCCCTTGTTCCCCACATTTTCCCTAATCGAAAAAAACAAATTTTGCCTTTTTGCCCCAATATTACC
>NC_051418.1:14884390-14884482 GCF_015228065.2 Penaeus monodon | reverse complement strand
GTTCTCGTGTCCTCTCCCCTCACATACCAAAAAAAACCCTATTTTTTTTTTTACGTAATCTGTAATTTTTTTTACAATAACTTTTGAAAGAG
>NC_051418.1:14883755-14883899 GCF_015228065.2 Penaeus monodon | reverse complement strand
AAAATAATAGCGGCAGAAGGGATTAATCCCCCACATCATTACTTTAGTGTACCCCCGGGATAACCCCCCCCACATCATTACAATGTGACCATTTTATCTTATAAGCACTTCCTTTCCCAGGGGGTTTGCCCCCCCCCAACCCCG
>NC_051418.1:14882959-14883204 GCF_015228065.2 Penaeus monodon | reverse complement strand
CGCGGGGGCTTGGGGGCAAAAAACCCCTAGGTAAGGAAGTGCTTTAAAAAGATTCAATGGTCCATTTTTTAAAAATGTGGGGTGAGTTTCCAGGCGGTGACAAATTTAATGATGTGGGGAAACCACTTGCGCCGCATTATTATGAGGGAGAAAAATGTCCCCATGTGATGATACTGCTTTGATTCTTGGAGTGTTTTAATTAAAAAGGGCGACCAGCTTATATTTTTTTTCGCGGTGTTTGGTTG
>NC_051418.1:14882468-14882587 GCF_015228065.2 Penaeus monodon | reverse complement strand
AAATATCGACATCAAACTCGGGGAACAGTTATTGTAAAAAAAATTACAGAGTTACGAAAAAAAAAAAATTGGCTTTTCTGGTATGTGAGGGGAGAGGACACGAGAACAGGGCCTATATC
>NC_051418.1:14882035-14882278 GCF_015228065.2 Penaeus monodon | reverse complement strand
GTATTGGGGCAAAAAGGCAAAATTTGTTTTTTCGATTAGGGAACAGGTGGGGAACAAGGGGGGTAAAAGAACAAAGGGGTTTAAGAAAAGGGAAAAAAAAGGGGGCAGAAGAAAAAGCGAAATTTAGTTTTAGGGATGATCCCCACTTTTACCCTCTCTAAGCCCCCCATAAACACACACCAAACAACAACAAAGCAAAGATTAGGGTGTGGTTGTTTGATTGTTTGAGGTAAAAACAAAACC
>NC_051418.1:14872481-14873164 GCF_015228065.2 Penaeus monodon | reverse complement strand
TTTCATATTTTTTCATCTAGTTTTTTATATATTCCTGGAAATATTTTTTCTAAAAAACTAGTGAAATTTTTGCCATCCGAAACATATTTAAAAAGTGTTAGAAACCCCTAAGTCAATTTTAATGTCTTTTTGCTTTTTTTTAAAAAATTAGCTTTGAAATATTAATGAAAGGTTTTAAGAGAAAAAAAGATCAAATACAACTAATAACTAATATTAAGAAAAAATGATAGATTTTTTTTATTTTTTCTTTCATAATCACTCATGGTTCAGGGTTTATTGTGGTCCCCCCGCAAAAAAGCATCAATTTTTTTGTCTCTATTTTGATGAAACAGCACAAAGTTCTTCTCAAAAAGGCATGTAAAAACCAAAGATTCCTTAAAAAAGGGAGAATGCTTACAGACGCCACCATCATAATTTCCGTTTTTTGTCTTTTACTGTGTGTCTTTTTGCATCACTTTCTGAAGTACGTTTTTTTTTTGTACCCCCATCATCATAATAAAACCAGTATTATTTTTCGGGACAATTTTTAGAAAGTATTTCTGGGTTAAAAAAAATTTCCCAAAAAAGCCTTATCTATTTTTGCTGAAATAAACAAATAAAACCAGGATACAAAAAGGCTTTTATTAAAATACAATAAAAAAACATTTTACAAAAAATTAATAGATATTTTCCCCTTTTTCCCC
>NC_051418.1:14872189-14872401 GCF_015228065.2 Penaeus monodon | reverse complement strand
ATTTTAAAATTTTTAAACAAATCTCGGGAAAGGAAAATAACCTAAACCTTAAAAGTTTAAACCATATATCATCCCTTTAAAAAATACTGTAGCCTAAACAAAAACTGAGATCCCAATATTTTATAATGCGCATGCCGCTCTCTCTGTCTTCACCAATCATTAAATTTGAGCAAATCCCCCAGGGATAAGTGACGCCCAAAATGGATGTACAA
>NC_051418.1:14871317-14871746 GCF_015228065.2 Penaeus monodon | reverse complement strand
TGGTTTTTTTTTTTTTTTTGGGGTTGTGGTGGTGTTTTGCGTGTTGTGTGTGTTGTGTGTGTGGTTGGGTGGGCTTTTTGTGTGTGTGTACGGTATGTGTTTTTTTACATACAAGTGAGCATCAAACAAAAAAAAAAAATTAATCATTTAGCGGTAAAACACTAATGGTTCAATGTTTTCTATTTTAAGGTTTTTTAAGGACAGAAAAGAAAAAAGCCCAAAGCTTTGAAACAACTGCAGTAAAAAAGGAACTCTTTCAATATCTTATACTATTTTTCCTTTTACGATTAGTATTTCCAAGTAAAAAATTTTGATCACATTTAAAATATCAAAAAAAACAAAAACAAAGATAAAACCTAAAAAAACCCAAAACAATCACCTAATAAAAAAAAAAAAATTAAAGAAATTCATTATGGACAAGATGATGAC
>NC_051418.1:14869440-14871280 GCF_015228065.2 Penaeus monodon | reverse complement strand
ATAAACTAAAGAGGGTGAATGATTAATTTTCCATGTTGTTTAAAAATGTCTTCACTTTATCATCAAAAACCCTTTTCCAAACCCCGTTTTTGATGGCAAATCCATTCTTGCATTCAAACCATCCCCCAAATGTTGGGGGCAAGGTCCACACCAGAATGGTAAACTTGCTTTAAGTTGTGTGCCTACCGTGTTTTTTTTTTTAGCTCTGATTGAGCTCAAAAATGGTTTAAGCCTTGTTTTTTGCCTTTGTTTCCCATAAACAAAATCTGCAGATCACACAAGGTGGGGGGAAAAAAAAACTTCCTGTACCTAATTTTCACTTGAGAACTGACTTTAATGGCCCCCGGTAAATGCTGCAAAAAAAACCATCACCATAGGGTTTAAAAAAAAATATTAAAAAGTTATCCTTTTTGTTTTTTTTAATTCCAAATTTCACCGTTTGCTTCTCAAATGAAGCTTTTTTTTTGAATATTCCAAAATTTTTTTCCCTGCTTGACTACTCCATGGTTCCAAGGTTGGGGAAACTTCTCTAATCAGAGAGTATCATTTTTTAGGGGGGTTCCCATTGCTTTGGGTTTAAGTATTTTTTTCAAGGGGTAAAAAATTTTTGTGAATCCCAAAAACCTTTTGGATTCGGGGCAAATCAGGGGCGCTTGAAAAACTGCAGACCTGGTTTTTTGTCCCATGGGGCCCGTGATATGTTTTTTAGGGAATGATTATAAAGTCTAGTACAAAAGGTTTTGCGTCCCCCTAAAGGGCCATCCCCGGAAGTCTCATTTTACTTTGCATTCCATGAATAAAAAGAGTTAAAAAATACTGATCAGATTCCTGTGATATTGTTCGAAGACAAAAACTTTTTATCCAAATTGTGAGTGTAGAAAGATGGGTGTGAATACTCTCCCGGTTTTTTCTGTAATTCCGCACAAAATTTTGGGAGAAATTTTTTATTCCAAAAAATATCACCATTACAAAAATTTTCCACTCATTTCCATTAGCGACTTCAAAAAAGGGGGATCAATTTTTCCAATTTTTTTGCAAAATTTCTTAATTATTGGTTTTCTTCAAAAATTCCTCTGATTCAAATTAACTCTTTTCACAGAGATCCCTTAAAATAATTTCCTTGATGGAACACTGTGGACAAAAAACTTTGAAAATGGACTTTGCTATCCTTTTACCACTTGGTTTTGCTGTAGGGGAAGCTTTTTCAGTTCAATACTGAGCAGCAGCCTTTGCCCCCGCTGAGGAGGGAAAAGACCCTATTTTTCATTACAGCCTACTGTCCCCCCAGTTTTCACCTAAGGCTTTTCTAGGGGTTTTTTTTGGAAGTGATGGACTGGTGATTCTCTGGGATGGGGGAGTTTTCTGATATCGGTGCGTAAAAAGGTTTTTTGGCTAAATTTCCAAAAGGGATTGAATTTGACCTACTGAGACTAAGATTGACACAAAAATGTTGATCTTCTTTTATGCTGAAGACGAACTGTAAGCAAACAAGAAAATATGAAATCAGTTTTTTTTTGGTATACATGTTATTTCCTTTTATTCAACTTTACAGTTGGAATTTGAATCAAAAAAAGATCAAACTTAAAAAATTTAAAAAAAGGGACTGTAATAAATAAAATTTGATCTCCTTTCCCCTATACCCCACTTTGAAAATGAAACAATAAAACTTCTATTTCCGATAGTCATACCTCAGGGCAATAAAAATAAAAATAAAATAAAATTTTTTTCATTTTTTGTCTCTTTTTTTTAATATTCATTTCGAAATGTCCCCAGGCTAATTTTCCCCCGACACCAGTTCACAATCCCCTCCCTTTGCAATTTTTTTATGTAGGGTTAAATA
>NC_051418.1:14868925-14869421 GCF_015228065.2 Penaeus monodon | reverse complement strand
AAATTTTGGTAAAAATTTTAAACCCTTGTAGATACAAAATTAAAAAAACAAATGGTAAAGGCTTTTGGATGGGAAAACAAAAAATACATCTCCCACATAATTTGAAATATTAAACAAATATGTGATGCCGTTGTTTTTAACCTTTTAATTTGTACATGCTGGCGCATTTCCTTAATCTTTTATTTTTTTACAAATAACATTTTCTACCCGCAGATTGATGCGGGGCTTTGCAACATATGTTGGTTTTAAATAGCTCGAGTATCTTTTTATGGCAGCCCTGTTCAGCAAAAAGGATGCCACCCCACCTTTGGGGATTTTTCTGTCATGTGCCGCAACTTCCCACGTGGCATCATAGTCCCACATCTCCAAGGGACGTCACCGCACACAACTTAAAAAAAATTGGGCCCCAAAAAAAAACTTTTTAAAAAGGACCCAAGTTTTTAAAAAAAATAAATTTTAAATTTTTTTAAATTTTTAAAGTTTTTGGGAATTTTGG
>NC_051418.1:14866370-14866941 GCF_015228065.2 Penaeus monodon | reverse complement strand
TTGATTATTTGCAGATACAAGTGTTTTCTCGAAAAACAATTACATATGATATGATGTTCTCTCTTATAGATAATAGCATCTCAGGTTCTTCCAGTAACCTCATTGCTGCTAACAAAGATGACCTTGCTCGAGCTGACAGCATCCAGGCTGTTGAAAACATTGAGGATGAAAGCCTACTCCCATCCCAGAGGCAGAAACAGCATAGTAACCTTCTGATGGCTGAGATATATGCCTGTAATAGTGCTGTTGAAGTATTAAACCTCTTAACTCAACATCAGGAGGCTATGGACAGTTATTGTATTCTGGCTGTTATGAGTAGGCTGCAAGTTTTAGTTGAAAATGGGTAAGTTGTTTACAAAGTGGTTTGAACTGGTAGGACCTAAAAGATCAGATTCATGTTTGGCTTTCCTTGTGTTAGGGTTTATTCACAAGTGTAACATGCTTAATGATGAATTTCTATAAATTTGATGCCCTGTGATATAATTTTCCATATATTTGTTACATATTCTATCATTGTTTTTCAAGTTGTTAATATTCATTTTTTGTTTCATTAAGTTTCTTCAGACACTTA
>NC_051418.1:14865584-14865847 GCF_015228065.2 Penaeus monodon | reverse complement strand
CTTTAAAAGTTATGAGACTGTTGAAAGGATAAATAGCCTGGAGGAGTTCTCCAACTTCTGCCATAAACTCTGGAAGGCAAGCAGAAGAATGGAGGTTGATGAACAGCTATCACTGCTAAAGTTTCTGTGTAGAATGAAAATTCAGTCAGATTCCAAGATTATGCAAACAGTTCTGCAGGTTTGTTTGTTGAGAAGTTTAGTGAATTTATGAATAATGGTAGTTATTATTACTTATATTTCATTAGTATTGCTATCATTACTAG
>NC_051418.1:14862072-14863354 GCF_015228065.2 Penaeus monodon | reverse complement strand
CGACATTCCATTAATGACTTGGATTTGAGGCAGTTAATATATCTGGATTTTTTACTCAAGAAATTGCCATCAACCCCTCTGTCTGATGGTCTGCTTGTTGCAGTGCCTGTGGTCATTGAGAATATTCTGAAGAATGAAAAAGTAGAAGAATTTTCCACAAAGGACTTGTCACAGGTAGATAGATTTGAAGAAGAGGAAGGGGGATGTTGAAGAAGAATGGTATAGTGCATACAACTAATATATGTTAATATTATTCCTTTATATGTATGTAAGAGTGTATGTGTTTTAATTTAAAAAATTGTTTATTATTTTAGCTGCTTGCTATCTGCATAGATGGAAGGATTAATAACATTGGAATCATCTTGCAAGAAATATATAGGCATGGCACAATCATCTCAGCATCCCTAGGGTTGAGTATTCTTTGGTCTCTAGTCATGATGTTCAGTTCAGATGGAAAACGGATTGTTCTCTCCAAAGAAGAAAGTTTAGTGAGAGAAGTCCTCATGAAAGAATGTCTGGAATCAATTTCTAGAGACTTGAAATCTTTGACTCAGCAGAAGGTAATAGCTGCTTCTTCTGTTAATATGCAATTATAAATTGCTAATATTACCATTTCTCTAATGAATAATCATATTATAGTTATTGATAGTAATATTGTATATATTTCTTTACTTATTATTATTATTTTTTTATCATTTTTATATTTTGTTTATGTGCTGTAAGGTTTACATACCATTTTGGCTTTGCCTCATATTGTTAACAGTTGTTAGATTATTCATTTTAATATAAATGCCATATTCTGATTTTTAAACATTACAGATAGAAACAACTCTTGAAAAATTATGTGAAGCACGTTGGAAGAAAGACCGTTGCACATATAATGAACACTTTCTTAATGCAGTTGCTAAACATGCAGTAGATGACCTATGGGATTTCACTGCAGTTGCTCACACTATTAGAAGACTGTACAGAATGGTAAGAGATTAGTTGTTTTGGAGTATCTGTAAAAGGCCCATGCATCAATTGCTGTGGGTATCAGTTGGCACTGCATCAGTACTTGGTTAAGCTTAAAATTACAGCAAGTTTCTAATAGGTTTGGATAGTTATCATAGGCCAGCAGAACCTACAGGTGATCTTTGGTCACTTTGGACTTGTAGTTCATTACAAGGTATTTTATACAGATGGACAGGATACTGGCTGGCTTTGGGAAAGCTCACTTTGAGCAGTCATGATTCTTGTCTTATAGTGTAAGAGCAAACTGTCTTCTCTGCACATGACAGAA
>NC_051418.1:14861329-14861538 GCF_015228065.2 Penaeus monodon | reverse complement strand
AATATCTAATCACTGTAGTATCAGTGGGTAAATAAGCTCATACTCGTGTTAACTCTAGCATCAGAAATGAAGGCATGAATTTTTAAGCACTGATTGATATTTTAGGATGGGTAATTCTATAACAAGTTATTAAATCAGATGGGGATCACTACTAATATGTAGATGATGTTGAGATGGTAGCAGTGGTAACAGATCTGATAAGCCATGTT
>NC_051418.1:14860018-14861279 GCF_015228065.2 Penaeus monodon | reverse complement strand
GGTAGCTAGATCTTGATTCATTTATTTTATCAAAATCTGTTCATAAGTATACCTATGAAAATACATTTTAACAGTATTATAAACAGTAAACTGTGGGAATGCCAGTGTACAGGCAATGGATTTTCCATAGTTTACAACTTAGTTAACAATAATCAACTGCATTAGTGGGAGAATTAGTCAGTAGATAAGTCTGTTTCACACAGCTGTATATTCAACATTTTGTTACCAGATGGCCACACTAAATGGCTTAATGTGGCCACCCGAGGTAAATGAACTTGACAGCCCTGGCTTAAAGGGTTAATTTTTTAAGTTTTTGGTGCTACACTTTTCAAACTCACAGCCATTTATTGTTTCTGATAAATAGTATCAGATTTTTTTCATTATAACAATTTATAAAAAAAACAGTAAGAAATCATAAGAACACTATTTTTATAGAATTGATATTAATCTTTTAGATCTAGCAGAAAAAACAGCCTACATGTTCCACTTTCTGATTTAACTTCTTACTCAATAAAAATTTCCAGGAAAAACTGTTTTGCATATTTCACACACAAAGAAAAGCAAAGATTGAAAAATGTGAAAAAAACAATCGGTAAAAAGTGACAACTTTTTAGAATATTTAACCCATTCATGACTGAAGCTTCCTGATGCCGTGGCAAACTACAGGTTGGGGTTTGCAGTCGGCTGCTGAACAGAAAATTAGAAATGGGTTAAAACATACAATTACCTGGCTCTGTATGCTCTTGGCTGTGGCATAAACAATTATTTAGGTTATGAGTGCATAGCTGTTTAACATACACAACTTCTAGCATGCATGACATGATGTCATTCTGGGATGGTCTATCATGATATAATAGGACATCATCCCAATGTGAGTGGATTATGGGTGGCTTTTAAACAGTGCTGTTCACATTTCAGAATTTCATCTCAGAAGATCTGGTACATCACATGGTTCATCAGGTGTTACAAAATCCTGAAGGGGTTATCAGATCAAAAGTCCAAGTTTTGCCACTGTTAATTGCACTGGGAGGCTGCGAACTTCAGCATCTTAATCAACGCCAAGCTCTTGATGTTCTTGTTGATCATGAACAGATAAGAATCAAAGAGGTATTGTTATATTCTTTTGTGCTGTTTTGTATTTCAATGTTTTATGCCTTTCAATTTATATTCACAATAGGTACCTTATATTTTTAATCAATAGATTCTATATAAAAAGACTAGACTGTCATTGCTGCAGACAACGATACACCAATTGGATCTG
>NC_051418.1:14858591-14859440 GCF_015228065.2 Penaeus monodon | reverse complement strand
CTGTAAGATGATGGGCACAACACCCAGATCCAGTGGGTTAAGAAGTTGTGTAAATCCGATTTTCAGTATTTGTCATCAATTCTAAGCCTAAAGATTATTATGTTTTTAAATTATACCATGATTTTGTCTTGTTGATTGGGCTTCTTTAGTAAAGTTTTATATTTATACTTATGCAGTGATTGCTGCACCACTATTATTTCTGTGTCTTTAATACTTGTACTTTAATAATATCCATCAGGAAAATTATTTCAAGAGGCCCTGGATAAAACTGGCAATTGAATTGCTCTCCTTGGATTACCATCATATGCAGTTGCTAGAGTTACTGACAAATCAAGATTTCCTTGAGGTGTAAGTACTCTTCATTCAGTCCTCTAGGTCTGGAGGGCTTTGTTTCTTCCCGAATGTCTCAATTAGATTCTTACCCTTGAAGCAAAGAAATATTCACATTACTGATTCTTGAAAGACTCAGGACTATCATAAAGGATTACTAGAATAACTGACTAAGGATGAACTTTTGTCTTTCAGATATATGTCGACAAAAAAGGTGCCTATTTCAGAGTACAAAATTTTACTCAGAATACATCAGGCACTGGTAACATTTGGTCAGAATTCTCTTCAAATACCAGAGAAATATTTAGAAAAAGCAAGGACATTTGCAAGAGAACGGCCTCCTTCAAAATCAGATCTGAGAGTTAGACTTCATCAAATTCTTAACAGACCGGATCATCTTGTGTCTAGTGTGGTCACAAACAATGATATTTATATTGGTGAGTTTAGGGAGGGAGTGATTTTTATTTTGCAGTATTTGCAGTTGCTGAATAACTGCCTTTGTGTAAATATTTATTCTGA
>NC_051418.1:14858226-14858572 GCF_015228065.2 Penaeus monodon | reverse complement strand
CCTTTGTCTTCTAGACCATCTTTTGGCAATTGATGATGAAGGAAATACTGTTAATATCGAGCACAAAAATCCCGATGCCTTTGGTAATATCAGTATCAGTTCTCTGCAGATACCAGACAACACTAAAAGGTATTTCAGTATAGGTGTTTATATAGGTTGAGTAATGTTCCTGTATTAGCTAAGATACATATTTGTACAACACAGGAAAATGGTCTCTAATCTCTCATGAATTTCTTTTCAGGATTGCATTGATGGACATTGGTTCATCACATGTTTTTGGACCAGGTTATCGTTTGAAAGGATATATAAAGCTTGAAAAAAAAAGGAAGACTTTTATTTGGGGAAA
>NC_051418.1:14857877-14858126 GCF_015228065.2 Penaeus monodon | reverse complement strand
GTCTAAAGGGATGTGCGGTTAGTGGTTACGTCAGGCACACCGGGGGGCAGTCCCAGTATTCTTTGTTCCTAATATCTTCTTTTATTCAGCAAATAAGGGAAGCAATTTGCCCAGTTCGTTAAATTACAGACCTACACTAGCTTTATAAAATTTCACAGGTGTATGACCCTAAAATATATAAAGCCTGAGAGGCTTTCTCCCCTCCCCACACTTTCAGTTGGCAAATTTGAGACCAGCACCCACTTTAAC
>NC_051418.1:14856692-14857711 GCF_015228065.2 Penaeus monodon | reverse complement strand
TTATACACCATCTTTTGAAATACATTGATAAAGTCATAATGAATGTGGTATACCTGGTCCCAAGTCCTTTTTTTTTTCTCTAAGAAATAACATGCACCTTGAATGACTTGCAGATGTTAGTGATGAAGCTTCATACAAAACATTTTTTGAAGATGTAGAAAAAATTGTGAGCCCCATAGGTCTCAGTCTCCTCATCAACAATGCTGGGGTTGCCCCAAAATCGACTCGTATCAATATGGTTAAATGGAACCAGATGATGGATACGTTTAGTGTTAATACAGTTGCTCCACTTATATTGACAAAGGTGAGTTTTGTTGATTCACTGTTAATGTAACTTTGGGTTTTTATCCACTTTAATAAGATCAAAGATTGTTGACATAGTAGATGATAAAAGCCTGCTTACTGTTACAGACTCTCAGGGCACTGTTGACTATGGCAGCATTACAGACACAAGGAAATGCCCTGTCTGTAAGGAGAGCTGCTGTTATCAATATGTCCTCTATTCTAGGCTCCATTGCAGAGAATGATCAAGGTGCTTTATATCCCTACAGGGCAAGCAAGGTTTGTTTGTTTGTTTGTTTTTGTCATGAACAGTACAGATGAACTACATAAGGTTACTGATGATTATAGACATCTTTAATTTATATGACAAGTACCATAATGAAACTCCTCTAATTAGGCCAAACTATACACAATTAATCCTTGTCTTGCTCCTGAAATAGTTATTTTACGGAATACATTTTTTTCACAAACTTGTCATTTCAGAAGATAAACTTGTATATTATCTTTTCCAGGCTGCCTTAAATGCTATCACCAAATCTTTGAGTATTGATCTACGAGGTTCCAACATTTTGGTAACAAGCATACATCCTGGTTGGGTAAAGACTGACATGGGAGGCAAGAATGCACCACTGACTGTAGAAGAAAGTATATCAGCAATAATCAGTACACTCCACAGCTTGAATGAAGAACATAATGGAGAGTTTGTGCAGTATGATGGCAAAAAATTACCATGGTAA
>NC_051418.1:14856530-14856654 GCF_015228065.2 Penaeus monodon | reverse complement strand
ACTTGCATCAATTTATACAATGTCAGGAACATCCATGTTAACTGTTTGATTTTTTTTCTGGACATAGATGGTTCCTCAAGTCTGTCACTGGAATTGAGTATTAAGCCTGACCTCATTCCATGAT
>NC_051418.1:14855824-14856474 GCF_015228065.2 Penaeus monodon | reverse complement strand
AAAAATAAGGAATGAGGTAAACAAGTGAGGTTAGGTTGGCCAAGGAAATGACTGTGCTAAGTACTTTTAGTGCAATTTCTATGTAACAAAAAAAAAATCAGTAAAACAGAAATATAATGGACACTATGTTCCCAGCATCTACAGATGAACAACAGGGTATACTGGTATGATCTCTAGAAAAAATATATATGCAGTATAAAATGACAGTGCTCTTTTAATATTATTTGAGCTCCTATTTCATATAAAATTCAAGGTATTCTGATGATGTATGCAAGTTTGGAGGTTTTATTTTATTCAGTGTAAATGTGTTTAAAGAAAACCTATAAAGACAAACATTTTATGAGCAATGTCCCTCTTCAGTTTGAAGTACTTTCCCTAAAGGACATGCCAAATGGTAAAATTTAGCATGTGCAATCTGCTGTGTCACTATGTGGCAGATAAATTCCAAGTCTTCAGGCTGGTGGAAATCTGTCATGTAACCAAAGTTTAAATCACTTATTCAGAATCTGCCAGTGCTCCTCCATTTGGCAAGTCTTTGTAAACAGGACCAACATTTTGTAAACATCACTTTAACTTAGAACAAGGGTTTCCAAAGAAAGGGCCATGGCCCTCATGGGACCATGGAACAATATGAAAGCTGACTTCAAATT
>NC_051418.1:14854693-14855699 GCF_015228065.2 Penaeus monodon | reverse complement strand
GATTATTATACATTGAGCAGGGGCAACACAATATAAAAATTTGGGAACCACTGAATTAGAATAACTGCAATCAAGTATTTGTGTTGGGTTGGAGGAGGCATCTACCCATAAATTTGATGAATTTATTACACTGATATGCTTATCATCTAGAAGTCCATATTTATAAAGTTCTCTACAAAAAATTGGTGTACTATGATTTATACATTACAATTACATGTAACATTCTTTAGTCCTGACTGGCAAAAATATTTATTTTCTGGAAGCTGTGCCTTATATGAATTAGAGTGACCTTGAGATATACATTCTAAAAATTAATTAGAACATCACAGGTCATGAGGGTACTGTGCAATGCTATTATGAATGTAGAGGAACTACTGCATCTGTGGGTTGGTCACATTTGAAATGGGTGAAAACAAACATGTAGATTTGTACATAAAATGTATTTTGTATTTCAAGGTAATAATTATAAATACATTTTTGTGCTTAAATCTGTTTTATTTTGTAAATGAAATACACATCCATAAATCTGAAGTGAGAGACTAATACATTTAGGTTCTGAGTTTTTGAAGTATCCCTAACCCCAATCTTGAAAGTTACATTCTAAGAGGCTGTCTGGTGTTGGAGGTATTAGGGATGGTGGAAGGGATGCCACACTTTGCATTCCTGGTGGATTTTTAAACAGACTTTTCCATTCAGTTTCATCACAGATACTGAACTTAGTAACAGAGTTCCCACCCTTCGACTGCTTAAAAATCCATTTCTCAAGTGATGGTTCACTGCTGTCTCCCCTCTCTGACTGGAGCTGGCTGCATCGTTTTGCCTCGTTTTCCTGATACACTAAAGGTGAAAAAAGAGTACTTGTAAAAACAAACATATAAAATACTGAAAATTTTTATGCATTTTCATAAGCAACTAAGCTAACCTTAAAATCTACCTAGTACAGTAAAATGAAAATAATGCAGATTTGTACTATACTGTGCAATAATGCTTTCACCAATCTAAGCTA
>NC_051418.1:14853790-14854178 GCF_015228065.2 Penaeus monodon | reverse complement strand
TGTTAAATGTACACACATTATATATACTCTACAAGAGGAACACTAAGTTGTACAGGTTTGAAAGCCTATACAAACCTACAGCGAAAAATGTCACAAAAGATATAAACAATTCAAAATTTTAAAATGCATGACAAATTACTTAGGTTTGATGTTAAATCTTGAGAATCATGTTTAATTCTAAAGTAAATTTGATATGAATAACAATGTATATTTTTCAGAAACCACACTATGTCTAACCTAGTAGCATAATGGAGCTGTAACTATAATCATAAGATAAATAAATAATAAAGTTAGAATCCTTCTCTATGTGAGAAAATGACATTTTTCCTGCTTATACAGCAAGATTGACATGTGCCAGTTTGAAGTATCTGTTTGGTAATTATATTTC
>NC_051418.1:14853514-14853578 GCF_015228065.2 Penaeus monodon | reverse complement strand
ACATAGCAGATAAAATCCTTTTTAATCATGACCCTTTAGCACTGGGTACAAGTATTGTCTACTA
>NC_051418.1:14852057-14853130 GCF_015228065.2 Penaeus monodon | reverse complement strand
TACACACATTAGTAATTTTGATTATCACAGAATGTCTTAAAAAAAAATAATAATAAATAACAGGTTACTTTAAAGGTGTAATCTTAGTCACTGGATTCAGTGCCACTCATATTTTTCTAATCATTATCAATGATTCCAGTCATTTGTTTATGTAATAAGTGGATTAAAGGCTTAAAAGGTAACCAGAAAGGCACCCATTAAAAAATCTTGTGACATCTCGGACACTTGTGTGGAAATGGAATGAAACATCAACAATAAAAGACTCACCTTCATCCTTTAATATGTTTAGGTCACCAACTGTCAAATGAGAATATATGCAGGCATCCCCAAAAGAACACTCTTGGCCAGAATAGAAACGACGGCACTTCTCTTTCCTCAATTCCTCTTGGAGCCTCTCTCTTGCAGCTATCAACAAAATGAAAAAATCTATATTTAAATTTCAAATGAATGGAAATTATTGCTATATTATCATCTGAATACACCTATATAACATATGGTTCTGCTGAAACAAACCATTTTTACAGAAAAATATGGGGGGCAGGGTGAAACATTAAATGGGAACCAACAGAACTGTGCATACTGGCACCACGCTTATCAATAACCTCCAATGTCACCTGCTTCAACATACAGAAATTAATTGAATAGACTAAAAAAATACAAGCAAAAATGTAATACTGTCTTGGCTGTCATACAAATAAACATACATCTCTAATACTTACTTTTAAACTGGTTATAATGGAGAGTCCATAACTTCTGGTGTTGGTATCCATTGATGTGTTTCTTGCGTGCCTCTACACTATATGGGAATGAACGGTCACAGTAATCACAATAATATCTCTTTACCATGTTTATTCTCTCACTTCTATTTCCTTACAACTTTTATTCTTTCCTGCAACAAAGAAAACAAATATTCCTGAAATTTAATTCAGTATCTAAAAAGTATAAATATGAATTCCTTTTTAATAAACTTTTATTCTAGAACAACAAAAAGTTACAGATTAAAAGCAAATGAAAGTCACCTTCATTATTAAATTAATATATCCGTATACATATCTCTAAGTATCTGGGTATTC
>NC_051418.1:14850482-14851551 GCF_015228065.2 Penaeus monodon | reverse complement strand
GATACAGATACTTAGAGATATGTATACGGATATATTAATTTAATAATGAGGGTGACTTTCATTTGCTTTTAATCTGTAACTTTTTGTTGTTCTAGAATAAAAGTTTATTAAAAAGGAATCATATTTATACTTTTTAGATACTGAATTAAATTTCAGGAATATTTGTTTTCTTTGTTGCAGGAAAGAATAAAAGTTGTAAGGAAATAGAAGTGAGAGAATAAACATGGTAAAGAGATATTATTGTGATTACTGTGACCGTTCATTCCCATATAGTGTAGAGGCACGCAAGAAACACATCAATGGATACCAACACCAGAAGTTATGGACTCTCCATTATAACCAGTTTAAAAGTAAGTATTAGAGATGTATGTTTATTTGTATGACAGCCAAGACAGTATTACATTTTTGCTTGTATTTTTTTAGTCTATTCAATTAATTTCTGTATGTTGAAGCAGGTGACATTGGAGGTTATTGATAAGCATGGTGCCAGTATGCACAGTTCTGTTGGTTCCCATTTAATGTTTCACCCTGCCCCCCATATTTTTTTGTAAAAATGTTTTGTTTCAGCAGAACCATATGTTATATAGGTGTATTCAGATGATAAAATAGCAATAATTTCCATTCATTTGAAATTTAAATATAGATTTTTTCATTTTGTTGATAGCTGCAAGAGAGAGGCTCCAAGAGGAATTGAGGAAAGAGAAGTGCCGTCGTTTCTATTCTGGCCAAGAGTGTTCTTTTGGGGATGCCTGCATATATTCTCATTTGACAGTTGGTGACCTAAACATATTAAAGGATGAAGGTGAGTCTTTTATTGTTAATGTTTCATTCCATTTCCACACAAGTGTCCGAGATGTCACAAGATTTTTTAATGGGTGCCTTTCTGGTTACCTTTTAAGCCTTTAATCCACTTATTACATAAACAAATGACTGGAATCATTGATAATGATTAGAAAAATATGAGTGGCACTGAATCCAGTGACTAAGATTACACCTTTAAAGTAACCTGTTATTTATTATTATTATTTTTTAAGACATTCTGTGATAATCAAAATTACTAATGTGTGTA
>NC_051418.1:14849432-14849822 GCF_015228065.2 Penaeus monodon | reverse complement strand
GAAATATAATTACCAAACAGATACTTCAAACTGGCACATGTCAATCTTGCTGTATAAGCAGGAAAAATGTCATTTTCTTACATAGAGAAGGATTCTAACTTTATTAATTATTTATCTTATGATTATAGTTACAGCTCCATTATGCTACTAGGTTAGACATAGTGTGGTTTCGGAAAAATATACATTGTTATTCATATCAAATTTACTTTAGAATTAAACATGATTCTCAAGATTTAAAATCAAAACCCAAGTAATTTGTCATGCATTTTAAAATTTTGAATTGTTTATATCTTTTGTGACATTTTTCGCTGTAGGTTTGTATAGGCTTTCAAAACCCGTACAACTTAGTGTTCCTCTTGTAGAGTATATATAATGTGTGTACATTTAACA
>NC_051418.1:14847910-14848921 GCF_015228065.2 Penaeus monodon | reverse complement strand
TAGCTTAGATTGGTGAAAGCATTATTGCACAGTATAGTACAAATCTGCTTTATTTTCATTTTACTGTACTAGGTAGATTTTAAGGTTAGCTTAGTTGCTTATGAAAATGCATAAAAAATTTCAGTATTTTATATAATGTTTGTTTTTACAAGTACTCTTTTTTCACCTTTAGTGTATCAGGAAAACGAGGCAAAACGATGCAGCCAGCTCCAGTCAGAGAGGGGAGACAGCAGTGAACCATCACTTGAGAAATGGATTTTTAAGAAGTCGAAGGGTGGGAACTCTGTTACTAAGTTCAGTATCTGTGATGAAACTGAATGGAAAAGTCTGTTTAAAAATCCACCAGGAATGCAAAGTGTGGCATCCCTTCCACCATCCCTAATACCTCCAACACCAGACAGCCTCTTAGAATGTAACTTTCAAGATTGGAGTTAGGGATACTTGAAAAACTCAGAACCTAAATGTATTAGTCTCTCACTTCAGATTTATGGATGTGTATTTCATTTACAAAATAAAACAGATTTAAGCACAAAAATGTATTTATAATTATTACCTTGAAATACAAAATACATTTTATGTACAAATCTACATGTTTGTTTTCACCCATTTCAAATGTGACCTATCCACAGATGCAGTAGTTCCTCTACATTCATAATAGCATTGCACAGTAACCTCATGACCTGTGATGTTCTAATTAATTTTTAGAATGTATATCTCAAGGTCACTCTAATTCATATAAGGCACAGCTTCCAGAAAATAAATATTTTTGCCAGTCAGGACTAAAGAATGTTACATGTAATTGTAATGTATAAATCATAGTACACCAATTTTTTGTAGAGAACTTTATAAATATGGACTTTCTATGATGATAAGCATATCAGTGTAATAAATTCATCAAATTTATGGGTAGATGCCTCCTCCAACCCACACAAATACTTGATTGCAGTTATTCTAATTCGTGGTTTCCCCAATTTTTATATTGTTTTTGCCCCTGCTAAATGTATAATAATC
>NC_051418.1:14847140-14847786 GCF_015228065.2 Penaeus monodon | reverse complement strand
AATTTGAAGTCAGCTTTCATATTGTTCCATGGTCCCATGAGGGCCAGGGCCCCTTTCTTTGGAAACCCTTGTTCTAATTTAAAGTGATGTTTACAAAATGTTGGTCCGTTTACAAAGCTTGCCAAATGGGGAGCACTGGCAGATTCTGAATAAGTGATTTAAATTTTGGGTTACATGACAGATTTCCACCAGCCTAAAGACTTGGAATTTATCTGCCACATAGTGACACAGCAGATTGCACTGCTAAATTTTTACCATTTGGGATGTCCTTGGGAAAATACTTTCAAAATGAAGAGGGCATTGCTCATAAAATGTTTGTTTTATAGGTTTTCTTTAAACACATTTACACTAATAAAATAAAACCTCCAAACTTGCATACATCATCAGAATACCTTGAATTTTATATGAAATAGGAGCTCAAATAATATTAAAAGAGCACTGTCATTTTATACTGCATATATATTTTTTCTAGAGATCATACCAGTATACCCTGTTGTTCATCTGTAGATGCTGGGAACATAGTGTCCATTATATTTCGTTTTACGATTTTTTTTTTTTTTTTCATAGAAATTGCACTAAAAATACTTAGCACAGTCATTTCCTTGGCCAACCTAACCTCACTTGTTTACCCCTCATTTTATTTTTT
>NC_051418.1:14846956-14847079 GCF_015228065.2 Penaeus monodon | reverse complement strand
ATCATGGAATGAGGTCAGGCTTAATACTCAATTCCAGTGACAGACTTGAGGAACCATCTATGTCCAGAAAAAAAATCAAACAGTTAAAAATGGATGTTCCTGACTGTATAATTTGATGCAAGT
>NC_051418.1:14845909-14846917 GCF_015228065.2 Penaeus monodon | reverse complement strand
TTTCCATGGTAATTTTTTGCCATCATACTGCACAAACTCTCCATTATGTTCTTCTTCAAACTGTGGAGTGTACTGATTATTGTGATATACTTTCTTCACAGTCAGTGGTGCATTCTTTCCTCCCATGTCAGTCTTTACCCAACCAGGATGTATGCTTGTTACCAAAATGTTGGAACCTCGTAGATCAAAACTCAAAGATTTGGTGATAGCATTTAAGGGAGCCTGGAAAGATAAGATAAAGTTTATCTTCTGAAATGACAAGTTTGTGAAAAAAATGTATTCCGTAAAATAACTATTTCAGGAGCAAGACAAGGATTAATTGTGTATAGTTTGGCCTAATTAGAGGAGTTTCATTATGGTACTTGTCATATAATTAAAGATGTCTATAATCATCAGTAACCTTATGTAGTTCATCTGTACTGTTCATGACAAAAACAAACAAACAAACAACCTTGCTTGCCCTGTAGGGATATAAAGCACCTTGATCATTCTCTGCAATGGAGCCTAGAATAGAGGACATATTGATAACAGCAGCTCTCCTTACAGACAGGGCATTTCCTTGTGTCTGTAATGCTGCCATAGTCAACAGTGCCCTGAGAGTCTGTAACAGTAAGCAGGCTTTTATCATCTACTATGTCAACAATCTTTGATCTTATTAAAGTGGATAAAAACCAAAGTTACATTAACAGTGAATCAACAAAACTCACCTTTTGTCAATATAATGGAGCAACTGTATTAACACTAAACGTATCCATCATCTGGTTTCCATTAACCATATTGATACGAGTCGATTTTGGGGCAACCCAGCATTGTTGATGAGGAGACTGAGACCTATGGGCTCACAATTTTTTCTACATCTTCAAAAATGTTTTGTATGAAGCTTCATCACTAACATCTGCAAGTCATTCAAGGTGCATGTTATTTCTTAGAGAAAAAAAAAAGGACTTGGGACCAGGTATACCACATTCATTATGACTTTATCAATGTATTTCAAAAGATGGTGTATAA
>NC_051418.1:14845435-14845744 GCF_015228065.2 Penaeus monodon | reverse complement strand
GTTAAAGTGGGTGCTGGTCTCAAATTTGCCAACTGAAAGTGTGGGGAGGGGAGAAAGCCTCTCAGGCTTTATATATTTTAGGGTCAAACACCTGTGAAATTTTATAAAGCTAGTGTAGGTCTGTAATTTAACGAACTGGGCAAATTGCTTCCCTTATTTGCTGAATAAAAGAAGATATTAGGAACAAAGAATACTGGGACCTGTGCACCCCCCTCTTGGGTGTGGCCATGACAGTAAAACCAAAGTAATAACTGAAATCTTACCCAGTTTCACAATGTGGCATTTGGTTTGTTTTTCTTTTTTAACTTC
>NC_051418.1:14844352-14844437 GCF_015228065.2 Penaeus monodon | reverse complement strand
GGAATGATAAATGAGGAGAAGAGAGGAGAGCAAAGATGAAAACAACAACTCCATGATTAAAAGTTATGTAAATTACCAAACTCAG
>NC_051418.1:14842006-14844287 GCF_015228065.2 Penaeus monodon | reverse complement strand
GTTTTCAAACAAAAAAACATCAGTCTATGATAATGATAAAAGAAAATTTTATACAATGCAGTATATTCAATTCAAAATGCTCTGAGAATTCATTGTAGTTTTTTGTTCTCATTATGTGATTATTCTACAGAATAATGGTATGTAACCCAAATAACAAACTTAAAAACAAAACAAAAGGGATATGAATAACGAACACATCATATACAATCAACAAAGTAAAAGGGCCCCTTAATGCCTTTGCTTTAGGATAGGCAATAAATCTTCAGAACTCTGAATTTAAATATAGAATGGACTTCCATTACACTGATGTACAAGAGATGAAGTGTATATTCCTAATCAAAACCAAATGAGGTATCCTGGAAATATCAAGTTAACTGTTAAAAATAAATATTTGTTAGGTTATAATACCAAGATAATTGGAAGCAATAAAATCAGCTTTTCTTTCATGAAATGAAGATAATATTGGAGAGAGAAACAAGAAAAAAATAAATAATAAAGCAAAGGGATGACTGCACAATTGAATATTTTGGATTAATCTGCACTTGAGTAGCTATTCACTTTACATTTCTGACAAATTTAACAACATGAATACCCGCACAAGTAAAAACCTTTGAGCATTGTGAAGCTAAGAGGTTTTTATGGGGTTTATGATGTTGGACATGGTGCCAATAGTTTATGAATTACACTATAAATTTGTACTTTCACATAATGGGAAAATAAGGCCACAAAATATAACTAAGAGTATATATTTCTTTATCTAGTGTGGTAAATCAAATAATTAAAAAAAGAAAATATAAGCCGTCACATTTTCTGACAAAATGTTTATAACACTGACCTAAACAGATACAGATAACATGATTATAAAATTTGAAAGGAACTTTGAGGTTGAAACCTGGTGTAATTTCTTAAACACCTTATAATAATTTATAAACAATATGACTAGGGAAAATAATAAAGTGCTGTTGAAGGCAGTGGATCTCAATAAGAACGTAATGAACATAGTTTTTAAGCATTGCAAGTACAGAACACATGGAAATGTATATTAAAATAAAAGAGGCTTGACAGATCGAGTAGTCTGAAGTCTGGGATAGCTGCGTTTTTTTTCTTTCCTAAAGAAAGCTTGTTGCACTTCTACTGCACACTAAAGCTCTCTTGCACACTGAATTCCTGTTTTGGGTCATGCATATCTAAGATCTTCCTAAGTAAGGCTTAAAATAAAATGTATGCCTA
Organism: Penaeus monodon; assembly: GCF_015228065.2. NCBI lineage: Eukaryota > Metazoa > Arthropoda > Malacostraca > Decapoda > Penaeidae > Penaeus > Penaeus monodon. The sequence goes on along the minus strand of NC_051418.1, from coordinate 14,843,057 downwards.
TGTGCAAGATCATCCACAAATATCCCTTTATCCACATTTTAAAACACCTGATTCCTTTAAAAGTGAGAGATGTTTAGGCACTCTGGAAATCTATTACCCACTGAAGTTAGACCTTTGCACTTGCAAGGACATACCATTTCTGAAAGGCTTTTATGGTCATATCTCAGTAAAAACAATAATTATCTAGCATAATTACAGCTTCTAAATGTTAAGGTACACATTTTGACCATAGACAAAAATAATTAAACATTACTTCCAACACTTTTTTTAAGAGGAAAGTCATGATGATTCAGCTGATCTGAGCAGACGGCCAAGATTCATTCTGGCCCTTAAATCTTGCTCCGGCCTGTCTATATCAGCATGAATATCTAAGAAAAATTGAGAAAACACTCACCTCATCTAAAAATTTGGTTACATCATAGACTTTGTCGTGAATCACAATCCAACACGAATCTGTTGTTTTATGCTCCGCAATCTCCGCTAAGGTGTACACCTTTGTAGTTGTGTTGCTAATTTGTTCATCCTTACTTTCTTCCCCCATTGTCTCCGCTAGTCACGGGGAACTGATCTTGCAAGGCGTTGCAGAATACCGGTATTGACGCCCAGTGCTGACCCGATCAAGGTGTTGCATCAACTGCGGCCGAGGTGTTGCGTGTGGCTCAGCGGCGGAGCTCCTCCCGGCCGGTCGCTATGTCGTCGTACGAGAAACGGTGTGTCCAGAGCACTCGTTCTCTGCTGCCTGCTGCACTTCTAGTTAGAATTTTTGTATGTTACTTAGCTGCAATTTCCGAAGAGTTGTGAATAATATGAGGTTACATTCATTCAATGGTAGGCAGCAACAATGCCTAATTATCGTACATCAACAGTTGACAGCCCTGAAATTGTCCGAAAAATAGTAACTGTACCCAAAAATAGAGGGAAAGATATATATAAACGCAGTGAATATTGTGATACTAGTCCACATTTTCAAGTCTTTCCGAATAACATTCATTGACAAGGAAGTTATTACATAAGACTTACTTAAATCTAATTACCCATTCAGAAGGCAAGA
>NC_051418.1:14841306-14841954 GCF_015228065.2 Penaeus monodon | reverse complement strand
AAAGACTATTTCAATTAATTAATTAGCTTCTATTATGTGAGAGAAGGAAAAAAAGGCCGAGTATCCGCCGTTGCTATTCTTCCGCCAGACACCGGACACTCGGACGTGTCAAGAGTCGAATCGCAGCCGCCTCGTCGCACCTTCTGACGTCTCTCTCCGGCTTCAAGCAAGTAGATCTCTGTGTTATTTGATGTACAATGCGAACGGCGAAATACTAATTACTAGATAATCTGATTGGTTAATTGTTGGCAAGTTATTTCTGTTTGTCATTGGTGAGAAAGTGAGAAGGTACTAGATCGCCCCTGACAGATCTACGCGGCTTCATTCCGTAAATGTAAAGCTTGATATTTTGGTAGATGTAATGTTCCAGTTAACAAGCGAGAACGAATAACAAGCGATAAATATTAATGATAATTGTTGATGTTGCGTTTAACCAAACTTTGCCGGTACCTCAGGTCAGAGTTATGTGCGGGTGACGGTTTGGAGGACTTTCAGCACAAGCAACCTGTCGCCGGTGGAGCTGGAAGGGGCCTCACGAAATTCCAGGGCATTCTCTGGAATGCGTCTGCAACTCGAAATCTGTCATACGTGGCAGTGCTTCCCAGGCTCCTCTCCGCGAGGGCTTCCCGAATCAGTCTGCAGCACCTC
>NC_051418.1:14841039-14841124 GCF_015228065.2 Penaeus monodon | reverse complement strand
CACAAGATATGGAAAAGTTTGTGTATGTGGACCAGGAGTACAGTAAAAAAAAAAAATGGAGTGGTTGCCATATTGAAAAAAACTA
>NC_051418.1:14838031-14838145 GCF_015228065.2 Penaeus monodon | reverse complement strand
ATTATGACAGTTTAGATTCAACCATCAGGCAAATAATATATGGGTAATGTTATCAAGTGAGAGACCCAGAAGCGGGAAATAGATACCTCCCTCTTACAGAGCATATTAAATAGG
>NC_051418.1:14837239-14837969 GCF_015228065.2 Penaeus monodon | reverse complement strand
ATCCACACAGTAAAGAATTACCTCATTATACAAGTACAACTAAAATCTTGAATATTTATTATAACTCGTACAATTATTACATTGTGATGTACTTTCCCCATATTATGGGCAAGAGGGTGCTGCATATACGTGGGGGAATTAAAAAAACCTGTATTACTGGATGAATTGAGCACAAAATATTTTGATAAAAAAGTATTGTACAGCAAGTGTAATACCTCTTTAGTTAAATGTATACATGGTGCACCTTGTTTTATTGCTATTATCAAGTTTCTTAAATTTTTCTGTCTTCACTGCTTATCAATAACAATACTAGCAACAGAAAAAAAAATTACTCTCCTCTTATTTAATGCAGTAACTATTGAAATTGTTCTATTAATGTGGAATGGAGAACATTGTCCTACCATTTCATTAAGGTTCAATTCATTTTTTAAATAAATTATATCTACCTTTCAGAATGATTTCTGACGTTCAACTTGCTGTGTTTGTCAACATTCTAGGAGTGTCCCTCTTCTTGATGGTGGTTCTTTATCATTATATTGCTGCAAATAATCCAAAGACCCACTAATAGCACTCTTGAGTGTTATTTTGCAGTATGAAAGTAAGTAATTTATTTAATTTATATAGGATTCCGAAAGGTTTTCAGTTAAATAATTCTTGCATTCATTTTAGGTTGTCCCAACTTGTTAAGTAACCCATTAGGTCTGGGTCACATTAGGTCACATCTTGAAAA
>NC_051418.1:14836965-14837063 GCF_015228065.2 Penaeus monodon | reverse complement strand
GAGACAGAAAATTGGACAATACAAAAAAAAAATGCATGCAACACAGTATTACTTTGTTATTGCACAGAGTTGTAGACTGTCTACAGACATCATATGAG
>NC_051418.1:14835566-14835667 GCF_015228065.2 Penaeus monodon | reverse complement strand
CTCATATGATGTCTGTAGACAGTCTACAACTCTGTGAATAACAAAGTAATACTGTGTTGCATGCATTTTTTTTTTTTTTGTATTATCCAATTTTCTGTCTC
>NC_051418.1:14834659-14835390 GCF_015228065.2 Penaeus monodon | reverse complement strand
TTTTTCATGATGTGACCTAATGTGACCCAGACCTAATGGGTTATTAACAAGTTGGGACAACCTAAAAATGAATGCAAGAATTATTTAACTGAAAACCTTTCGGAATCCTATATAAATTAAATAAATTACTTACTTTCATACTGCAAAATAACACTCAAGAGTGCTATTAGTGGGTCTTTGGATTATTTGCAGCAATATAATGATAAAGAACCACCATCAAGAAGAGGGACACTCCTAGAATGTTGACAAACACAGCAAGTTGAACGTCAGAAATCATTCTGAAAGGTAGATATAATTTATTTAAAAAATGAATTGAACCTTAATGAAATGGTAGGACAATGTTCTCCATTCCACATTAATAGAACAATTTCAATAGTTACTGCATTAAATAAGAGGAGAGTAATTTTTTTTTCTGTTGCTAGTATTGTTATTGATAAGCAGTCAAGACAGAAAAATTTAAGAAACTTGATAATAGCAATAAAACAAGGTGCACCTTGTATACATTTAGCTAAAGAGGTATTACACTTGCTGTACAATACTTTTTTATCAAAATATTTTGTGCTCAATTCATCCAGTAACACAGTTTTTTTTAATTCCCCCACGTATATGCAGCACCCTCTTGCCCATAATATGGGGAAAGTACATCACAATGTAATAATTGTACGAGTTATAATAAATATTCAAGATTTTAGTTGTACTTGTATAATGAGGTAATTCTTTACTGTGTGGAT
>NC_051418.1:14831461-14831545 GCF_015228065.2 Penaeus monodon | reverse complement strand
TAGTTTTTTTCAATATGGCAACCACTCCATTTTTTTTTTTACTGTACTCCTGGTCCACATACACAAACTTTTCCATATCTTGTG
>NC_051418.1:14830614-14831394 GCF_015228065.2 Penaeus monodon | reverse complement strand
ATAAATTACGGTTATCATTTGATAATGTGTTTCAAGCTTCCGTGATTCTTGAAACAGGCAAAGAAGCACTTTGGTTAGAATATAAATCCATGCAAGGAGGGGGGGGGGGTTAGAAAAAGGTGGTGCAGACTGATTCGGGAAGCCCTCGCGGAGAGGAGCCTGGGAAGCACTGCCACGTATGACAGATTTCGAGTTGCAGACGCATTCCAGAAAATGCCCTGGGATTTTCGTGAGGCCCCTTCCAGCTCCACCGGCGACAGGTTGCTTAAGTCCTCCAAACCGTCACCCGCACATAACTCTGACCTGAGGTACCGGCAAAGTTTGGCGGAAATGGTTAAACGCAACATCAACAATTATCATTAATATTTATCGCTTGTTATTCGTTCTCGCTTGTTAACTGGAATATTACATCTACCAAAATATCAAGCTTTACATTTACGGAATGAAGCCGCGTAGATCTGTCAGGGACGATCTAGTACCTTCTCACTTTCTCACCAATGACAAACAGAAATAACTTGCCAACAATTAACCAATCAGATTATCTAGTAATTAGTATTTCGCCGTTCGCATTGTACATCAAATAACACAGAGATCTACTTGCTTGAAGCCGGAGAGAGCGACGTCAAAGGTGCGACGAGGCGGCTGCGATTCGACTCTTGACACGTCCGAGTGTCCGGTGTCTGGCGGAAGAATAGTAACGGCGGATACTCGGCCTTTTTTTCCTTCTCTCATATAATAGAAGCTAATTGATTAATTAAAATAGTCTTTAAATATCGTCAA
>NC_051418.1:14828294-14830574 GCF_015228065.2 Penaeus monodon | reverse complement strand
TCTTGCCTTCTGAATGGGTAATTAGATTTAAGTAAGTCTTATGTAATAACTTCCTTGTCAATGAATGTTATTCGGAAAGACTTGAAAATGTGGACTAGTATCACAATATTCACTGCGTTTATATATATGTTTCCCTCTATTTTTGGGTAGAGTTACTATTTTTCGGACAATTTCAGGGCTGTCAACTGTTGATGTACGATAATTAGGCATTGTTGCTGCCTACCATTGAATGAATGTAACCTCATATTATTCACAACTCTTCGGAAGTTGCAGCTAAGTAAACATACAAAAATTCTAACTAGAAGTGCAGCGGGCAGCAGAGAACGAGTGCCCTGGACACACCGTTTCTCGTACGACGACATAGCGACCGGCCGGGAGGAGCTCCGCCGCTGAGCCACACGCAACACCTCGGCCGCAGTTGATGCAACACCTTGATCGGGTCAGCACTAGGCGTCAATACCGGTATTCTGCAACGCCTTGCAAGATCAGTTCCCCGTGACTAGCGGAGACAATGGGGGAAGAAAGTAAGGATGAACAAATTAGCAACACAACTACAAAGGTGTACACCTTAGCGGAGATTGCGGAGCATAAAACAACAGATTCGTGTTGGATTGTGATTCACGACAAAGTCTATGATGTAACCAAATTTTTAGATGAGGTGAGTGTTTTCTCAATTTTTCTTAGATATTCATGCTGATATAGACAGGCCGGAGCAAGATTTAAGGGCCAGAATGAATCTTGGCCGTCTGCTCAGATCAGCTGAATCATCATGACTTTCCTCTTAAAAAAAGTGTTGGAAGTAATGTTTAATTATTTTTTGTCTATGGTCAAAATGTGTACCCTTAACATTTAGAAGCTGTAATTATGCTAGATAATTATTGTTTTTACTGAGATATGACCATAAAAGCCTTTCAGAAATGGTATGTCCTTGCAAGTGCAAAGGTCTAACTTCAGTGGGTAATAGATTTCCAGAGTGCCTAAACATCTCTCACTTTTAAAGGAATCAGGTGTTTTAAAATGTGGATAAAGGGATATTTGTGGATGATCTTGCACATAGGCATACATTTTATTTTAAGCCTTACTTAGGAAGATCTTAGATATGCATGACCCAAAACAGGAATTCAGTGTGCAAGAGAGCTTTAGTGTGCAGCAGAAGTGCAACAAGCTTTCTTTAGGAAAGAAAAAACGGCAGCTTATCCCAGACTTCAGACTACTCGATCTGTCAAGCCTCTTTTATTTTAATATACATTTCCATGTGTTCTGTACTTGCAATGCTTAAAAACTATGTTCATTACGTTCTTATTGAGATCCACTGCCTTCAACAGCACTTTATTATTTTCTCTAGTCATATTGTTTATAAATTATTATAAGGTGTTTAAGAAATTACACCAGGTTTCAACCTCAAAGTTCCTTTCAAATTTTATAATCATGTTATCTGTATCTGTTTAGGTCAGTGTTATAAACATTTTGTCAGAAAATGTGACGGCTTATATTTTCTTTTTTTAATTATTTGATTTAACACACTAGATAAAGAAATATATACTCTTAGTTATATTTTGTGGCCTTATTTTCCCATTATGTGAAAGTACAAATTTATAGTGTAATTCATAAACTATTGGCACCATGTCCAACATCATAAACCCCATAAAACCTCTTAGCTTCACAATGCTCAAAGGTTTTTACTTGTGCGGGTATTCATGTTGTTAAATTTGTCAGAAATGTAAAGTGAATAGCTACTCAAGTGCAGATTAATCCAAAATATTCAATGGTGCAGTCATCCCTTTGCTTTATTATTTATTTTTTTCTTGTTCTCTCTCCAATATTATCTTCATTTCATGAAAGAAAAGCTGATTTTATTGCTTCCAATTATCTTGGTATTATAACCTAACAAATATTTATTTTTAACAGTTAACTTGATATTTCCAGGATACCTCATTTGGTTTTGATTAGGAATATACACTTCATCTCTTGTACATCAGTGTAATGGAAGTCACATTCTATATTTAAATTCAGAGTTCTGAAGATTTATTGCCTATGCTCAAGCAAAGGCATTAAGGGGACTTTTACTTTGTTGATTGTATATGATGTGTTCGTTATTCATATCCCTTTTGTTTTGTTTTTAAGTTTGTTATTTGGGTTACATACCATTATTCTGTATGAATAATCACATAATGAGAACAGAAACTACAATGAATTCTCAGAGCATTTTGAATTGAATATACTGCATTGTATAAATTTCTTTTATCATTATCATAGACTGATGTTTTTTTGTTAGAAAAC
>NC_051418.1:14828145-14828229 GCF_015228065.2 Penaeus monodon | reverse complement strand
CTGAGTTTGGTAATTTTACATAACTTTTAATCATGGTAGTTGTTCTCATCTCTGCTCTCCTCTCTTCTCCTCATTTATCATTCC
>NC_051418.1:14824578-14824983 GCF_015228065.2 Penaeus monodon | reverse complement strand
TGTCATGAAATACTCTTAGGAATTTATATTTGACTATCGTAAAAGGGGGGTTTTGTAGATTTAGTAAATAAATAGAGGAGAGAAACCCAGAAAATACCCCCCCTCTTACGACCTTGGGGTCTGACTTTGTTAAGGAATTGAAAAAAAAAAATCTGTCTTCTATGACTACCAAAGTAAAACGAGTGTTTTATATCATAAACGGGAAATCTTGTCTGTTAAATCCTCGGCCCAAAAATAAAAAAACTACGGCGTCCCGGAAATTGCACAAACATGCCCCGGAAATAGTGACAAATCCAAAAGAGTACGTTCTTCCCTTTGCCCTTTTATTCACACCATTCGCTCTGCATGAAAAACATAACTGTCAAATAAATGTCCAGAATAATAAGATTGGTCTAAAAGCGCACA
>NC_051418.1:14820885-14823058 GCF_015228065.2 Penaeus monodon | reverse complement strand
CTTTGAATAAATCCATAGATATTGTGTAGATTTCCACTCCAGGAAATCGCCAAACGTCAACACTCCAGTTTTTCCTCTTGAAAGTAATATAAACTGCCTATCAATTTTATCATAATTCTCGTTTTAGTTGCTGTTATAATCATGGCATCGGTAGCATTTTTGATGTTATCATTGTTATTAGGAAGAGTAATAGTAGTAGCAGCAATCTACCGAACAACCTCTGCACCACAATAATTTCAGCCACCCATGACTAGTCTGTTCATCCCAGAGGGTCGGTCCCTGACCTTCCTCACTGCTCTTTATCCTATTACCCTGCCTCTTGCTCCAGTATCAAGCATCACGTGTCGACAGTCAACTGATAAAGTTCGCTTGTATGACTGGGGCCTCGAAACACCTCAGTATGGATTGGGTCGTGCGATTCTAGAGGGAACATTTAGATTATGTATGAAGAAACTTCGTGCGTTGTTTGGTCTTAACCGACGCTGCGGTTGGCGGAAAACGTTTCCGGAAGCTTTTTTTTTTTCGTTACTTCCCCATCGTGCTCTCGAATTTTGGTTTTTCAGTCTTCAACACAAGGCCTTTCTCAACATGAAAACATGCAGTTACCAACTAAGTAACTCGAGAAGACGCTCTCTCTGAATACAAAATATTCACGACTCTTATCCTCGGATGTCTTCATAAGAAACTCGCCCACAGTATGCTAAGAGTTTGTTTTAAATTCACTGTTGTTTCATCAGCAATGATATGATTTCGAATAGCGGAGCAAATACAGCACCACGATTCCGCTCTAACAAAAACGATCATCCGTTAAAAGTCTCCGAAAGCTTAGTTGATAATCGAAAGATTGTGCGCTTTTAGTCTAATCTTATTATTCTGGACATTTATTTGACAGTTATGTTTTTCATGCATATGCGAATGTGTAGTGAATGAGATGGCGAATGGAAGAATGTACTCTGCTGGAGTTGTCACTATTTTCCGGGCATGTTATGTGCATCACTTTCCTGGACGCCGTAGTTGTTTTCTATTTTGGACCAGAGCGTATTCAACAGACAAGATTCCTGTTTATGATATAAAGACACTCGCTGTACTTCGGTAGTCATAGAAGACAGATTTTTTTTATCAATGTCCTTAAGCAAAGTCAGACCCAAGGTCGTAAGAGGAGGGTATTGCTGGATTTCTCTCCTCTAGTTTATTTACTATAATCTACATACCCGTTTTTACGATAGTCAAATATAAATTCCTAAGAGTATTTCATGACAAAAAATAGAGACAAATATTATTTTGCAGTTACTTTACAAGTGTTGTTTGTCTTCTCAGGTTATAACCTACCCAGCAAATGTGCCATCTCATGGTGACTCATCAAGGCCGCTTTCGAGGTTCCAGATATAACAATTGTTTTAATTCGATTCGATAGTAGATCAACGACCATGGAGGAGGAGAAGGGGGGGGGGGGAGATTGTAGACTGATGTATTATCACAGGGGTGTGGAATATCGCCTTTTGAAGTCTCTTAATGTTTTGGCTTGAAATCGCTATCAAGGCGACAAAGTGCCACATCACGCTTATAATTCATAAGTCATAGAATAGCATTAGGTACTTTTCTGGCCGTATTTTTTAAATTCAGAATGTTAATGATTTCTCTAAGCATTTAAATTAATCTTATCAGCAACCTTGGAAATGCAACCACCTTCAACATACAAATAATAATGATGATGCTATATTAAATGGGAACTTTTTTTTCGGTTCCTCACAGGTTGACAATAATAACCCTGTATTATTATTTGTGAAAATATTTATTTATATTTCTTTGCATTTACCCTGAAATTGCAACTATTATCATATTCTTTCCTGGGATAGATTTGCATTTTTAGTTATAAAGTTTTGATTAGAAAATATTGTGCAGTAAACAGTTTGTGTATTTTATTATTATTTTTAACTTTATATAAACCGTATGTATTATTATCCTTTCTACAAGCTTTTGTAATTATATTTGCACAGCATCCTGGAGGAGAGGAAGTGCTACTGGAGCAAGCAGGGATGGACACCACAGAAAGCTTTGAGGATGTTGGTCACTCTACTGATGCTCGGGAGATGATGACGGACTATTACCTTGGTGAACTAAGTGAGGTATGGATGATTCTTTCCTTAACATGCAATTTTGAAGTGTAAGAGAA
>NC_051418.1:14820353-14820845 GCF_015228065.2 Penaeus monodon | reverse complement strand
GTATTAGTCAAGCAGTGAAAGATTAGATAGGGATTTTTAGTGAATGCATTATTATTGTAGCTTATTTTCAGGTTTGTATTTGCTTATATCCATCTTATTTTCTTTTGAATTTCAGGAAGACAAGAAGCACACTCAAGATAAGGGTCCCAAAACCTGGGCATATGATAATAACTCCAATCAGAGGTAAGATTTATGAATGTACTCACACATGTCTTTTTTTTGTCACATCTGTTATATTTTAGTTCATGCAGATTCAGTCATGTTATAGTAGGCCTAACAGAAATCTTATTATATTTGATAGTGCTGAAAACTAAAATGGCGTTTCATTTTTTCCAGTGCATGGAAGTCATGGTTGGTACCTGTAGGCCTAGCATGTCTTGCATCAATTATCTACCGAATGTATGCCCTGCCACAGTCTAGCTAATGTCAATGTTCATGCCCCTTGATCCATCTGAAGTACATTAGTCATTGTCTCCTTGTTATCCACAGTGG
>NC_051418.1:14820215-14820285 GCF_015228065.2 Penaeus monodon | reverse complement strand
AATATGATCAGTGGAGTCAATAATTTGTTTAAAGAGTGAAATATTTTACATTGTATTTGTATTTGCGCGT
>NC_051418.1:14818924-14820104 GCF_015228065.2 Penaeus monodon | reverse complement strand
GAGAGAATATGTATATGTATATAAAATCACATAAATTTCCATATAAAATATACATGCAAGTATATTACCAAAACTTGGAATCAATTTTTTTCTATTTGGCATACAAAGAGACCTATCTTCCAATAATATAAGGAATTTTATGTCTTGTCTTCATTATATTTTAATATATTCTAATGAACTTTTTTTTTAACCATACAAGAGACATTTTTGTAGTAACTAGTATAACTTACATTATCAATAGAACTCGTACATACATGTACTTTGGCAAGGGGAATTGTGAGCCTTTATTCTTAGGTAATACTCAGTCTCATTGTAAATTCAGATGCCATAATTCATGAACCATTCCTTCTGGCAACTAACAATCAGGCCGTGACTAAATCTTATTTTTACAGTGAATTGTGAAAATTGTGATAATAAGCCTTACATATCTGTTTGTGTTAAAGTGATTGTTCTGTCACGTGTATCAAGATCAATGTAAAAGTGTTCATACTAATACTATCTTCATTCCATCAAAACTGGGAACAATGAGATCAGAATATGATTTTTTCTTCTTTCCTTTAAATGTATTCCGATTGCAGAAGCATGTGTTTCGATATATATGGTGGCATTTTGATGGACATACAATGAAGTGCATGTAATTTTGCACATGAGTATTACAGACATGTCCTTCAGATGTGACAGGACAGAGTTCTGATAGTTATATTTATATGTGATGCGTCTATGGTATTTTGGAAATGTTTTGTAACAGTATAGTCACAAATAATCCAGTCCATCCTGATGTCTATTATTTTCTTTTCCTTTTTATCTGATTTCCCTAACTTTAATTACTCTATCTGAAATAGACAAAATATTACGAATGAGTCTGGTGCTGCTGAACAAAAAGAGTACATTCAGAGGGAGAATTCTGGCAAACATAACAGCATTAGAAAGGTGCTTAGGTAGTGTGGAGGGGATATGCACAACATAAAAATGGTCATGCCACTAGTGAGGTGAATTTGAAGTCTTAGTTTGTTTTATATATAGTGTATATTTTATATCTTAAAAAACACATAATATAAACTAACTAGTATATATTCTTGTACATTTCCACTGCCTTGGACATTGCTACAGCTGTTAGTGCTTAGCAATATTTATTCTAGTTATGATAACTAGTTAAATCTAGTATTTTACCTGCAGTCTT
>NC_051418.1:14817632-14818886 GCF_015228065.2 Penaeus monodon | reverse complement strand
TTGCTGAGAAAATTTTTACAAAATTATTTTGCTTTGAATATCACTATACATACATTCATAGAGTCTGAAACTGTACTGTTAGATCAATGGGATAGACAGCTTAAAACTGTGAATAATACAGAGGTTAGGGTGAAAAGTGCACATTTATGTTAAATAAAGTTGTATCATTGCAAAATGACTTTTAATATAACCTTGTTGCTGTTTACATTTATAGGCTGTTGAATATAAAACCATCAATAAGCCACAGCAAATATAAAATGTACCTACAAATATTTCTTTTCTTTTCATTTTCTCCAATTTGCTGCTTGAGTACTGCTGTTGTGACGTCAGTTAATGCTTTTGCTGTAAAAGAGAATGTAACGTTCGAAAAAGAACAATTCAGCCCCATGATTGATCGTAATTACCATTCCCTGTAGTTTTCACAATAAATTTTCATCAAGAACTTGACATCGCCTGAAAGTTTTCAACATCAGCGAAATGAGCATCTGCTTAATTATGATGGATTCTGCAGAATCCCGGAGAACGTGATGAACACTAATGTGAAAGACCTGTACCAAATTGCATTCACCGAGTGTCCAAAGCTCAATGACCTTGGTTTATCTTGCTTATAAAAGTCGCATTTTCCACTCTCAGTTCCCCGGTTAGGTTAACGTTGGGGTAAGAAAGGTCCTGCCCATGGAATGCTCAAGCACACACTTACCTGAGCCAGTATTCCGCCCTACCTCCCAAGTCCTGTGCAGTGTTGCCAGGTTCCCACATCCGTTTTTTTAACTACTCATAGTATCTTTGCAGCTATAAAACTTCCCAATAACGGCCTACTGAAGCATATATAGAGAGATTAAAAGAAAACTTTCAACTAACTTACGATTGTAATGTTTCGGATCTTTTTGTTTTTTATATTGCCATCCTACTGAGGTGGCTTGAAGGAATTTTGAAACATGTAGCATGTAGCAGTATCAAATGTTGCTTTGATATGGAGGAGTCCAAATTAAGGTTGCAGTGTTCAGTTTATTTCTTGTTTTAATCTTTACAAGATTTATTTAGGAGAAAATCCTCTCTACAGCTGCACTTGAGTGAGGCAAGCACAATAGTTTCAACATAAAACGCCCAAGCAGAGGAAACTGGTGATTTTTTTTCTTCTTCCCTTCAAGCTAGAAGTCAAACATTCTTGAATTACTGTCAAACGCCACTCGCTGTTAAGTTCATTCAAATCCTCAATACTCTCTCCCTCCTCCAGGCACTCACCAACACCCT
>NC_051418.1:14817246-14817535 GCF_015228065.2 Penaeus monodon | reverse complement strand
CCACTCTTCATTGTTTTTTATGGAGTTGAATATACTCTTGCAGTATCAGTTTCAAAAAGAATTTTATTCTGCTCAAACTTTCCCTAGTTCAATTTCCCCTAGAAAAGAGAAATTTCCCTAGACCAGGCATCATTCCTCCTGTGTTTCAAAAGACGTCACCATGCACTCAGTATTTCAAGACGATGCAGACCAAAATTAAATGGCCAAAAAAAAATAAAATACTGATGAAGATACAACTGTAATCCTACATATTTTCTAAACTTTTCACGAAATAGCGACAGAGGTTACT
>NC_051418.1:14815230-14815490 GCF_015228065.2 Penaeus monodon | reverse complement strand
GTGGTAGATCCTTCAATACACAGCCATTAACAGATCCTGCACAAGCATCTTTATTCAAACAGTCCATTAGCTTCTGAGTTAAGTACAGTGGATCTGAAATTGACTACCGGGACTCCCCCACCCCGTCTCTCTCTCCCGCTGTCGGTTTGTCATAAAAGTGCTTCGATTTCATGAAATTATTCAACGCTGCTTTAACTCTCCGCCATCGTGTTGAACTGTGTACAGTACAAACTACGCCATCACCAACACAACTATCGTTT
>NC_051418.1:14814166-14815082 GCF_015228065.2 Penaeus monodon | reverse complement strand
CTCCTTTTGGTAACCTCTGTTGAAAAGTACCTTGGCATGGTATTTGAAAGGGTGAAAGAAACAGCTGTTGTGATTGTTGATGCTCTCCCGTTGAAACTACTCCAAAGCAGGGAATGCTAGGGGACTATATGCGCATCTGTTTACACGGTGGATCTGGTTCTTACATCATATCTGATTACTGAAAAGTCAGAGCCTGCGACTAAATGTGTGTGCATGGACTAGCTGTCCTTGCAGGTAATTAGATACAAATTTGTTTTACTTTCATTGCAAACTATTTTTTCCCCCGATTACCCGGTATTAGGATGAATGCCGGGTACATAATCTTTTCAATATCAAACTGTAACACTGGACTCCCAAAAAGTGAACTTCAACAACCGCAACTCCTTTTGTAGGAAACAAAATATATTTCATAGACCCGATTTTTTAATGAAAATTGCTAATCAAAGTTGTCTGAGATATTGGTCAACCAAAGGCCGTTCTAGCGTGTTTCTACTGTAAACACACTATTTATGTACTCAGATTTCTTAAAGAAAATGGGACGATAGCCGCTTTTTCCCATATCCTCGCCGCTGTGTTGTCAAAACGAAACGGTTTCAGCCTCTCGATATTACCAAAGATGATGGCTTAAAACGAGATACCAATGCTTTCGATATTTCAGTGTCTTGCAAGGTCTGTTTCTTGTACGCCTATTAAGATAGGGCTCAGTGGAGCAAACCAAAGTGTAGCAGAGTATACCGCAGTGATCAAAAAATAAGTTTTAATAAAATGTACAAAAGATCTACTAGTCTCCATGAGAAACTAATTTTGATCATGACTTGACACTTGGAGGCGGTGGGTTAAGCACGTAAGCATGAGATGACACATAGATACATTGGCAGCATAACATGTGAATGGAGGAAAACTTGGAATATCAGGC
>NC_051418.1:14813989-14814083 GCF_015228065.2 Penaeus monodon | reverse complement strand
GCATCGTTGCCAATCTAAACAGTAAAGGTTGCTTATTTAACTATCTTTCCATTTGCCTAATAGTCAATCTTTTGTATGTGTGAGTTTGCAATCG
>NC_051418.1:14813468-14813850 GCF_015228065.2 Penaeus monodon | reverse complement strand
GAAAGTATACATGCATTTACATTTAAATATACGGACAGACTGATAAGCAGTAGTTCGATAAATAGATAATATTTCGTGCCATATCATGCTGACGTGCTTAACTCGCCGCCACTAAATACTTCGTCATGCTTACAGAGACACGTAACTATTCTGTGCATTTATGATTCTATTTATTTGTATACTGAGTGATTTCCACTAACATCCCCTTTTGAATTTGGACATACGTGTCGTTTGTTTATGCAAAATGCAATATCTAATTTTAGGCAAATAGCAACTATTATTTAGCAGCAAGCACAACTGAGAAATATGGAATATATAGTCGGTAAATATATGTCGAGTAATTCACTAATGGATGTCTATCTATACTCAGGGGCCTCAGCAA
>NC_051418.1:14809408-14809789 GCF_015228065.2 Penaeus monodon | reverse complement strand
CAGCGCCACACCTGTTTTCCCCAAAGTGCGACTCCCCTTGTCTTCCACAAGACACCGCTAGGCTAGAGATGATCAAGATATCTGCCCTCTCGTGGGCCACGTCCCGAGTCCCGCTCTGTTATGGATCACGTTCCGAGTCCTCCTCTATAAATTGCATTTGACCTTCCAACTGCGCGCCACACCGGGACCGAGACTCCCTGCATCACCGTCGTCGAGACTTCTTCAGCATCAACCACCGCAACTGGATCGAGGACAATCCTGGTTAGGTGGCCGAGTGGTTTAATGACCTCACCTCTTACTCGCCATAGGCCTCCTACAGTACACATTACTCTATGGTATAGAACTTTCAGTACTCTACCATCGGCGCCAACGTGGCTTGCA
>NC_051418.1:14809104-14809169 GCF_015228065.2 Penaeus monodon | reverse complement strand
ATCTTATGAAAGCCATACAAAGAAGAGCCTACGTGGACACTGTTACTAAAGATTAATGTTTTCTA
>NC_051418.1:14808781-14809036 GCF_015228065.2 Penaeus monodon | reverse complement strand
AAGAGCCGAAGTCACCCTGGTCTCAGTATCAAGCTCCCACAGACCGCTTGCCATCGCGGGCATGACTCCTGCGGTGCCTCTGTCACGCTTGACCTCTATACTGAAGCTACCATACTCCCACAGTAATAAACCAAACCATTGCATGGGAACAGGTCCTCCCCACTATATTACACTCCCCACCTCCTCTCTCTCAGAGCCGTCATGTGGGAGGCATCCCCCCCCCCCCCAAAGGCCACACTTCCGTGATTTCCCCCC
>NC_051418.1:14808621-14808710 GCF_015228065.2 Penaeus monodon | reverse complement strand
CAGGAGGCTCGCAGAAACTGATTGTGCTCACTGCGCTCGCCAACCTTGCACCTCCCCCCTCCCAAGAAAAAGCTGAAATTACGCCCCTG
>NC_051418.1:14804648-14807478 GCF_015228065.2 Penaeus monodon | reverse complement strand
GGATGACCTTTTTGGTATAATTGAAGAAACCAAACTCCATTTTCAACACTCTTTTAGTAAAGTCCCCCCCGAAACAAAAAAATATTAAATACACATTACAGCCAATGATATGAAATGCGAAACCGTGCTAAGTTATCACAAGGTGCATTACAGGTACTGCCATCATAATTTACTGGAGTTTTAGTTTCTATTCTTGCTTTCACTTTATAAGCCATGAAAATTTGGGGAAATCTGTCTCGTTTAGTAGTGATATATTGTAGCCTACAGCCATCCCAGAATTCTGGGGTTTCAGTTTCTGTTCTCACTTTCATACATGCACTGCCATGTCGAATTGGTAAGTCTGTGTTGTTCAAGCTGTTCCATAGTGAATGGTTGGCTCAGAATGTCACACAGAAAGATTTACAGCGAAGTTGAGAGGAACAAGATTTGGAAAAATAATGTGATTGACTTCAAGAAATCCACGATGGTGAGAGGACCTATCCCATTTGTGTAAACCCCATTAATGGACAGAACAAGAATGCCACTAAAGAGAGACATAATTGGCCGCTTTAAACACATGGCACCAGTCATCAAAGGCCGGAAAGATAGACTGAAGAAAATTTCCAAGGAGGTGAAGCTTTTGTGGACTGAACAACTGAACTTTCCAATAATCTCTGATCAAGCAGTAAGTGCAAAGTTGGAGAAAGTGGTGCAAGTGTTTGATGAATGCACCAGACGGGGAGATTATGGATGTTTAGATGATGTGTTTGATGTCACAAAGTTGGATGGGGAATGGCTGAATGCTGAGGACAAAGAGCTGTACAAGGTACAACAGGAGAGTAGGGGACAAGTGGGCTACAGCACTAGAAAATACGCTGACCTTAAAACGATACATCCACCCAAAAGACTGAAAGCCAGCACACCTGCTAGCATGTCAGCTCCTTCATTTGACGTGTGCAGGAGACGGACACTGAATCAGAACCAGAAGACTTGAGAGATGAGAGCTACCAGCCCGATGATGCTCACTCCTCCACGAGGAAACACCACAAAACTGTGATTGCCATAAACCTGGTCACTGGCACAAAATATTTGACCAGCAAAGCTGCTAAGATCTGCCAGAAACTGTCAGAGGAAGGAGTCAACATCCCCACACTATCCCAACCAGCAGTATACAAGGCACTTTTCAGGAGAGCAACCCAGGTGAGTTCAATAAAAAAAAACCGTGCTCTGTTCTCATTTACAGTACTGGACAGTGATCAGTGGACTGGACACATTGTTCAGGCTTGACTTAGCATTGTCTTCCGCTCAGAGCTGTGAGCAATTACATTTTAAAAGTAATTAATTAAATTACAATTACATGGTATTTTTCTCACTTATATTTCAATTAAATTACAAGACTAAAGTTTTAGCAATTAAATTACAATTACATTTTATTAAATTACAATTACTTTATTCAATTAAATATGGAAATAATACTATAATTTCCGCAACAAGGAGTAATTGAAATGTCATTTTATAAATTATACAAATTGAGGTAACTGATTAAATTACAATTACTTACTAACAAAACATATCAATTACAAATTACATTTACCACAGCTCTGCTTCTGCTTTTCATTCTCGCAGGTCAAAGAAGAAATGTAGGAGAGGAAGACAGACGGTCCCTCCATTTTTATGGCAAACATCTTGAGGGACGAGAGCATCAGGCAGTTAGTTGTTTTGAAGAATCCCGACTCCGAGATCAAGCTAGCAGCGCTGGATCTGAATGACAGCAAGGCCGAAAGCATTGCAAATGACATCTCTGATGTGATCGACGAATACAAGCTTTGGGCTTCAGTTAACATGATTGTAGCTGACACCACCAGCGTCAATACTGGGAAGCAATCTGGAGTTGTGGTGAGGCTTCAAAGAATGTTCACCAGCAGAGGCCACCAGGCACCACAATTCATCAGCTGCCAACACTACGTCCTGACAGAATACTACGTTTAGTGATGGACCAGGAGCTCGGAGCCAATATAAGGTCCCTAAACATTGAGTAATTTTTTGTACGCAATTTGATTAACAACAACGAAACATTGAAATCCAAATTTGTAAATGGAACTGATGAGATTACTGATCGGTTAGGGTGGAGAGATATGCGGTTTCTCTACCACCTGACAAGAGTTATGCGCTTCCATGATGAACATGGTCGATTCCCACTGGTGGAATTTTAAAAAATCCCCAACATCCGCAATGCTCACTGGAATTCAAGAGCCACCTTTGCAGTTCTTGCCTTCATACTCATGCCAGATGCAAGGCGTAGGCTGAAGCGAGTCTGTCTCTTCATTTGCACTGCATAGGCTGACCGATGGTTCTCAGAACAAAAGTTTCGTGTAGCCGACTTTGCTGAGTTAGAGGAGGCTTTAGCGCCCAACCAATCCGGACTGGGGTGTCTCAGAAGACATTGGAAGCAAGAGCCATCAAAAATTGATATCCCACGCAGTAACCAATGCTGTGAACGAGCAATGAAAGTGATGCAGGAAAATCATGCCGCATGTAAGGACAAGAGCAACGTTTCACTTCGATTCAACCAACACTAACAATCATCATTTTTTTTACTTTTAGTGGCCTATTTTATATTATCTTTACCCTGATTATGTGTTTTGTTCCTGTGTTATTAAAGAGAAAATTGCCTTTGGTTATTTTATGATTGAACAGATACTAACCTTCTACCGGTAATATTCTTGTTGTTGGTAGGCTTAACGAAAACTTCATTTTGAGTCCGGGGGGAATTTTTAAAAAAATATGACCAAATGAAGGTCAATTCCTTTCATTACTAGCAAAAGTTCATCACAATACGATACAGGGTATA
>NC_051418.1:14802111-14803448 GCF_015228065.2 Penaeus monodon | reverse complement strand
TAGTGTTATACTTTGTCATATTTTCATCACAGTAATCTTAATGGACATTGTGTTTGTTCCTAGATTCATATCTGAAAAATCAGTAAATAAGTATCTCTTTATTCACAGAAATAATACACTACTCCATACATATTACTGGAAACTTGCAAATCAATTTAAGAGGAATCAATGTACTTTAATAGGAGTCATACTTTTATTTTAAATTACTTTTTCATATCATCTATACACAGGATTCATAAGATGGCTATCAAAGTTTGCAGTATAATTTATGGCCTGTTTTGGTATAATACTTCACATTTATAAACCCTCAAAGACAAGTCTGTAATCACAATGTATATAAATACTTTCCATTTTATTTTCCTACAATATGTCCTCCTGCACTAAATCTTCAATATTTTTATCAGAGCAATAAAGTAATACAGAGTTTCCACCAACATCCTCATGGAGAATCACATTTTGCTGATCGTCACAAATGCATTCACAGTTTTCAGATATAACTTCAATATGTTTTTCAGTTTCAAGCATTCTGGTCACATCATCTAAATTATCACATAACTGTCTTAGTGCATTTTCTGAAACTAACCCTACAGTTAATCTTGATATTCTTTCTATTTTCATTTGAATTTCATTCCTTAATTTCTCCAATTCATCAACAGACCCATGCATTTCAATTTCTGTATGGGATTTAGGTGCTTCCTCTGTCTTTATATCTTGTACATCCACAATAGTCACATTGGAGCTAACAGTCTCAGGAATTACAGACTCTATTTCAGTTTCATTCTCAACCTGAAGACTAATTGAAGGAACATCTGACATAACAGAAAACTTTCCTGGTAATTTTTTCACAGATCCTTTGCGGTAGCTTCGGGTAATGAAGAGATTCTGCTTAGCAGCTAAATGCCTTATATTATTCTGTTTCAAAACCTGATGCCGATGAAGTGGCATTTTTGTCTTCATAATTTCAATTATTTGGAAAATAGTGTAACCTGATCTAATTAAATCCGTAATCATAGTTTTCTCTTTACTGTTCATACGTTGATGAAAGCCATCATCTTCATGCCCATAATGAGTTTTGCAAAAGTATACTGTAGCCCCTCCTTCTCTCAAAAATGTGACCTCCATAAAAGATGTACACATCCCATTTATCTTCATACTGCCTTTCTTTGCCTTCTGGGGATCAGCTTTCTCTGAATCTTGCGATGTTGCATAGCCACTTCGACGACATATGTAAAACACTCTCTCATCCCCAGAGACCATCCTCTTGACTGATGTGCGAGATGCATAAGATGCCTTGCATCTCTCCTCAGTTTCTTCCTTCCACTTAAAGAAATCTGGAA
>NC_051418.1:14801313-14802081 GCF_015228065.2 Penaeus monodon | reverse complement strand
TACCAGGTACTACAGTAGTTTGTTAATGTCATTACTATACAATTTGAAATGCTTTCTCTTTTTTTTTAGTACTGCAAGGAATCCAGTTTTAAATTTTGAATAAAAGATTTTGCCAAAATGTTACTCCGCAACTACAGTGTAGATTTCACTCTTATCTTAAATCATGAATACTTAAAGGGTCTTATCCATGGATTATCCATTATTGGTTCATCATTCATGTACACATAAAGACGTAATTTTTCAACTAACCTTCCTTTTGCTGAAATGTCACTTTCTCACATTGGAACTTCAATTTATGTGTACGTATTAGGTGAGTAATGAGCCTCACAATGCGATTAGTCCGGAAGTTGCATCCAGTCTCTAGACATGGCATCTTATTTCGATTTGATTTATAAAAGTTGTGCGTTTTTCGAAGATGTGAAGTAAGACTGACCCTAGTTTTGTACATTCGCTTACATATGGGACATAATACTGCAATATCCTCATCTGCTGATTTACAACTTTCCTTTGATTTCTTCCTCTTACTAATGGCTACCTGATCTAAGTGGTTGTCTTCTGTGCTGTCATTATATACAGGTATGGAATCTGAGTCATCCATGACTGGTAAGTCTGTAATGCCTTGCAACTCTTCTAAGGACACTGGTAGCTCATTTTTCAAATATATTTCTTTAAGCGAGAGATCTTTGTCAACTTCCTTTTTTGATGTGTTTGCCATGTGTGCTGTTCACTATTGAAATATTACTAGTGGTTTGCTCTTCGTGTTCACTG
>NC_051418.1:14800544-14801099 GCF_015228065.2 Penaeus monodon | reverse complement strand
ATATGTATCATTGAAGGCATTCCTAAAAAAAGACATTAACTTCTATGAAACAAATGAGAAAGAAAAAATCTAAACCATTCTAATATTTACTAACAGTAAGGGAAAAAGTTTGAAGTTAATTGTGAGATAATAATGTAAAAACTAATACCTCATTACCATCTTTAATTGATGTTGACAGGATAAATCCTATATATAAGCCAAGACATATTAAAACTCATTGTTCACAATGATTAATATAAACCTAGGACAACTGCTGAGGTGGCTTACCAGTAAACACAGCATTATACTACTATATTATCATACAACACAGATTACAGTTATCCTGAAAATAGGCAGTTATCCTGAAAAATAAACCAAAAATAGAATAAGGAATAACAATCTATGGAGCAGTAAAAGAAATGGAATTTAAAAAACTAGAAACTTTACAAAATCAAGTACTAAAACTGGCAACTGGTTATCTCAGATCAATTCCAATCTCTTCAAGCAATAACAAACATACCACCAATATCAAATAGAATCAAAGAGTTCAAATGTATACAATTGACAAAAATCTTA
>NC_051418.1:14800347-14800503 GCF_015228065.2 Penaeus monodon | reverse complement strand
ATGTACAAAAGAATATAACCCTCAAAGAGATAAAAGATCACAAGTACACAGAACTACTGAAACAAGAACAAATTTAAACATAGACTTGGCCCTAAATATATTTCCAAATATATCCCCAATACCCCCATGGGATGATATATCAGAGAATATACAAAT
>NC_051418.1:14799892-14799968 GCF_015228065.2 Penaeus monodon | reverse complement strand
AATTGCCGATCAAGCTGCAAAGAAAGCTCATGAGATAAACTACCCCATATCTATACCACAGGTCACAAAATGTACT
>NC_051418.1:14798957-14799533 GCF_015228065.2 Penaeus monodon | reverse complement strand
TACACATCCAAAGATTATCCTACAAAGAACAAGATTAACTGACATAATTTTAAAAAACTAAAAGAAGAGGATCCAGAAAATATGGACAACCAAAGTCTAAAACGCTATAACAAGAAAGAAGAGACCGCAGTGGCTGCTTGACAGTGCACTACCACTGCACTGGCATAATGACTGTTGGCCTCCCTTTACTAACTGCTGGTTTAAGGCACGAGGTAGTGAGTTTGTTTTGAAAGCCTCTTGGACCGACTCCCAAAGACGCGATTTTTTTCAGAACTGAAGTATACATAGTGGTCATTGGCTATGTGTTTAACTGTAGGGCGTTTAAATTTATTCAGTTTTATAATAGTCTATACAGGTGAGTGCCAAATTATGCCTCCACAGATCTTGACTTCTTCCTAAATAGCAGTGCGAAAATTATTCAAGACTTCAGTGTATCTGCGTTTTTTAACTAGGCCTTACATTTAAGCAGAACAAACCTTGAGAAATTCTTGTTGACAAAATAACCGTCGACTAAGATTGGGAGTCCGCTGACATTCAGGTAGCGTTCTGGTAAGGACACTCGGATTCAGGAAACCA
>NC_051418.1:14797874-14798682 GCF_015228065.2 Penaeus monodon | reverse complement strand
TAAACTCCTGGTGGATGTGGTTTCTTGTTTTTCAATAAATAATGCTAAAGTGGACTTTAGAATGATATTTAATAGACAATCATAAAATGAATGCGCTTCTAATATTGCTACTTTCATAAACCTTTCGCAGTAATTAACTACCCATTTCTTTTGGTATCAGAATCGATATATTTCTAAGTCGCGTGATATTTGAATTTTAAACACTTTTTTCAAACAATGTATGTTCAGTAAATGTAATTGTAAATATAGACAGACAAATAATATCGCAAATTTAATTAGTTCAGTAAATGTGAAATCGTAAAATGAATAAGTGAATAATATGTGAATGTGAAATAAATCTTAGGTTAAGTAATATAAAAAGTAAATAAAAATAGTAATAATAATAATACTGCAGACATGTGCAATTAATGTGAGATTAAGTAATCTGAAAGGTAAATAAAAATAGTAATAATAATAATACTGCAGACATGTGCAACAAATGTGAGATTAATTAATAAAAAGTTAAATAAGAATAGTAATAATAATAGTGCAGAGGGTGTTGTTGGCGAGTGACAGGAGGAGGCGCAGGGGAGGCGCTCGACCCCCCACCTCGAAGACCTCACCAAATCTGCGGTGTGAGTTCATCCTTGTCACTTACTGATGCAGGGCAGGTGAAAAGCGGATATTATGATATGTATTTCGTGATACAACAGGATTGTCTTGGATGTTTATTAAGGTACAGAGGTAGTACTCACTCGAAAGAAAATCTAAGGTATGTGGAGTGTGACAAAGCAGTGACAGCTAGTCCATAGATCGGTGATGTCTTTCG
>NC_051418.1:14797565-14797779 GCF_015228065.2 Penaeus monodon | reverse complement strand
ACGTTAGTGCTTAAAAAATAAGAATAGAGATGGTCAAAGTGAATTTGCTGTAATGGTTTGTAAGGTGCAGTGTGACCAGGGGTATCATTTGGGGGGCTGGGGGGGGGCAAAAGCTCCCCCCCATGACTCTGCTTGCCCCTCAAGGTCTGGCTTGCCCCCTCCCAAGGGCCACACTCCTAAATTTTTTTTGCCTAAATTATATCTTGGTAATTCT
>NC_051418.1:14796756-14797175 GCF_015228065.2 Penaeus monodon | reverse complement strand
ATAAAAAAAAATCTTAGGGGTAGAGGACTCGCAGTGCACCAGAGACTGATTGTAATTTTCTCGCCAACCTTGCCCTCCCTCCCAAGAAAAAGTTAGTGATGCCCCTGAGTGTGACAATACAAGGAGCAGGACTACAGAGTTTGACTTGCGATTCCCCTTCGTTTCCATCCAGTCAGTTTTCTTGTGTATATATAATTTGTCTCTTATAAAGAAAGATTTGTTTTTTTGGAACCATTTTTGTCTAAGCACAATGAGGGTGGTCAGTTTCCCTGGTTGCACGGTTCCTGGTTTAACTTCTGTTGATGAGTCAATGTTAGCTTAGAGGCAAAAGCAGTATATTGCCCATGAAACCAACAGAAAATCTGTGTTGCATAATCATTTTTTGGTTGCAACCCAAAATACAGTCAATTTTCTTGCCA
>NC_051418.1:14796266-14796334 GCF_015228065.2 Penaeus monodon | reverse complement strand
CCTGGACAAATGATCCTATGTGTGTGAACATGTATTTATAAATCCAACACTTTTCATGTTAGTTTATG
>NC_051418.1:14793353-14794235 GCF_015228065.2 Penaeus monodon | reverse complement strand
TAGCCTGACCCCAAGGTTTTATGTCAACTCGGATACTTCTTTTCTTTAAGCCAATTCCCCTTTTTAAATCCTTCGGGTGCCACGGGGTCCTCTACCTAAAAGGGTAATTAATTCCCGGGACCCCATTTTTAAATTATGTGGGCTTGGTTACTCTTCCCCGAAAACAAAAACAAAACAAATCTTTTTTCAGATATTTTTTGGCAAATTTAAGGTAGAAAAAAAAAAAAATCCAAAAACCATAATTTAATTTTTTTGTTTCGGAGTTTTTCAGTCTAAATGAATAAAGGGGTTTTTCCCCCTCAAATTTTTTCCTGGTGTTGGAAGGGAAAGGAAGGCCTACAAATAATTAAGTGCCCCAAACCCAAAACCAAAAATTACTTTTAATTTTGTTTTATGAAAAGAAAAAATAAATAACCACGGTTCGTGAGGGGCCAATTTTTAAACCCCCAAAATAAAAAATTCCCGATTACCCAACCCCAAAAATTTACCCAAAAAATTTTTATTTTGTTTTTTTTGGGCTTGGGGAAGGGGGCGCCCCTTTGGGGCAAAAAAAGGTAGGGGGGGTTTTGGCAAGGGTCCCCCTTTTTTGGGTCAACGGGGGCACCTTACAAACCTTTAAAAAACAGAAAATTTATTTAAAATCTTTCCCCCTTATTTTTTAAAGCCAACAACATATTAAAATATCCCCTTATTTATTTTTAAATTTATTTTAAAATATTTAAATTTTTTTAATAAATTTTAATTTAACGAAAACCCGTCTTCCCCTTTTTTCATCTTTGTTTTTTTAACAAAAACTTATTTTCTTTCAATTTTTATATATTTGAAATTATAAACATAAAAACCCTTTTTATAGCCGAAAATTTTATGTTTTTTCCCTCCCCC
>NC_051418.1:14792508-14793322 GCF_015228065.2 Penaeus monodon | reverse complement strand
GGCATTTTGACCCCTTTGTGGTGCCAGCCCCTTTTTGCCCTTTTCCCCAAAAAAAAAAAATTGCCAAAAAACCCGGGCAAAAAATTTTTATTTTTTAACAAAAAATTATCCAAAATTTTCTGTTGGTTTATATACTTTTTTTTAACTCATTACTACCCACAAATTACCAGGCTGCAATAATAACCCCCCTTTTTTAACAAAATTTAAAAAAACAAATTTTTTTATAAAAAATTATTTTTACCAAAAACTGACTAAAAAAATGCAATAAATTTGCCCTGTCTTTATTTACAATACATTTTTCGGGGAACAGGTTGGGAAAAATTTTAAATCATTCCCGGTAAAATCGATTCTCCCCCAAGATTTTTTTTTTTTCTGGAATTTTTTTATGAAAGTAGATTTTTAGGCGCATGCAAAAAATTTCTAAAAAAAATCTAAACCCCTACTAAAAAAAGAAAAAAGAAAACCCCATCCACCAAGGGAGTTATCCCGTTTTCGCTTTTTTAATAAAAAAGATGAAAAAATTTTGGGGGTTTGGAGTGCGAGCCAATCAACATAACGGGATGCCCGGGGACCCTTTTACTTTAACGTTGCGGATGCGATTAACTATGGGGATTTCTCTGTGATGAAAACCCATAAAAAATTAAAGATTAAAAAAAATTTTTTGGAAAAATTTTTAGGTGGGCCCCTTGGGGGGGCCCCGCCTTGGGGGCGGGTTGGGGGGGGTTTTCCCCCCCAGCCCCCCCAAAGCCCCCTGGTCAAACCGACTTCAACCTTACGCTTATTTGCCTTCTATTTTTTTTTAAAAAGTATTAAA
>NC_051418.1:14790247-14792442 GCF_015228065.2 Penaeus monodon | reverse complement strand
AACCCCGATATTACCCCCTTTCATTTTTTAAACCTCCAATCCCCTTAGTTTTTTTTCGGGGTATTTTTAAAAAACCCGAAATTTTGATCCGAAATCAACAAAATCCCTTTTCCCTCCCCCGCTTAGTAAGGGGAAACCACATCAATTTTATGCCAGGGGGGGCAGTTGGTTTGCACTGCCAAAAACCCCCTTGCCTTTTTTCTTTCTTTTTCTTTTTAAAACTTTTGTTGTTCCGTTTTATTTTTCTATTTTTTTCCTTTAGTTTTTAAATTACATTTTAATTTCTGTTTTTTAAATTTTTTAATTTTTATTTTTTTTTGTTTTTTCCTGTTATTTTAATTCAAAATTTTTTATTTTTTTAATTTCCATTATTAATTTTTGGGGATTTTTTTTGTTTTTTTCTTTTTTTTAAAATCTTGGGAAAAAAAGGAAAAATTTTTAAAAACAGGTTTTTTCGATTCTTTCCAAAAAAAAGGGGTATTTTCCAAAATTTTAAAATAGATTTGGCATCTTTTTGGTTTGTTTTAAAATTCTTCTGGTATTTAGTTTTTTTAAAAAAAAAACAACCCAAAGGGTTTTTTGCCCCAACCTATAATCTTTTGTTTTTTCAAGATCCTCATAAATCTTTTCTCTCTTTTGAAATTCTTTAAAAAATTTGATTTCTTAAAAATAAAAATGGCCCTGTGTGTATGGGGTGGTTCCCCCCTGGGCTTTTTTGCGGGGGTTTCGTCTTTTTTTCCTAAATATTTTTACAAACCATTGTACATTTTTTGTTTTTTGTTGGAAAAAATTTTCCTTTTGTTTCAAAATTGGTTTTTTAAAAAAAGGTTGGTTTTGAAAAATTTTTGGTTTTTGGGAATAAAAACTGGGGGGTTTTATTTAGTTTTAAAGATAAATTTAATACTTTTTAACAATAGCCAATGAATTGTTTTTTAGTTTTAAAAAATCGGTTTTTGGGGATCTGAGGTTTTTAAAAAATTTTGTTTAAACCCCTTAAAAAGGGGGAAATTTAGGTAGGGGTATGATGTAGGGAGGGTTTTTTTTTGTTATATTTTAATTTTTTTGTATATTTTGGGTTCTTCTTTTGTTTTTAAAATTTATGTCATTTTAATTTGTCTTTTAGTAATTTTGGGTTTTTATTTTGATTTTATTACCTTTAAAAAAAGTTTATATTTTTAATTTTATTTTGTTTTTTTTATTTGGGGTTTCTTTGGTTAAAATTTTGGGCAATGTATACATTGACTTTCTTTTGTTTCCCTTTGAAAATGGTTTTATTTTTTTAAAATTTTGAGATTTTTGGTTGATTTTTGAGTAAATTTTTCGTTTTAGACTTGGGTTTTTTTCCATTTTTTAAAAATAAATTTTTTTTGTTCAAGATTTTTTAAAAATCTTTTCTTTTTTGGTTTTTTATTTTTTCCAAAGATTTTTGCCTTTTATTTGGGGTTTTTACTATATTTCTTTGGGTTGTTTAATTTTTTTTGTTTAATTTTTTACTGTAACCATTTAACATTGTCTTTTTTTTTTTTTTTGAAAAAATGAGTTTTAAATTTTAGGGTTTGGTTTAATGGTTTTTTTGTATTTGAGGTTTTGGAATATTGTTTTTAATTTTTTTTGATTAATTAATCCTTTTTTTTACTGTTTTAATAAGATGTTTGGGTTGTTTTTCTTTTATTTGTTTTTGAAAATTTTTTTTAAAATCATAATGTTTTTATAATTTGGGTTTGTTTTAAATTTTATTTTATATTTTTTTTATTTTTATAATTTTTTTTTTTATTTTTTTAATATATCCCATTATTATATTTTAAAATATTTTAAATCTTTTTTAAATTTTTTTTTTATATTTTTTTTTTTATTTTAAAATTAATTTTAATAAATTTTTTATATTTTTTTTTAATTTCTTTTTTTAAATTTTTTTTTACCTTAAATTTTATTTTTTCTTTTTTTTTTTTTTCTCTTTTTCAGGAACACGGTTTGAATGAAAATATTTAAGTAAAGCACGGGAAAACCCCTCAAGGATTTTTAAAATCTTGTAAAAATTTTTAATATTTGGAAATGGTTTTACCTGTCCTTTAAAAGTTGAGGTTTTTTTTACAATTACCAAATTAATTTAAAAATTTTTCCCCTGTTAAAAATAAGAAGAGACCCATTTTTTTTCTAGAATTTAAGAGGAAGAAAAAGTAAATTTTTGTTTGCAA
>NC_051418.1:14788597-14790196 GCF_015228065.2 Penaeus monodon | reverse complement strand
CCAAAAAAAACAAAACTTATAAATAATAATAATATCCATTTAAATATAATTAATAATATTTATATTAATAATATAAATAATATTTATTTAAATAATTACAAACATTTATTGAAAAAATTAATTTTATTTAATAATATTAACCCAAAATATATTAATAATAAAATTTTTAATATTTATTATTAAAATAAAATTTAAAAATTTTTTTTTTTTTTCCCTTTTTCAGAAACGGCAAAATTTTTTTCAATTAAAACACCGGGCAAAACTAAAAAAAGGAAGTTAAAAATTGTTAAAGTATTTTGAAAAATCTACTGTCCTTAAATTCGGATAAATTACCATTTTTCCAGATTTCCTTTTAATGACAGAAAAAAAAAAAAAAAGGGACCCTTAAAAGGAGAAAAAAGGAAGTTGAAATCAGCAAGAGGATTTGGGGGGAAGAAGTTTTTTTAAAAAGGGGGTCGTCCTTTCTTCAATCTTCGAAACGAACCCCTTTTAATAAAACAAGAAAGAGTTGGAATATAATTGGATTGTTGTACTCTTTATAAATCCTAAATTGAGAAGGGGAGAAAGGACTTACAAAAAAAATTTTAAAAAAAACTCTTTATGGTAAGATGTTTCCAAATAAAGGGATAAGGAAAAACCCCTTTATACGTTTTTAAAATAAAAAAATTACACTTTTTCAAAAAAATTTTGGAAATTTTTTTGAAAAAATGATTCCCTCATTAAAAAAAAAAAAAGCTTTTAAATTGTAAGAAATTTCATACCCAACACGAGACCTGGAATTCGAAATTTTTTTTTATTTTTTCCAGATTTTTTTAAAATTTTGGGGGGGAAAATGAAAAAATAGGATCTTAATTCCCCCTGAAGAGGGGGGGCTCATATTTTTTTACTATTTTTAATGTACAAATAAGACAAGGGGAAACCTATCCCAACAAAAAAACATTAAAATAAGGGGATGGAAATTTTTAATGGAGAATTTTTTAGGAAGGATTAAGAATTTTAAAATTTTAGGGATAAATTAGGGTTATCCGAAAATGAACAAAAAGGCAGTTAGGTTTTTAATTTTAGATGTTAACCCAAATTTAAATTTTTGAAACAAAAAGATTCAAACGGATCATTTTAAACAGAAAATGGATTTCTCTGGGAGAACTCTTATTCCCAAGCTCGAAAATTTAAAAAATTACCAGGAAATTTTTTTTAGAAAAAAAAAAGGGGTTTCTTTTTTCCATTGGTAAATAAGATTGTTTTGAGTTTATAATTGATATTTATAAAAAAACGGGGGCATAAATATACGAATTTGAAACATTTTTTATGTTTTGAAAATTAAAAGAAATTAAATAAAAGTTTCCCCAAATTAAGTATTGTTTTTAAATGATGAATTTTAGTATTTTTGTATGTGGAAGGGTATTATTTTCTGAAAAGGATCATTTAATAAAAATTTTTCCCCAGAATGTTTGGAAAAACCGATTCTTTTATTCTTATAAAATATTAAAAGTAAACATATTTAAAAAAAAATAAAAAATTTTATATTTTGTATTTGGTTGTTTTGGGTTTTTGTGGTTTTTTCCCCGGCCAAATTATCTAAAATTTGTTTTTGACCCC
>NC_051418.1:14788451-14788542 GCF_015228065.2 Penaeus monodon | reverse complement strand
TTTTCCCTTTTAATTTTTTCAATTTCCCCATAATTGTATAAATTATTTTTTGTGTAAGAATTTTTTATATTTTTAGATAAAAATTGGGAAA
>NC_051418.1:14786435-14786995 GCF_015228065.2 Penaeus monodon | reverse complement strand
TTACTTAGTGTTTACTTTGTAAATTTTTCTCAAGTAATTTTAAATGGCATTGTTTTGTTCCTAGTTTCATATCTGAAAAATCAAAAAAGTATCTTTTATTCACGAAATAATACACTACCCATACTTTTACGGGAAAACTTGCAAATCAATTTTAAAGGGAAAATAAATGTACTTTAATAGGGTCTCTTTTATTTTAAATTTACTTTTTCATTTTATCATACAAAATTTTCATGGGGTTATCAAAGTTTGCAGTTAATTTTGGCCTTTTTGGGGATAAACTTCACATTTAAAAACCTCAAGAAAAGTCTGTAAACAAATGTATAAAAATACTTTCCTTTTATTTTCCTAAAATTTATGTCCCCCTGCATAATCTTCAATTTTTTTTATCAGAGCAAAAAATAATACAGATTTTCCCCAAACTCCTCAGGGAGAATCACATTTTCTGACGTCCAAATGCTTCACAGTTTTCAGATAAAATTCAATATTTTTTCAGTTTCAACTTTCTGGTCACTCACAAAATTACACATAACTGTCTTAGGCTTTTCTGAAACAAACCCTAC
>NC_051418.1:14784929-14786396 GCF_015228065.2 Penaeus monodon | reverse complement strand
CTTTCCCTTAAATTTTCCAATTCATAAACAGCCCCATGCTTTCAATTTCTTAGGGATTTGGGTGCTTCCTCTTCTTTATATCTTGTACATCCAATAGTCACATTGGAGCTAACATCTCAGGATTCAGACCTATTTCAGTTTCATTCTAAACCTGAAGACTAATTAAAGGAACATCTGAAAAACGAAAACTTTCCTGGAAATTTTTTCACAGATCCTTTGCGGTACTTCGGTAATGAAAGATTCTGCTTACAGCAAAAATCCCTTTATTTTCTGTTTAAAAACCCGATGCCGTGAAGGGGCTTTTTTTGTCTTTAATTTCAATTTTTTGGAAAATAGTGTACCTGATCTAATTAAAAACCCGAAATCAAGTTTTCTCTTTCTGTTCATACGTTGATGAAAGCCATCACTTCATCCCAAAATGAGTTTTGAAAAATTTACTGTAGCCCCTCCTTCTCTCAAATGTGCCTCCATAAAAGATGTACCATCCCATTTATCTTCTACTGCCTTTCTTTCCCTTCGGGGGACATTTTCTCTAAATCTTGCGATTTGCATAGCCCTCGACACATAGTAAAACATCTCTCACCCCCGAGACCATCCTCTTGACTGTGTGCGAATGCTAGATCTTGCATCTCTCCTCAGTTTTTTCCCTTTTCCCTTAAAGAAATCGGGAAAAAATAATAAAAAAATATATAACAAATTAACCAGGAAACACAGTATTTGTTCATGTATTTTTAAATTTGAAATGCTTTCTTTTTTTTTTTATACTGCAGGGACCATTTTTTAAATTTTTCGAATAAAGTTTTTCCAAATGTTACTCTGCAACTACGTGTAGATTTCACTTTTATTTTAAATCATGATCTTAAGGTTCTTACCCTGGTTATCCATTTTTGTTCATCATTCATGTACACATAAAGACGTTTTTTTCAACAAACCTTCCTTTTGCTGAATGTCCTTTTCCCAAAATTGGAACTTAAATTTATGTTACTATTAGGTGAGTAATAGCCCACAATCGATTAGCCCGGAAGTTCTCCAGTCTCGACATGGCATCTTATTTCTTTTTGTTTTATAAAAAGTTGTGCTTTTTCGAAATTGAAGTAAGACTGACCCTATTTTTTTGTACATTCGCTTACATAGGGGGACTAAACTGCAATATCCTCATCTGCTGATTTAAAATTTCCCTTTGTTTTTCTTCCTCTTACAAAGGGCTACCTGATCAAAGTGTTGTTTTTCTTGCTGTCATTTATCGGTAGGGAATCTGAGTCCCCTGACTGGTAGTCTGTAATCCCTTTGAAACTCTTCTTGACACTGGTACTCATTTTTAAATATATTTCTTTAAGCAGAGATCTTTGTCATTTCCCTTTTTTTAGGGTTTTTGCCATGGGGCTGTTCACTATTAAAAATTTTTCATGGTTTGCTCTTGGGTTTTCCTGAAAAGAGAAAGAAAAAAAAAACCAAAAAGTTTATGAA
>NC_051418.1:14784368-14784700 GCF_015228065.2 Penaeus monodon | reverse complement strand
ATGAAACAAACAAAATATGTATCTTGATGGCTTCCAAAAAAAAGACTTTAACTTCTTAAAACAATGAGAAAGAAAAAACTAAACCTTCAAATTTTACTAACTGGGAAAAAAGTTTGAAGTTAATTGTGAGAAAATAATGTAAAACTAATACCTCTTACCATCTTTAATTGTTTGACGGGAAAAATCCTAATATAACCAAACATATTAAAACTCATTGTTCCAATGATTAATATAAACCTGGACAATGTGAGGTGGCTTACCAGAAAAACACGCATTATACTACTATTTTTCATACAACAAGATTACAGTTTTCCTAAAAATGCAGTTATCCT
>NC_051418.1:14782622-14784331 GCF_015228065.2 Penaeus monodon | reverse complement strand
TGGAGCAGTAAAAAATGGAATTTTAAAAAAACTAGAAACTTTACAAAATCAAGTACAAAAACTGGCAACGGTTTCTCAATCATTCCAATCCTTAAAGCAATAACAAACTCCCACCAATTCAATAGAATAAAAGAGTTAAAATGTATCAATTGCCAAAAATCTTAAATGAACCAAATCCATCCCAAATAAAACAACAAACAATAAAATGTAAAAAAGATAAAACCCTCAAGAGATAAAAAGACCCAAAATACCAGAACTACTAAAACAAAAACAATTTAAAACATAGACTTGGCCCTAAATATTTTTCCAAATATACCCCCATACCCCCATGGAATATATCGGAATAAAAAATAAACTTTTTATAATATAAAAAAAAATTTCCCCAAAAATAATCTTCATAAACAATACCGGAATTATAAATACTCCCTTTAAGATTACAACAAAATTTTCACAAAACCCAAAAGAAAAAAAACCAAATAAACCTTAGAAACAATCTTCATTGCAAACTATTTGCTATAAAACGGGTTTAAATTTTATAAAAAAAACAATAAATTAACAAACCAGTTGTTTCCCAAAATCCACTACAACAAAAAAAAACCCCCCAAAACCATTTAAAACCAAAAAACAAATACTTAAATAAAAAACAAATACTTTTTCTCTAAAACAAAAAAACAAAAGACAATGTTACAATGGATTCCTCACGTAAAAATATAAGGCAAATAAAATTGCCGATAAAGCTGCAAGAAAGCTCATGAGAAAACTACCCCTATCTAACCCGGGTCAAAAAAATGTCCTATAAAAAATAAAATTAAAAAACTTCAAACAGGGGAAAAAGATTTATAGAGAACTTAAACACAAAAAATTTTTTCTTAAAAGAAAGGGCCCAAAAACCATGGATCTGTGCTAAATACAGAAAACATATACTGCAAAGCAAGAAAAAAAACCAAACCTACAAGATGAAAAAAAATTAACAAAATGGAAATCCATTCTGAAACAGAAATAAAGAAAAAAACTGTTGAACACATGCTACTACATTCCCCAAAGATTCACTAAAAGAAAAAACTAAAAAAACTCTCCACAAATTAATATATAAAAATTTTAATATAAATCTTTTGATTAAGGGCAATCGCCTCAAAAATAACCCAAATTATCCTACAAAGAAAAAGATTAACGAAAAATTTAAAACTAAAAAAAGGGGATCCAGAAAATATGGAAAACCAAAAGTCAAAAACGCTATAACAAAAAGAAAGACGAGTGGCTGCTTGACAGTGACTCCCACTGCACGGCATAATGCTGTTGGCCTCCCTTTACTAACTCGGGTTTTAAAGGCACGGGTATAGTTTTTTTTTGAAGCCTCTTGGACCGACCCCCAAAACGCGATTTTTTTCAAACTGAAGTATCATAGGGGGTCATTGGCTATGTGTTTAACTGTAGGCGTTTAAATTTTTTTCGTTTTTATAGTCTATACGGTGGGGCCCAAAATTACCTCCACAGATTTTGCTTTTTCCAAAATAGCGTGCAAAAATTATTCAGACTTCAGTGTATCTGCGTTTTTTAACTGGGCCCTTACATTTGCAAAAAAAAACCTTGAGAAATTCTTGTTGAAAAAATAACCGTGACTAAGTTTGGGGAGTCCGCAAATTCGGGTAGCTTTCTGAAAGGGACCTGGGATTCAGGAAACCAACACGCCCCAAATCGCCCGCCACAAA
>NC_051418.1:14782515-14782589 GCF_015228065.2 Penaeus monodon | reverse complement strand
TACACACAAGGCTTCATTTGTTATTTTCCATCTTATGATCATTATCATTGTTTCATCTCATATATATCATCATA
>NC_051418.1:14782064-14782484 GCF_015228065.2 Penaeus monodon | reverse complement strand
TCCCCTCGCACGTCATGTCTCGTCATCCCCCATCGCCTTTCCATCTCAATCATCATCGTTATTATTACGCGTGTGCGCGTGCTTTAAAACTCCTGGGGGATTGGTTTTTTGTTTTTCAAAAATAATGCAAAAGTGGACTTTAGAATGAATTTAATAGACAACATAAATGCTGCGCTTCAAATATTGCTATTTCAAAAACCCTTTCGCATAATTAACTACCCATTTTTTTTGGTATCGAATCGATATTTTCTAAGTCGCGTGATATTTGAATTTTAAACATTTTTTTTAAAACAATGTATGTTCGTAAATTTAAATTGAAAAATATAGACAGACAAATAATTCGAAAATTTTAAATTTATTCGTAAATTGAAATCGTAAAATGATAATGAATAAATATGTGAATGTAAAAAAACTTGGGTT
>NC_051418.1:14781630-14781961 GCF_015228065.2 Penaeus monodon | reverse complement strand
CTGCAGACATGTGCAAAAAAATGGGTTTAATTAAAAAAAAGGTTAAAAAAAATGTAAAATAATATGCAGAGGGTGTTTTTGGGCGATGACAGGAGGGGGCGCGGGGAGGCCTCGACCCCCCACCCGAAACCCCACCAAATCTGGGGTGTGATTCACCCTTTGTCCTTACGTCAGGCTAAAAACGGATTTTTAATATGTATTTCGTGTACAACAGGATTGTCTTGGATTTTATTAAGGTACAGGGGTAGTCTCACTCGAAAAAAAATCAAAGGGTATGTGGAGTGTGAAAAGCAGTGAAGCAAGTCAATAATGGGTGATTCTTCTATATAAC
>NC_051418.1:14780592-14781547 GCF_015228065.2 Penaeus monodon | reverse complement strand
AATTTTTGTGCTTAAAAAAAAAGAAGGATGGTAAAAGTGAAATTTGCTGAAAGGGTTTTGAAAGGTGCAGTGTGACCAGGGTATCTTTGGGGGGCGGGGGGGGAAAAAGCTCCCCCCTGACTCTTTTGCCCTAAAAGGTCTGGCTTGCCCCCCCCAAAGGGCCCACTCCAAAAAATTTTTTCCCAAAATTATATTTGGGTATTCGGGTAATTCTTTAGGGTTGATGCCTCACCAAGACCGCCCCCAGATTTTAAAGGGTACATTTCATCCACCAACCAGTTAATGAAATTTTAGGTTTCCCTTTGGGCCTGCCCAAGTTGGTTTTTGAAGGCTTCCCCTCCAACACCCCCGGGGAAATGTTGTCTTACCTCATTTCTGGTAAAATAAGAACTAAAACTCGGAGTACCGACTGGACTTAGGCTGTGGTGGTGCGTCTCTTTTTTCCCTTTTTGGGGATGCTAGCCTCAGTCTGCAATTATTTTTGTACTGATACTTTTCCCCTTGCTTAGTGTCTCCCGTAAAGAGTAACCCATAGCCTATCATAATTTAAAAATCTCCTAGATAAAAATAAAAATCTTAGGGAAAGGACTCCGTGACCAAGACTGATTGTTTTTTTCTCCCAAACCTTGCCCTCCCCCCCAAAAAAAATTTTAGTGATCCCCCTAGTGGACAAACAAGGGCGGACTACAGAGTTTGTTTGCGTTTCCCCTTCTTTTCCATCCAGTCAGTTTCTTGTGTTATAAATTTGTCTCTTAAAAAGAAGATTTGTTTTTTTAAAACCTTTTTGTCAAACACAATGGGGGTGCCCTTTTCCCCGGGTTGCAGGGTTCCGGGTTTATTTCTTTTTGATGATCAAGTTGCTTGAGGCAAAAGCAGTATTTGCCCATGAAACCACAGAATCTGGTTGCAAAAATCATTTTTTGGTTGCAACCCAAAAAAATCATTTTTCTTCCCG
>NC_051418.1:14780122-14780188 GCF_015228065.2 Penaeus monodon | reverse complement strand
CCTGGACAAATATCCTATGTGTGGAACATTATTTATAAATCCACACTTTTCATTTTTTTTTTTTGG
>NC_051418.1:14766880-14766984 GCF_015228065.2 Penaeus monodon | reverse complement strand
CAACTCCCCTTTTTTGTCAACAACCTATTGAAATACAGAAAATGTGTCATATGCATCCAGGTGATAATAATTAAAAAATAAAAACTCTGAAACTTTTTACCAAA
>NC_051418.1:14765354-14765424 GCF_015228065.2 Penaeus monodon | reverse complement strand
CCCCCCTTTCCCCCTTTGTATTTTTTTCTGGGTTTTTTTTCTACATATATTATAAAATTTTTTGGGTAAA
>NC_051418.1:14764984-14765316 GCF_015228065.2 Penaeus monodon | reverse complement strand
CCCATCTTAAAAATTTTAGTTATATAATCTATCTTAAAATCCTATTCCTCTATATTTTTTTCCTTTTACCCCCCCCATCAATATTTTATTTTACTTAAAATTATACTCTATATATATTAATAATTATATATAAAATATATATATCACAATATAAACCCAACCCCAACATACCCACATAAAATATAACCAAAGATATATATATATATATTTATTATATTAATATTTTAAATAATCTTATATATATATTATAATTTTTAAATATATATATTATATAATAATATATATATATTTTAATTATAATATCAAAATTATATATTACCCCTTTAATTTAT
>NC_051418.1:14764755-14764856 GCF_015228065.2 Penaeus monodon | reverse complement strand
ACAATTTTTATATATATATATTTATATAATAAAATATATAAAATGGGGGTATATATAAAAATATTATATATATAATATTATAATATATAATTTTTCGGGGG
>NC_051418.1:14764543-14764701 GCF_015228065.2 Penaeus monodon | reverse complement strand
ATACAAAATTACATAGAATATATTTTTAATTTTTGGATAACAAATATTTAATAAACAAACAAACCCCCCCAAAACCAACAACCCAAAATAAAAAAAAACCAAAATATATAAAATATATATATATAATATTTTATATATTTTATATATAAAAATAAAAA
>NC_051418.1:14763658-14764521 GCF_015228065.2 Penaeus monodon | reverse complement strand
AAACAAATTAAAAAAAAAACATAACAGAAACCCCCCACACACAACCCCACACACACAAAAACCCCCCCCATATATTTTATATATAAAATTAATTTTTATACAATTTTATATATATATTTTTTTTTTTTTTATAAAATATTTTATATAATTTTTATATAAAATAAAATAGAACCCCCAAAAAAAAACCCCCAAACATATAATAATAATAAAATTTTACTAATTAAAATATTTATATATATAAAATATATATAAAATATATATTATACCTTTTAATATATACATAAAACATACTTTACATACATACTACATACATATAATTATATATTTTATATTATATATATATTTTATAAAATAAAATATATAATATATATAAAATTATAAAAAATAATCTAAAAATATTATATATAATATAAAAATATATCTAAATATTATAAAAATTAATTATTATTATAGTTTTAAAAAATATGTATATGGGAATATATATAAAATATAATATATATATACTAAAAAATTTTTAAAATTATAATCCTAACATGTTGGGGTTTGTAAAAATTTTGGGTTTAAGTATTTAATTTTAAAACCCCCAAATTATTTATATATTAACCCCCCCTCGGGAAATTTGGGGGTTTTTAAAATTTGGGTAAATTTTAAGCAGAAGGGAAACCCTAACATTTATTGGGGTTTCCCTGTGAACCCCCCCCAAACTGGGGAAACCCTTTATGGAAAAGGGTTTCAAAAAGGTTTTGGTAGGGGGAAAGTCGGTATTTAATCCCCCTAAACCTGTTAAAGGCCGGGTATTAAACCCTTTGGGCAAGGGGTTTTGGGGTTTAAGTTTTCCGGGCCAAAGGGATTTTTACCCCCCC
>NC_051418.1:14760936-14761036 GCF_015228065.2 Penaeus monodon | reverse complement strand
GCACCTCGAAACCGAACCCGATTCCTATTGCTTTCTGGGAGTGTTCCAAGATTGCAAACAGCTCGAGGACATGCCCCTTCGCTTTCCCAGCAAAATTTTA
>NC_051418.1:14758413-14758500 GCF_015228065.2 Penaeus monodon | reverse complement strand
GCCTTCTGTTTTAAATGACCTGTTTAGGTTTCCTCGTGTAAATCGTGATGCTGTAATGCTTTAAAGAGTTATCAGATAACCATGAAC
>NC_051418.1:14750461-14750542 GCF_015228065.2 Penaeus monodon | reverse complement strand
CACACTGGTATCATTTTGGAAAATCCTGATCAAAAGTCTAGGGGTTAACAACCAAACATTTCAAGTCTGTAGCAAACCATC
>NC_051418.1:14736769-14738532 GCF_015228065.2 Penaeus monodon | reverse complement strand
TCGGAATGCTGCAACTAATGGATCTGATGCGGCGAGCATCCATTGTGAATATTGGTTGACTCTCTCCCTTGAGATTTTGCACGTGTGACGTAACCGAGCATTCATAATGTTTTATGTCTTTCCTCAATCGCTTCCTCTGATTATACGTGCTCCATTACTCAGCAGCTATTACTCGCGTGAGCTGCTGATTTTGAAGTTCACTGAAAAATCGACGTGCAGTTTCCGTTGTTTGTGTTGCCACTACCTTGAGCAGGGAGGTCAATGTTAATGCTAAGAGTATCTTTGAGTTCTCCTGATTTTTTTTTTTTTTTTCTCGTCAGCCATGATAAACTTACACAACATATTTTCAGTTGTATGCTATATGCAATATGCAATGCACACTCCAGTGTTAATGTATAAATAGAGGGGGGATATTCTGTATTGTGCATAATCTAAAGATGTTTTCTTTTTCTTGATTTCCTGTATGCTTTTCATTTGTGTTGGATTAGTCATAGGCTGACATTAATAGTTGAGGAAGGTGTGCGGAAGGTGTGCGGGTTAGTGCCTGGCATACTTTGCCATCTACCATGGTCAAAATAATTTTATAATGAACCTTTACTTCTCCTGTAAGTGGTTGCAAATCATTTATTTCCTCTTGTATCAATTTGTCTTCAGATCTTATGACCTCCGGAGTTTCTTTACGAAACTGTAGCCGAACCGGTCGACAAATACACTGGTGAGGATGGAGAAGGATTTTGCCAGATGATTGTATTGGTTCCTTTCACAAATAATCTAATTGGACATATAAAAGATGAAAACATATTTGCCTCGCTCACATCCTGGCTCATGTCATCAATTCTCATTGCATACAGAGATTGGATTCCACTTCCGCCAAACCCATACTTTGAAACAGGCTCTAAGAGAGAGAGATTTTCTTTCCAGGTGCTTGAAGAGCGTCCTTCTGTAATGTTAACAGACGGGGAGGCTGTATGATCCAGCAAATTTTGAAGAGCACTTCACTTTTAAATTCAGTAAAAAAAAACACTCCTCCAGTACCTTTTTTGTAGGTCGGGTAAATGTTGCAGTATTTCTCCTTATGAGCTATTTCTAGATATGTATATGTATGTACTCATACTGGCATTTAACATAGGAGAAAGGGCCTCCACGAAGTTCAACAGGAGTCACGGTAATGGCATTATTTTTTTTCAGAATGTACTAAAGCATGCTCCTGGCATAAAGTAGCTGCATTTTTTTAAACCAGTTTCTATAAGCTTCATTGGGCCGCATACACGAGCTCTTCTGCAGAGTGGGCTCTTTCTTATTTCTCTGTTTTACTCCTCGCTGTGATGTGTTGGCTTCGTAACTTGGATTATCATTGAAATAATCTCTATCCGCATCCAAATCCAATGTGAGGTGTACTCTTTCTCAAATCAGTCGCTTTTTGTTACTAAGCCCTGTCTGCCATGTATTTTGCTTTTCTCCATCGGGTCTGAAAATCATATTTTGAAAGTTGCAACAGCAGCGGGTTTGTCATCTTAATTTTTTGCGGATTTATATCTTCATAATATATTCTCTCTTCATGACTTATTCAAATGATCTTTCAGGAAGAATCTGGATATAATTCTTTATTATCTCTCCTCTTGTAATTCCCGCCTTTTGCGAATATAATGCATGTTTTGCATAAACAGTAATGTGTGTGGATTTATGGAAATAAAGGAAAACTATTATATATTTTTTTAAAGAGGACCGCCCCCAAAATAAAGGGGGTAACGGGAATAAGAGGG
>NC_051418.1:14736596-14736722 GCF_015228065.2 Penaeus monodon | reverse complement strand
GGTCATACAGATTATTTGATTTTTACATTTTTGTTGTACTGAAAAACGCTTTTTTTTGTGACGTAATAATGATTATCAGTAATTTGTAGGCCTATGTAGTGAGTTGTAAGAATAAGTAATCATATG
>NC_051418.1:14735617-14736544 GCF_015228065.2 Penaeus monodon | reverse complement strand
GAACGGGTGATGGCCCTGTTTCCGCTTGGTGGTCGCTTCCTTTTTTTTAATGAGCTTACTAACGCCCAGCGGTACGCCCTTGCATCTTTTATTAAAAGCCCCATCTCCAGGAGAACGACTGAGATAGGTGGCAACCCCCTTTGCCGAGTACGAGTGAAGTCGCCACCGGAAGGCAATGGCCGGTAACCTCGGTCGCGAAAGGGTGTGAGTGTGGGCTAAGGGAGATTATTGTGCTTTATGATTTTGGTGCCTTTTATATGTTCATGTGTTGTAAACCCCGTGTTTTGATTATATTGAACTCGGCCGTGATTCTGTGCACCGAATAATAGAAAATAAGCAGTCGAAGACGGGATACTGGCTCTCTTTACTCCTGCAGAACTTAGAGGTTAATTTTGCCCGGCTTTCCCCTCATGCCCATTTCATGCCTATAACTTGCGACTGAGGAATATTCGTCAGCTCCTGTAGCAAGGGTGAGTGGCAGAGCAGTGCCCACAAAAACCCTAAAGAAATTGCAAACTGATCATGTATTTTATCGAACCCCAAATATATTTAATTAATGATGTTTTCTGTGAAAGTCGGATCATATCTACTAAAATTTTATAGGAAAGAAGTGAGAAGTCACATGAGGATTTGTAATTGAGAAGAAAGACACATTTATCCTCCTGTGATTCTTTTCAGTAGGTAATGTCAAAATACAACACGACCTATTCGCTTCTCTAAGGCGAGAGTGCGGAAGGGTGAAGATCGCTAACACGGCGATAGAGAGGCTCGGGATTCTCACCCCGCGCGCTGCCTAATTTTACGTTGGGGAAGTTTATACTCCCTTAGGTAGTTCTATACTCGTATACTAATCTGGGTATAATTAATTTTCTGCCACTCCGACCAAGCCACCCCCCTCCAAAATTAACCCCGCCTATCTGTAAACTC
>NC_051418.1:14733090-14733292 GCF_015228065.2 Penaeus monodon | reverse complement strand
CTTAGGGATGGTCCTCTTAAATTTTCGTGCCAGAGTCTTTTACAATTTCAAATTCCATTATTTTTGTTTCAGTGTGCAACATCGGCAACTTTATACACTTTATGTATATAGAAGGCACACGTAAGCTAATGTTGCGCTTACCTTGAAATAATAAACCACTTTAAAAACGAATTCAGAAAGAGATGACAGAGGGCGTGTCTGT
>NC_051418.1:14732950-14733073 GCF_015228065.2 Penaeus monodon | reverse complement strand
GGCGATGCGCACTGTCATAGAAAACGGGCCTTGTAGTGCGACCAGCATTGCGGGAAATTTAAACCATGATCGTGTAACAGGAGCACAACAAGTGCTCAAAAAAGGTAATACCTCTCACGGGGG
>NC_051418.1:14729383-14729492 GCF_015228065.2 Penaeus monodon | reverse complement strand
GAATATCATATAAAGAGATTAGAGGTTGAGGACCCATAAATGATTGAGAAAAAAGGATGGAGAAGGATTTGGAGGTGGAAAAGTGAAAACTATGGTCAGTGGCCTAAGA
>NC_051418.1:14721080-14723363 GCF_015228065.2 Penaeus monodon | reverse complement strand
AAGAAATGATTAAAGATATGGATGACTGACCAAAATAAAACATACTTTTAATTATTCACATTTATTTCTTGTTTTCTTGTAATAACAATAAGCCTTCTTTTCGTATAACAAAAACAATTTGATTTTTAAGTTTACTGTGGCAATACTGTATACAGATAGCAATTACTAACAGGGAGATACAAAAAAAAAAATACTCAGCTATGTATACTAATGAAACTAGTTTTACCTCTATTATCCTTCATTACATGATGCGCATTCAATAGAACTAATATTTTTATCCCTTATGAACAATTAAAGTAACTGTGTATAAATATAAACAATAAAATCATAATCTAATTATGGTAACTCTAAGTATACAAGGTTTAAAATATGTACACAAACATGTCTCAAATAAAACATGAATACATTCCCAAAGTTGCCCTGCAAATAATAAAACTGCTCTAACAGGACATGCATAAATGTAGTTCTGTTTACATTACCATTTAATCGTACTTTGCTTTCAAATGTCAAATAATTAGGTATTTTAACGATAGCTTATATAAACAATAGATAAGGTAACAATATAAAGGGAGCTATAACCTAATCTTTTTTTGTCATAAAAATATTATAATTCTATATTTTTACCATATTAGCACCTAAATAAAACCTGAAAAGACTCCATTTACACTCAACCACAACATGAATATGAATCTAAACTCTATGAAAAACCTAGTTAAGTTGTTACCATAAATAATGCTAATGCAGTAATTATTATGAGGAAGGTAATATATATTCTGTGTATGAACCCAAGGCTGATGAGCTGTAACTGTCCCAATATTTGCAACCAGACCAAATTAATGGAAAAGAAATGTATTTACATCTGAGACTGGATCAAATATTAACTTTTACTATAGGAATTCATGACTAATCATGGGAGTACATGTGAGTGTGTATGAGAGAGACAAGTGCAATAATTAGAAGATTGCAACATTTACAGAAACCATAAAATGCTAAAATGGACAATTCTCATAATGCAGAAATATTATAAAGTAGCACACAATAAAATTCATAAACCTGAGCTTAGTCTCTCAAAATCGTCACAACAAGATAAAATAAGTAGTGGTATAATGTTCAACCCATAGGCCGCCAACAGGGAACATATATGTCAGAGGTATTACCAACTTGCAAATTAGTATAATTCTTAACACTGTTAAAGTTCCTTTTAGTATTCAGAATCTCCTCCTGAAATTCTTTTTTGTGTACAGTATCCAGATTTATTACCATTTTTAGATAAATTGGTTTTAGGAAAATAATAAAAACTGACCTGCATTACCAATTGGTCTTGGGTTCATCTTTGCTGGCAGTTAATGGGTTAAAAGTCTATTTGTCAATGTAATACCTTTCTATGGGGTATCATGTATTTCAAGACAATTTAAATACATGAGAATTTTTTTTTATCAAGATGAGAATTTCTTAGTAATAATAATCTAGCAAGATTAAGGCACAAAAAAAAAAAATGCAGAACAATAGCCATTCTTAAAAATGCATTTCATTTTGTTATTTTTACTGTAAAAATATCTTGTACTAGAATAAATAATTCATCAAGCACTGATAAGTCAACAAACATCTATGAACTATGTATCTTTTATCACTTCAGTGTAAAAAAATATTATGATACATCAGTTAGTTATTTAACAAGACTGAATTATATATCCCCCTGAAAGACTATTTACAAACCTATACCATATTATGCCAAAATCCTTTACAAATCTAAAAATCCGCACATAAATCACAGTTCATCATGCATCATACATATTTGGCTTAAGTCACAGGTCTGGTAGTTTTCATGCAACCATGGCTGCAATTCTTTCCATTGGCAAGCTACACCTGTACATAATTCAGGGAGAGGTGTAGGCTGACCTTCAAAAAACGTGCCTACTTTAAACTCTGTCCCACATCTGTTCAAAGATATAATAAATATTTTTTACATTTTTATATCATATGTATGCCATAATGCCAAAGTGTGAGATACTTAAAATCATAAATTATACATTTCTGTATTTCAAATATTTTCTTACATGAAAAAATAACCAGAAACTTACTGGTAAAGTACAAATACAATATTTGCACTGAATGGAGATACAAAGCTTGAACGCCACACACGGTCTCTCATCTCAGCAAAGTTATCGTGTCTCAAATGTTCCAGAGGTCGAAACAGGCCAATACGAGCCAGAACCTGTACAGGAAATCCTCAGAAGTACATAAAAATTCATTAAGCTGATCACACTACATTTCTGCATCATT
>NC_051418.1:14720084-14721013 GCF_015228065.2 Penaeus monodon | reverse complement strand
TCTGCATCATTTTATAACCACAATATCATATCATTTCATGAAAACTACTAAGTAAAAGGGAATGAACCTTGAGAATGGTCTTGTCATGAGCAAAGTAAAATATCCCTTGAGGTTTAGCTTCTTCTTGAGATATTGTAGTTCTGTAATAAAAATACGAACAATCAAGAGAAATTGATTTAAGGAAAATTGAAGCTCATGTGCATTGCAACACATCAGCACAACACTTTTACTTTCCTTATTTTGCAAAGTAAGGCCCTATGAAATATTCTTGAAAATTCTATGTTGAAAGCCTATTATTACCACTTGTCATACAGCAAATGCTTATTGATAGACATGGCATATATATATGATTATATGTAGAATATGCTATGAAGTAGTAACTAAATGTTTTGAAGTGGTTTGAGGTAAAATCCTATTTAAGTTCATAGTTGGAGTTTTGCAAGGAAATACCTTATGCTTTCCCTAGTGCATAACAAAAAGTAAATACAACACTATAAAAAAAATCTACATTGGTATTGAAAGTAACTTTTTATGTATAAAGTTAATTCTTAAATTTCAAGATCTCACTGCAGTCACTATACATCAAGGCAAGGACAAAATAAGTACTAAGAATTACTATAAAAATATTAAATGAACATGCAAACTCATAAAAAGCAATATTTGACAAACAAATACAATAAAAGATCTATCAAAGTTTGAGTTTAATTCAAGAATATAAGAGAAACAAAACATTTATATCAAGATTACAATTACCCACTTTACCTGAAATGTGAATACAGGTCATTATAAGTCCTGCATGCTGTTTCAGAGTTAAGAGGAGTGCCGTAACTATCTTCATAATAATACTTCAAGTCCTGGTGGTACTCCATCACCTATAAACAAAGAGTAAATAAATATTAAAAGCACAGTTCAAAATTTTTATGCCCTAC
>NC_051418.1:14719365-14719666 GCF_015228065.2 Penaeus monodon | reverse complement strand
GGGATAAAGAATCCTTTACAGTCTTCATTTGTCATCCAAAACAATCTTGTGCTGCTACTAACCTCAAAATCATAGCTTGTGAATGGCATACACCAAGCACTCTTTTGTTTGGGCCACCACGCCATCTCGTATCTGCACTCATCATAAATGGCCTCAAGTTCCCCTGTGTGGACAGAAAACGTAATCAAGTCCATAGAATGCCAAAGTGAGATTTATTCATAAACTGTATATATATATATATTCACATCCCATAAGTTAGCCTCTTCTGCAGTAGGGTTCAATAAAGAATGTTTAAATTTAC
>NC_051418.1:14719057-14719342 GCF_015228065.2 Penaeus monodon | reverse complement strand
ACCATAAAAAAAATTACTTTTAGTGCAATTGCATTCACCACCTCAAGGCAACATCCTAAAACAACCTGATACCCATCCTTTCCTTAATAACTTCTATTAAAATATTATGTACATTGAAAACATACATAATCACAATTAACATCATCAAGTCTTAACCCTTTGCCTCCTGAAGAGAATTAGCCTCTGCTCTGGGCAGAATATAGGCAGCCTCCTGGGCTTGCCTCTTAGGCCTTTTTATGACTCAGCTGGTGCACTGCACTCACCAACACAGTGATATAATTTCTG
>NC_051418.1:14718835-14718948 GCF_015228065.2 Penaeus monodon | reverse complement strand
ATAAATTAGGTGTGTTACACTGGTTTTACTAAGGAATAAAAACCAAGTTTTCTTCCATTTACACAAATCTTACTTACAAAATTAGAAATCGTATGCAGTTATATACAAGGCTG
>NC_051418.1:14718430-14718731 GCF_015228065.2 Penaeus monodon | reverse complement strand
AGTGAAGGTTATTTACAGGTTTGCAGCAGCAGCAAGAGTGCAAATTTTTGGTGCATGACATCTTCCAGACAAAAAATATTGCCCCTTTCATACAAAACTAGAGCATTATACATCCCATTCTCCCTTGGGCAATGACCAGGGCTTGAGAAATGTGTTCTAAAGAACAGCATGAAATGTAACGCATGCATCACAGTAACATAACATGAATGACCAATCCTCTATAAGTGTGACCAAATAAGTCATGATGGTACAACCAACCATTCAGAGCCACAGCCAAATCAGCCATGATGTGATCTACATA
>NC_051418.1:14718237-14718393 GCF_015228065.2 Penaeus monodon | reverse complement strand
CTACATCTGGAGGTAGCAGGTTAATCTCTTGCAGCTACATAAACAAATACCATCACTAGAATAGAAAGTGTGTTCAACTGGTATACATTTTAATAATTTATTTCATTTTCTTGACTAATATTGTTCCTGGCAATAGTATCAAACAGGCTAGTTAAT
>NC_051418.1:14717397-14717959 GCF_015228065.2 Penaeus monodon | reverse complement strand
GGGTGCATAAAACCCAATCTGGAACTGACAGCATGGAGGGTACTCTGGAATATCTCTCCCTGTGTAAATAACCTTCTTTCCTTGTAAGTTGTTTCTTCATTTTTGTAAACTTCTTTCAGCCATCTTGGACAGGATTTATATGCCTGTAATGCAGTCAATGGTCAAAATTTTACTAATTTCTTCCAGTGCAAAATTAAGTTACCTATTATATACAGCATGTGTTATAAAAATGATGAGACTAGCTCATAACATATACTAACCCTTAAGATAAAGTTTGGACTATATGGCTCAGGAAGTTCTATGGTGCCAATGGCATCATCTCCAAACATCCCCCGTAAGAAATGATAAGCACTCTGGCCAGTCCTGTTTTTCACTGTGAATTCTATCTGAAAAGTAGGTCAGACACAAATTATAAGACTTTCATTGATATTTGGAGATCCAAACAAGGATAAATGTTATGACCATTTTCTTCCTAAAATTTATAAAAAGTAATGAGATTAAGATAGTACAAACATAGCCAAATGAAAAGAACACAGTTTTGTCTAAATCACTGTGGAATCCA
>NC_051418.1:14716753-14717353 GCF_015228065.2 Penaeus monodon | reverse complement strand
TGAGATTTCTGGAAATGGATGATATATCAAAGTGAAAAATATATCATATTCATAAAAAAATATATGTGATCTAGAAATTCACACATAAGAGAAGAGCAAATTAACATATATTAAGTTAAATAAAAGAATATGTCATATGGTTTAAGCATTCTTTCATGTTAACAATACTAGTTACTGGTATCAGTTATTGAAATAATGTCAGCAACAGGTAATGTAATTCTGAGACCAAGTCCCTATTAATATTCAACAAGCTTAGGGAGGGCTCTCACTAATTTGTTACATGAAGTACCGAGGGAAGAGTAAGTTCTTAACAAGACCATTTTGACAATACTGGGAAGACAAAATTAATTCACCTTAAACTTTTGGGGATCATAGGAGACATTGTTGAGCTGAGGGAACATGTCCCGCCAATACTCTC
The DNA here is from genome assembly GCF_015228065.2 of Penaeus monodon. Classification (NCBI taxonomy): domain Eukaryota; kingdom Metazoa; phylum Arthropoda; class Malacostraca; order Decapoda; family Penaeidae; genus Penaeus; species Penaeus monodon. The sequence goes on along the minus strand of NC_051418.1, from coordinate 14,716,935 downwards.
CAAGGGCAAACTGTTCTTCATAGCCCATCTCATGCAGCTGTTCCTTTTCTCTGATCCCATAAGAAGGGAACCATTCACTAAGTTGATCTAAACTCTCCTTTGTCAAACAACCTATTGAAGATACAGAAAATGTGTCATATGCATCCAGGTGATAATAATTCAAATAAAAACTCTGAAACTTT
>NC_051418.1:14709232-14709477 GCF_015228065.2 Penaeus monodon | reverse complement strand
ACCCCTTTTTTTTCCCCCTTTTTTTCCCCCAATTCCTTTTTCTTTTTTTAAAAAAATTCCGGCCCCCGGGGAAAAAAAAGGGGGGGCCCCGGGGGGAAAAAGGGGGCCCCAAAAAAATTTAAAAAAGGGGGAAAACCCCAAATTTAAAACGGGGTTTTTTAAAAAGGGGGGGGGTTTTTTTGGGGTTTTTTAAATCCAAAAAACCCCCCAAAAACCCCCTCCGGACTTTTTTTTGGGGTCCCGGG
>NC_051418.1:14708509-14709118 GCF_015228065.2 Penaeus monodon | reverse complement strand
GGGGGGGGGGGGGCGGTAAAATTTTTTCCCCCCTTTTTTCCCGGGGGGGTTTTTAAAATTTTTTTTTGGGTTTTTTTTTTTAAAAAGGGAAACCCCGGGGGGGCCAAGGGGGGGCCGGGGGGTTTTTGGTCTTTTCTTTTTGGGGTTTTTTTTCCCCTTTTTTTTTTTAAAAAAACCCGGGCCCGGTTCCCCCCAAAAAGGGGGGGGGCCCCCTTTTTTTGGGGCCCCCCCCCGGGGGGCCCCCCAGAAACCCTGGGGGTTTCCAGGGGGGGGGGGGAAAAAATTCCTTTTTTTGGGGGGGGGAAATTTTGGGTTAACCCCCCGGGCCCAAAATTTTTTCCCCCCCCCCTTTTTTTTAAAATTTTTTTTTTTTTAAAAGTTTTAAAAGGGGGTTTTGGCAAAAAATTTTTAAAAAAAAAAATTTTTAAAAATTTTTGGAAAAAAATTTTAAAAAAAAAAAAATCCCCCCCCCCAAAAAAAAACCCCCCCCCGGGGAAAACCCCCCTTTTTTTTTTTTTTAAAGGGGGGAAAATTTTTTTTTAAAAATTTTTTTAAAAAAAATTTTTTTTTTTTAAAAAAAATTTTTTTAAAAAAATTTTTTTTGGGGGG
>NC_051418.1:14708240-14708314 GCF_015228065.2 Penaeus monodon | reverse complement strand
AAAAATTATATAAATAATAATATTTTTTATTAATATAAAATTTTTTTTTTAAAAAAAAAATTTTTAAAAAACCC
>NC_051418.1:14707680-14707746 GCF_015228065.2 Penaeus monodon | reverse complement strand
CCCCCAAAAGGGGGGGGGGGTTTTAAAAAAAAAAAAAGGGAAAGAAAAAAGGAGGGTGGAAAAAAA
>NC_051418.1:14707443-14707657 GCF_015228065.2 Penaeus monodon | reverse complement strand
TTTTGGGGAAAGAAAAAAGGGGGGGAAAAAAAGGGGGGAAAAAAAAAGGGGGAAAAAAAAGGGAATTAAAAAAAAAAAGGGGAAAAAAAAGGGGGGGGGAAAAAAAAGGGTTTTTTTTTTGGGGGGGTTTTTTAAAAAAAAATTTTGGAAGGAAAAAAAGGGGGGGGGAAAAAAATTTTTTCCAAAAAAAATTTTTTTAAAAATTTAAAATTTT
>NC_051418.1:14707269-14707342 GCF_015228065.2 Penaeus monodon | reverse complement strand
TAAATTTTTAAAAAAAATTTTGGGTTTTTTTTTTTTAAAAAAGGGGGGGAAAAAAAAAAAAAAGGGGGGGGGG
>NC_051418.1:14706836-14706906 GCF_015228065.2 Penaeus monodon | reverse complement strand
TTTTTTAAAAATTATTAAAAAAAAATTTTTATTTTTAAAAAAATTTTTAAAAAATTATTTTTTCCCGGGG
>NC_051418.1:14706703-14706814 GCF_015228065.2 Penaeus monodon | reverse complement strand
AAAAATTATTAAATTTTTTTAAAAAATTTTTTTAAAAAATTTTTTTTTGGTATTAAAAAAAAAATTTTTTAAAATTTAAAATTTTATTATTAAAAAATTTTTTTAAAAAAA
>NC_051418.1:14706138-14706312 GCF_015228065.2 Penaeus monodon | reverse complement strand
TTTTTTTTCCCTTTTTTTTTTAAAAATATTTTTTAATATTTTTTTTTTTTTTTTTAAAAAAAAATTTATATATTTTTTTTTTTTTTATATTTTTTAATATATTTTTTAAAAAATTTTTTTATTATATATTTTTTTTTTTTTAAAAAGGTTTATTAAAAAAATTAAAATTTATTT
>NC_051418.1:14705796-14706121 GCF_015228065.2 Penaeus monodon | reverse complement strand
TTTTTTTTTTTTTTTTTAAATTTTTTTTTTTTTTAAAAAAAAATTTTTTTTTATTTTTTTTTTTTTTTTTAAAAATTTTTTTTTTTTTTAAAAAAAGGGGGGGTTTTTTTTTTAAAAAATTTTTTATTTTTTTAAAATTTTTTCTTATATTTTTTTTTTTAAAAAAAAAAAATTTTTTATTTTTTTTTAAAAAAAAATTTTTTTTTAAAATTATAATTTTTTTAAAAAAAAAAAAAATTTTTTTTTTTTTAATAAAATTATATATATTTTTATTATATAAAAAAATTTTAAAAAAAATTATATTATATTAAAAATTTAAAAAAAA
>NC_051418.1:14705558-14705741 GCF_015228065.2 Penaeus monodon | reverse complement strand
AAAAAATTTATAATAAAAAAAAAAATTTTTTAAAAAAATTTTTAATTTTTTTAAAAATTTTAAAAACAAAAAAAAAAAATTTTAAAAAAAAATTTTAAAAATTTTAAAAAAATTAAAAAAATTTTTAAAAATTTTTTTAAAATTTTTTTAAATTTTTTAAAAAAATTTTTTAAAAAAGGGGAA
>NC_051418.1:14703599-14704840 GCF_015228065.2 Penaeus monodon | reverse complement strand
TCTTATATCAAAGTATATTAAACAAGGATGAATCTTCAAGAAAAACAAATTACATATATTCATAATAATTAGATGATTTTACTGTCAAGCTTGTATTCTACGTATATTAAGTTCCCTTTATGTAATGTCCTGCTTTTCAGTTTTGGGGGCTGCCAGCAAACGATTTGGCGCAATCGCATGGCACGCTATCCAACAGGCAATGACATGGGCCAGCTCTATGATGTACTTCCTGGCATGAGTCAGAGGATAGTTCAAAACCCACAATCAGGAAGAGGAAAGGGGAAAGGGAGCATATGGCCCTTTGGTTAAGAAATTAATATAATATAATATTATATTAAATATATTATAAAAATTGTAAATATATCATACATACACAATTAATATATATATATATATTATTTTATAATTTTTTGTGTGGTTGTATATATTTTACATATATTTATATTTTTAATTTTATTATTTTATTATAATTATATATATTAATATAAAATTTTTATATATAAGAAAATTTTATTTAAATATATATCACTAATATTACTTCATACATATATAGGTTTTATATAATATTATTTATAATATAATATATTTTAATATAATTTTTAATATATATAATAAAAAAATATAATAAATATAATGATATAAAGATTAATAAAATATATTAAAATTTTCCATAAATATAAAATTTTTTTAAATTAAAAAATTATAATAAATAATAAATACCATATATTTAAAATTTTATAATATTATTTTTAAATATATTATATTTTAATAATAATTTTTAAAATTATTATAGAATAATTTTTATATTAAAATAAAGAATAAAAACCCAAAAAAAATATATATAATTTTTAAATAATATATAAATTAATTATTTAATATATATATAATTTTTAAAAATAAATAAATTATATTAAAACAACAATAAATATATATATATATATTAAAAATTATATTTTTTTATATTATTTAATTATATTTTATTATTGTTTAAAGTTATTTTAATTATATGTATTTTGTAAATTTTTTTTAAATTTTTTTTTTTTATTTAAATTTTTTTTATTTTTTTAAATTTTATTTTTTTTCTCCCCTTTATTTTAATTTTTTTTTTTTTTTTATTTAAAAAATTTTTTTAATTTTTTTTTCTTTTTAATTATTTCCCCATTTTTTTTATTTATTTTTTTTTTTTTTTTCTTTATTATTTTTTTATTTTATTATTTACACCCCTTTTTACCCCCCCTTTT
>NC_051418.1:14702480-14702568 GCF_015228065.2 Penaeus monodon | reverse complement strand
TTCGCTGGGCCAGCGCAGGCTGCCCCGGGAGTTCTGCAATGCTTGGGAACATGCGAACCATGGGAAAATGGGTTTTGGGTTGCGGGGT
>NC_051418.1:14698991-14699092 GCF_015228065.2 Penaeus monodon | reverse complement strand
TTTAATTAACTGTAATTGTATTATTATAAAAAAATTTATACTATTTTATAATTCCCCTTTAATTAACAAATTTTAAAACCCAAAAATAAATTAAGTATAAA
>NC_051418.1:14697999-14698652 GCF_015228065.2 Penaeus monodon | reverse complement strand
ATATGGTTATAAGATTTGTGTTAATAATTGTATGTTTAAAAATGAGGGAAAATATTATATGTATGTTATATATATATGGATATCATGTTATTTAATAAATTTTAAATTTTAAAAATGTAGAAAAATGTTTAAATATAAAATAAAATATTATAATTTAAATTTTAAATTATTATATATATATTGTAATATAATATGTTAATATAAAAATATATATATATATTTAATATTTTAAATTTAATAAAATCATACAACTAAAATTAGTATTTTATAAATAATATTTTTAAAAAATATATATAATATAATAATATTTTATATAAAACCCTTATTTTAAAATTTTATAATTTTTTAACCCAATTTCATAATTATTATACCCATTTATTCTATTTTCACCCACACACACCCACACACCCCCACCCCACACACAAACACCCCAACCACAATAATAAATAAAATATATATATATAATTAATATATATATATTTTATTTTAATTTTATATTATATTTTAAAAAAGTGAAAATTATTTTTTTTATATTTTATTATATATAATATATTATATATTATATCATTTATATATTACAATATATAATATATATTTATATATTTAATTTATATATATATTTTTATATATATTTAAATCTTATATATTATTAA
>NC_051418.1:14697652-14697839 GCF_015228065.2 Penaeus monodon | reverse complement strand
CTAATACATCAAAAACCCTCTTTTTAATATTTATATTTTATATTATTTTTTTGTGATTTGTTAAAATTCATATTTTCATTTAGAATATACATATATATGTGTATAATATTGTATATACATATATTTATAATACATTTTAAAATGTATATTAATATTATGTAATGTAAATATTATATTTGTGTGGTTT
>NC_051418.1:14696395-14697579 GCF_015228065.2 Penaeus monodon | reverse complement strand
GGTTTGTGAAATGAACTTTTTTGTGAAAAAAGTTTCAGAGTTTTATTGAATTATTATCACGGTGAAAACACTTTTTTCTGTATTTTAAAATGGGTTTGTTTTGACAAAGGAGAGTTTAGATAAACTTAGTAAGGGTTTCCCTTCTTAGGGGATCAAAAAAAAGGGAAACAGCTGCTGAGAGGGGTATGAAAACAGTTTCCCCTTTGGGAGAGTATTGGCGGACTTTTTTTCCCTCAGCCAAAATTTCTCCTATATCCCCCAAAAGTTAAGTTTTTAATTTTGTCTTCCAGTATTGTCAAAATGGTTTTTGTTAAAAAAACTTACTCTTCCCCTACTTAGTACAAATGGGGAGAGCCCCCCCAACTTTAAATTTTTAATAGGGATTTGGTCTCAAAAATTCTTACCTTTGTGACTTTATTCAAAAAATGATACCTAACTAGTATTTAACTGAAAAAAGCTTAAACCATATGAAAATTTCTTTTTTTTAACTTAATAATGAAAATTTGCTTTCTCTTTGTGTGAATTTTCTAGATCCATATATTTTTTTATAAATATGATATTTTTTTTCCTTTGATATATCACCATTTCCAAAAATTCTTTTTATATGTGAGAGATATATTTAAAATTTTCATTTTTTTTTTTTGGTTTAAAACATGATTTAGACAAAAAGGGTTTTTTTTCATTTGGCATGTTTTACTATTTTAATCTCATTACTTTTAAAAATTTTGGGAAAGAAAAAGGTAAAACATTTATCCTTTTTGGATCTAAAAATATAAAAAAAGTTTTTAAATTTGTGTCTGACCTATTTTTCAGATAGAATTCACATGAAAACAGGACGGGCCGGTGTTTCATTTCTTAGGGGGGAGTTTGAGATGTCCTTTGGGCACCATAGAATTTCCTGGCCTATAGCCCAAACTTTTCTTAAGGGTTAGTATATTTGACTAGTCTCATCTTTTATAACCATGCTTATAAATGGGAAATTAATTTTTGCACTGGAAAATTTAGAAAAATTTTGCCTTTACTGCTTTACGCATAAAAACCTGCCCAAGAGGGCTGAAAAAATTTACTAAAAACCCTTAAAAGAAAGAAGGTTATTTAACAGGGAGAGATTTTTCCAGATCCCCTCCATGTGCCCATTTCCCAGTTTGGGTTTTTTATGCCCCCACAAACAAAAGTATGAACTG
>NC_051418.1:14695640-14696340 GCF_015228065.2 Penaeus monodon | reverse complement strand
ACTGATATATAAATTTGTCCATAACCCCCCCCCCCCTGTTTTTTGTGGGGGGGATAGGAAAAGAAACTGAGACCCTGGTGGGGGTTGCCCCTACCCCCTCACCAATTTCCTGGGCTTTTTACCCGACCAATAATGGAGTTTGTACCCATTAAGGGGATTGAGGGGTTGCTCTTTTTTCCCCAGTTAACTAGCCTGTTGAAATTGCCAGGAAAAATATTAGGCAAGGAAAAAAATAAAATTTTTAAAAAGTATACCCTTGAAAAACACTTTCTATTCTAGTGAGGTTTTGTTTTGTACTGCAAAAGGTTAAACCCGCTACCCCCCAGATGTAGTTACGTTGTCGACTTGGTTGGACTTGGATATATGTAGATACATCATGGCTGATTTGGCTGTGTCGAAAGGTTGGTTTACATCTGACTTTTTTGGGCCCTTTTAAAGGGTTTTGGCATTTTTGTTATGTTACTGTGATGCATGGTTACATTTCATGCTGTCTTTTTAAAAACATTTCTCAAGCCCCGTCATTGCCCAAAGGGGGAAAGGATGTATAATGCTTAGTTTTTTTTGAAGGGGGAATATTTTTGTTGGAAATGTCACCCAAAAAATTTCCTCTTTCTGCGCTGCAAACCCGAAATAAATTCACTTAGTTTACATGACCATTCCCCCTATGTCAGCTACTCGTTGTCATATGGGATTCCCCCCG
>NC_051418.1:14695100-14695578 GCF_015228065.2 Penaeus monodon | reverse complement strand
TGCCCTTAGAAATGAAAAAAAAATTGAAGTTTTAAATGCAACGAAATTTTATGTTTGGGGGGTGAACTGGTCATAAAAAACCAAAAGGCAACCAATCCCAATTTCCCCAACAAGGCTAACTCCGACAAAAGGGGAATTTAATTTTAATTTGGGTTTTGATTTTTAAGCATTTTTTAAAAAATTATTAAAAAGGATTATCCGGGGGTTTTGAGTTTCCTGAGTTAAAAGCCTAAAAAATTTTTTATTCCCAAAAAAAAAATAAATTTAAAATTCTTTTCCCCCGGAGAAAGGTAAATGGGATGTAAAGTATTATTTGTTTATAAAATTTTTTGGATTTATGGAGATTTCTTTTTTTAAAGGGGATTGGGGCCTTTTTGGGTGGACAATGGGGGGGTTGGAAAAAAAATTTTTTTGTAAAAAATAAAAATTTAGGGTTTTAAACACAAAATTTTTTTGGATGCAAAGAAGATTAAAAGGG
>NC_051418.1:14693505-14694427 GCF_015228065.2 Penaeus monodon | reverse complement strand
GAAGGGCATAAAAAATTTGAACTTCTTTTAATATTTTTACTCTTTGTTATAGGTGATGGAGTACCACCCGGACTTGAAGTATTATTATGAAGATAGTTACGGCACTCCCTCTTACTCTGAAACAGCATGCAGGACTTATAATGACACCTGTATTCACATTTTCAGGTAAAGTGGTAATGGTAAATCTTGATTATAAATGTTTTGTTTCTCTTATATTCTGAATTAAACTCAAACTTTGATAGATCGTTTATTGTATTTTGTTTGTCAAATATTGCTTTTTTATGAGTTTGGCATGTTCAATTTAATGTTTTTGTAGAGTAATTCTAGTACTTTATTTTGTCCCTTGCTTGATGATAGTGACTGCAGTGAGATCTTGAATTTAAGAATTAACTTAATACATAAAAGTTACTTTCAATACCAATGTTGCAATTTTTTTATAGTGTTGTTTTTACTTTGTGTTATGCACTAGGAAAGCATAAAGGTATTTCCTTGCAAACTCCAACTATGACTTAAATATGATTTTTACCTCAAACCACTTCAAAACATTTAGTTACTACTTCTTAGCTATTCTACATATACATATCTATATGCCAATGTCTATCAATAGCCATTTGCGGTATGACAAGTGTAATAATAGGCTTTCCATAGAATTTTTTCAAGAATATTTCATGGGCCTTACATTTGCAAATAAGAAAGTAAAGTGTTATTGCTGATGTGTTGCAATGCACATAAGCTTCAATTTTCTTAAATCAAGTTCTCTGATTGTCGTATTTGTTAATTCAGAACTACAATATCTCAAGAAGAAGCGAACACCTCAAGGGATATTAGTACTTTGCTCATAACAGACCCATTCTCAAGTTCATTCCTTTTACTTTAATAGTTTTTCATGAAATTATCTGATATTGTGGTTTAAAATGATGCG
>NC_051418.1:14691168-14693447 GCF_015228065.2 Penaeus monodon | reverse complement strand
GCTTTCGCAATGATGCAGCATGTAGTGTGATCAGCTTTCATGAATTTTTTATGTACTTCTGAGGATTTCTGTACAGTTCTGGCTCTTATTTGGCCTGTTTCGACCTCTGGAGAACTTTGAGACACATAACTTTGTGAGATAGAGACCGTGTGTGGCGTTCAAGCTGTATCTCCAGTTCAGTGCAAATATTGTTTTGTACTTTACCAGTAAGTTTTCTGGTTTTTTTCATGTACGAAATATTGAAATACAGAAATGTATAATTTAATGATTTTTAAGTATCTCACACTTTTGGCATTATGCATACATACTTATATGAAAATGTAAAAAATATTATTATATCTTTGAACAGATGTGGGACATCGAGTTTAAAGTAGCACGTTTTTTGAAGGTCAGCCTACACCTCTCCCTGATTATGTAACCGGTGTAGCTTGCACATGGAAAGAATTGCAGCCATGGGTTGCATGAAAACTACCAGACCTGTGACTAATCCAAATATGTATGTATCATGATGACTGTGATTTATGCGATTTTTAGATTGTAAAGGATTTTGCATAATATGGTGTGACTAGGTTTTGTAAAATACTCTTTCAGGGGATATATAATTCAGTCCCTTGTTAATACTAACTGATGTATCATAAAATATTTTTTTACACTAAGTGATCAAAGCTACATAGTTCATAGATTGTTTGTTTGACTTATCAGTGCTTGATGAATTATTTATTCTAGTACAAGATCTTTTTACAGTAAAATAACAAAATGAAATCATTTTTAGAATGGCTATTGGTTTCTGCATTTTTTTTTTTTGTGCCTAATCTTGCTAGATTATATTACTAAGAAATTCTCCTCTTGATAAAAAAAATCTCATGTATTTTAAATTGGTCTTGAAATACAATGATACCCCCATAGAAGGTATTACATTGAACAATAGACTTTTAACCCATTAACTGCCAGCAAAGATGAACCCAGACCATTGTTAATGCAGGTCATTTTTTAATTATTTCCTAAAACCAATTTATTCTAAAATGTACATGGTATAAATCTGGATCTGTAACACAAAAAAAATTTCAGAGGAGATTCTGATACTAAATGAACTTTAACAGTGTAAGATTATACTAATTTGCAAGTTGGTAATACTCTGTAACTATAATTTCCCTGTTTGCGGCCTATGGGTTGAACTTATACCACGACTTATTTTATCTTGTTGTGACCTATTTTTGAGAGACTAAGCTCAGGTTATGAATTTTATTGTGTGCTACTTTATAATGTTCTGCATTATGAGAATTGTACCCCTTTTAGGGCATTTATTGTTTCCTGTAATGTTGCAATCTTTCTACATTATTGCACTTGACCTCGCATACACACTCACATGTACTCCCCATGATTATTCATGAATTCTATAAGTAGAAGTTAATATTTGCATCCATCTCGATGTAAATACATTTCTTTTCCATTAATTTGGTCTGGTGCAACTATTGGGACAGTTACAGCTCATCAGCCTTGGTTTCATACACAGAATATATGATTACCTTCCTCATAAATATACTGCAATTAGCAATTATTTATGTACACTAACTATGTTTTCATAAGTTTAAATTCATATTTCATGTTGTGGTTGATTGTAAATGGAGTCTTTCAGTTTTAATTTTAGGTGCTTAATATGTAAAAATATAGAATTATTAATATTTTATGACAAAAAAAGAAGAATTAGTTTCTAGCTCCCTTTATATTGTTACCCATTATCTATTGTTATATAAGATATCGTTAAAATACTATTATTTGACTTTGAAAGCAAGTACGATTAAATGGTATGTAAACAGAACTACATTTATGCCTGTCCTGTTAGAGCAGTTTTATTTATTTGCAGGGCAACTTGTGATGTATTCAGTTTTATTTGAGACATGTTTTTGTACATATTTTAAACCTTGTAGACTTATAGTTATCCAATAATTAGATTATGATTTTTTATTTGTTTTATTTATACACAGTTCTTTAATTGTTCATAAGGGATAAAAATTTAGTTCTATTGATGCGCATCATTTAAATGAGGATAATAGAGTAAACTAGTTTATCATTAAGTATACATAGCTGAGTTTGTTTTTTTGATATCTCCTGTTAGTAATTCTATCTGTATACCGGTATGCCACAGTAAACTTAAATCAAATTGTTTTTGTATACGAAAAGAAGGCTTATTGTTATTAACAAAGAAAACAAGAATAAATGTGAATAATTAAACGTATGTTTTATTTTGGTCAGTCCCACCATATCTTTCATCATTTCTT
>NC_051418.1:14684768-14684953 GCF_015228065.2 Penaeus monodon | reverse complement strand
TCTTAGCCACTGACCTAGTTTTCACTTTTCCACCTCCAATCTCTTCTCCATCCTTTTTTCTCAATCATTTATTGGTCTCAACCTCTAATCTCTTATAGATACTCCTCCCACCAAAATCCCATACCCCCATGTTGCTGGGGGGGGGGGGGGGCATAGGAGACGAGACGAACCAAGTGAGAATCCCC
>NC_051418.1:14681411-14681847 GCF_015228065.2 Penaeus monodon | reverse complement strand
TACTATTACTTTATTTAGTGAAATGCAGTCCCCAAGGGGGGATAAAAAGCCCTTGAACTTTTGATAAAAAAAAAAAGTCCTAACATTTTTGGGTTTTCCTTTTAAACGGAAGCTATGAGAGTATAATTTTTAAAAAAAAATTTAATTTTGATATATAAAGCAAAAACTCTGCCAAAAGTGCCTTCATGGGGATTAGTTTTCTTTTAGAAGTAAAAGACAAAATTCAAAAGGATAAACGCCAGTAACGGCACTTACATGTGTAAATAAATTATATATATAAATAATGAAATTTTTCATGAAATTGGGGCCCGGGTTTTTTCCCCGTGAGGGATTACCTTTTTTTAGCACTTTTTGTGCTCCTGTTCACGTCATGGGTTTAAAAATTTCCCGCAAGCTGGTCCACTACAGGCCCGTTTTCTTGACGTGCGCATCGCCC
>NC_051418.1:14681199-14681389 GCF_015228065.2 Penaeus monodon | reverse complement strand
ACAGACACGCCCTCTGTCACTCTTTCTGAATTCGTTTTTAAAGTGGTTTATTATTTCAATTTAAGCGCAACATTAGCTTACGGGGTGCCTTCTATAACATAAAGTGTATAAAGTTGCCGATGTTGCACACTGAAACAAAAATAATGGAATTTGAAATTGTAAAAGACTCTGGCACGAAATTTAAGAGGAC
>NC_051418.1:14677859-14678785 GCF_015228065.2 Penaeus monodon | reverse complement strand
ACACGAGTTTACAGATAGGCGGGGTTAATTTGGAGGGGGTGGCTTGGTCGGAGTGGCAGAAAATTAATTATCCCCAGATTAGTATACGAGTGTGAATACCTAAGGGAATATAAATTTCCCCAACGTAAAATTGGGCAGCGCCGCGGGGTGAGAATCCCGAGCCTCTCTATCGCCGTGTTAGCGATCTTCCCCCTTTCCCGCACTCTCGCCTTAGAGAAGCGAATAGGTCGTGTTGTATTTTGACATTACCTACTGAAAAGAATCAAAGGAGGATAAATGTGTCTTTCTTCTCAATTACAAATCCTCATGTGACTTCTCACTTCTTCCTATAAAATGTAGTAGATAGGGATCCGACTTTCACAGAACATCATATAATTAAATATATTTAGGGTTCGATAATAATACATGATCAGTTGCAAGTCTTTATGGTTTGTGGGCAGCTGCTCTGCCACTCACCCTTGCTACAGGAGCTGACAAATATTCCTCAGTCGCAAGTTATAGGGCTGAATATGGCATGAGGAAAGCCGGGCAAAATTAACCTCTAAGTTCTGCAGGAGTAAAGGAGACCAGTATCCGTCTTCGACTGCTTTATTTTTATTATGCGGTGCACAGAATCACGGCCCAGTTCAATATAATCAAAACACAGGGGTTTACAACACAGTGAACATATAAAAGGCACCCAAAAACATAAAGCACAATAATCTCCCTTAGCCCACACTCACACCCTTTCGCGACCGAGGTACCGGCCCATTGCCTTCCGGTGGCGACTTCACCCCCTACTCGGCAAAAGGGGGGGCCACCTATCTCAGTCGTTCTCCTGGAGATGGGCTTTTAATAAAAGATGCAAGGGCGTACCGCTGGGGGTTAGTAAGCTCATTAAAAAAAAAGGAAGCGACCACCAAGCGGCACATGGCCATCACCCGTTC
>NC_051418.1:14677680-14677808 GCF_015228065.2 Penaeus monodon | reverse complement strand
CATATGATATAACTTATTCTTACAACTCACTACATAGGCCTACAAATTACTGATAATCATTATTACGTCACAAAAAGAAGCGTTCTCAGTACAACAAATATGTAAAAATCAAGTAAATCTGTATGACC
>NC_051418.1:14675878-14677641 GCF_015228065.2 Penaeus monodon | reverse complement strand
CGATTTTACCCTCTTATTCCCGTTACCCCCTTGATTTTGGGGACGGTCCTCTTTAAAAAAATATATAATAGTTTTCCTTTATTTCCATAAATCCACACACATTACTGTTTATGCAACACATGCATTATATTCGCAAATGGCGGGAATTACAAGAGGAGAGATAATAAAGAATTATATCCAGATTCTTCCTGAAAAGATCATTTGAATAAGTCATGAAGAGAGAATATATTATGAAGATAAAAATCCGCAAAAAATTAAGATGACACCTGCTGCTGTTGCAACTTCAAAAATATGATTTTCAGCCCCGATGGAGAAAAGCAAAATACATGGCAGACAGGGCTTTAGTAACAACACGACTGATTGAGAAAGAGGTACACCTCACTTTGGGATTTGGATGCGGATAGAGATTATTTCAATGATAATCCAAGTTACGAAGCCAACACATCACAGCGAGGAGTAAAACAGAAGAAATAAGAAAGAGCTACTCTGCAGAAGAGCTCGTGTATGCGGCCCAAATGAAGCTTATAGAAACTGGTAAAAAAATGCAGCTACTTTATGCCAGGAAGCAGTTTAGTAGCATTCTGAAAAAAAATAATGCCATTACCGTGACTCCGTTGAACTTCGTGAGGCCCTTTCTCCTATGTTAAATGCCAGTAAGAGTAACAAATACATTATCATATCTAAGAAATGCTCATAAGGAGAAATACTGCAACATTTACCCGACCTACAAAAAAGGTACTGGAGGAGTGTTATTTTTACTGAATTTAAAAGTGAAGTGCCTCTTCAAAATTTGCTGGATCATACAGCCTCACGTCTGTTAACATTACAGAAGGACGCTCTTCAAGCAACTGGATGAAAATCTCTCTCTTTAGAGCCTGTTTCAAAGTATGGGTTTGGCGGAAGTGGAATCCAATCTCTGTATGCAATGAGAATTGATGACATGAGCCAGGATGTGAGCGAGGCAAATATGTTTTCATCTTTTATATGTCCAATTAGATTATTTGTGAAAGGAACCAATACAATCATCTGGCAAAATCCTTCTCCATCCTCACCAGTGTATTTGTCGACCGGTTCGGCTACAGTTTCGTAAAGAAACTCCGGAGGTCATAAGATCTGAAGACAAATTGATACAAGAGGAAATAAATGATTTGCAACCACTTACAGGAGAAGTAAAGGTTCATTATAAAATTATTTTGACCATGGTAGATGGCAAAGTATGCCAGGCACTAACCCGCAAACCTTCCGCACACCTTCCTCAACTATTAATGTCATCCTATGACTAATCCAACACAAATGAAAAACATACAGGAAATCAAGAAAAAGAAAACATCTTTAGATTATGCACAATACAGAATATCCCCCCTCCATTTATACATTAACACTGGAGTGTGCATTGCATATTGCATATAGCATACAACTGAAAATATGTTGTGTAAGTTTATCATGGCTGACGAGAAAAAAAAAAATCAGAGAGAACTCAAAGATACTCTTAGCATTAACATTGACCTCCCTGCTCAAGGTAGTGGCAACACAAACAACGGAAACTGCACGTCGATTTTTCAGTGAACTTCAAAATCAGCAGCTCACGCGAGTAATAGCTGCTGAGTAATGGAGCACGTATAATCAGAGGAAGCGATTGAGGAAAGACATAAAACATTATGAATGCTCGGTTACGTCACACGTGCAAAATCTCAAGGGAGAGAGTCAACCAATATTCACAATGGATGCTCGCCGCATCAGATCCATTAGTTGCAGCATTCCGA
>NC_051418.1:14658764-14658900 GCF_015228065.2 Penaeus monodon | reverse complement strand
GTTCATGGTTATCTATAACTCTTTAAAGCATTACAGCATCACGATTACACGAGGAAACCTAAACAAGGTCATTAAAACAAGAACTAAAAAGTGTAATTTGCGATTGCAATATATCATTATTTTATGTTGCACTTCA
>NC_051418.1:14655971-14656120 GCF_015228065.2 Penaeus monodon | reverse complement strand
CACTAAAATTTTGGTGCCCGGATTTCCCCCGTGAGAGGTATTACCTTTTTTGAGCACTTTTTTGTGCTCCTGTTACACGATCATGGTTTAAATTTCCCGCAATGCTGGTCGCACTACAAGGCCCGTTTTCTATGACAGTGCGCATCGCC
>NC_051418.1:14655749-14655949 GCF_015228065.2 Penaeus monodon | reverse complement strand
ACAGACACGCCCTCTGTCATCTCTTTGTGAATTCGTTTTTAAATTGGTTTATTATTTCAAGGTAAGCGCAACATAGCTTACGTGGCCTTCTATATACATAAAGTGTATAAAGTTGCCGATGTTGCACACTGAAACAAAAATAATGGAATTTGAAATTGTAAAAGACTCTGGCACGAAAATTTAAGAGGACCATCCCTAAG
>NC_051418.1:14652470-14653372 GCF_015228065.2 Penaeus monodon | reverse complement strand
GAGTTTACAGATAGGGGGGGTTTTTTTGGAGGGGGGTGGCTTGGGGTGGGGAGTGGCAAAAAATTTAAATTATCCCCAGATTAGTATCGAGTTTAAACTCCAAAGGGGAGAAAAACTTCCCCAACAAAAATTAGGCAGCGCGGGGGGTGAGAATCCCGACCTCTCTACGCCGTGTTAGCGATCTTCACCCTTCCGCACTCTTCCCTTAGAAAGCGAATAGGTCGTGTTGTATTTGACATTACCTACTGAAAGAATCACAGGGGGGATAAATGTGTCCTTTCTTCTCAATTACAAATCCTCATGTGACTTCTCACTTTTCCTAAAATGTAGTAGATATATCGACTTTCACAAGAAACATCATAAATTAAATATTTTTAGGTTCGATAATAATACATGATCGTTGCAATCTTTATGGTTGTGGGCAGCTGCTCTGCCACTCACCTTGCTTCGGGAAAGCTAAACGAATATTCCTCAGTCGCAGTTTGGGGCATGATAGGGGCCATGAGGGAAAGCCGGGCAAATTAACCTTCAAGTTCTGCGGAGTAAGAGAGGACCAGTATCCGTCTTCGACTGCTTTAATTTTCAATTAGCGTGCACGTCCGGCCGATTTTCATATAATCAAACACGGGGTTTTACAACACAGTGAACATAAAAACCAAAATCATAAAGCACAATAATCTCCTTAGCCCACACTCACACCCTTTCCGACCGAGGTTACCGGCCAAATTTCCTTCCGGTGGCGACTTCACCGCCTACTCGGCAAAGGGGGTTTCCACCTATCTCAGTCGTTCTCCTGGAGATGGGGGTTTTAATAAAGATGCAAGGGCGTACCGCTGGGCGTTAGTAAGCTCATTAAAAAAAAGGAAGCGACCACCCAAAGGGGACATGGCCATCACCCGTTC
>NC_051418.1:14650517-14652420 GCF_015228065.2 Penaeus monodon | reverse complement strand
CATATGATATAACTTATTCTTACAACTCACTACATAGGCCTACAAATTACTGATAATCATTATTACGTCACAAAAGAAGCGTTCTCAGTACAACAAATATGTAAAAATCAAATAAATCTGTATGACCTTTTTTTTATTAATATCTTTTTTTATTATTTATTTTATTTTACCTTTTTATTCCCGTTACCCCCCCCCTTTATTTTGGGACGGTCCTCTTTAAAAAAATATATAATATTTTCCTTTATTTCCATAAATCCACACACATTACTGTTTTTGCAACACATGCATTATATTCGCAAATGGCGGGAATTACAAGAGGAGAGATAATAAAAAATTATATCCAGATTCTTTCCCGAAAAAATCATTTGAATAAGTTTATGAAGAGAGAATAAATTATGAAGATATAAATCCGCAAAAATTAAGATGACAACCTGCTGCTGTTGGGAACTTTCAAAAATATGATTTTCAGACCCGATGGAGAAAAGGGAAATACATGGCAGACAGGGCTTTAGTAACAACAGCGACTGATTTGAGAAAGAGGTACACCTCACATTGATTTGGATGCGGGTAGAGATTTTTTCAATGATAATCCAAGTTACGAAGCCAACACATCACAGCGAGGAGAAAACAGAAGAAAAAAAAAGAGCTACTCGCAGAAGAGCTCGTGTATGCGGCCCAAATGAAGCTTATAGAAAAACTGGTAAAAAAATGCAGCTACTTTATGCCAGGAAGCATGGGTTTAGTAGCATTTTGAAAAAAAAGCCATTACCGTGACTCCTGTTGAACTTCGTGAGGCCCTTTCTCCTATGTTAAATGCCAGTATGAGTAAAAATACATATACATATCTAAGAAATGCTCATAAGGGGAAATACTGCCCAAAATTTACCCGACCCCAAAAAGGTACTGGAGGAGTGTTATTTTTACTGAATTTAAAAGTGAAGTGCCTCTTCAAAATTATCATACAGCCTCACTCGTTAACATACAGAAGGACGCTCTTCAAACAACTGGATGAAAACTCCCCTCTTAGAGCCTGTTTTCAAAGTATGGTTTGGCGGAAGTGGAATCCAATCTCTGATGCAATGAATTGATGACATGAGCCAGGATGTGAGCGAGGCAAATATGTTTTCATCTTTTATATGTCCAATTAGATTATTTGTGAAAGGAACCAATACAATCATCTGGCAAAATCCTTCTCCATCCTCACCAGTTTTATTTGTCGACCGTTCGGCTACAGTTTCGTAAAGAACTCCGGAGGTCATAAGATCTGAAGACAAATTGATACAAAGGAAATAAATGATTTGCAACCACTTACAGGAGAAGTAAAGGTTCATTATAAAATTATTTTGACCATGGTAGATGGCAAAGTATCCAGGCACTAACCCGCAACCTTCCGCACACCTTCCTCAACTATTAATTTACCTTTTGACTAATCCAACACAAATGAAAACATACAGGAAATCAAGAAAAGAAAACATCTTTAGATTATGCACAATACAGAATATCCCCCCTCCATTTATACATTAACACTGGGGTGTGCATTGCATATTGCATATAGCATACACTGAAAATATGTTGTGTAAGTTTTTTCATGGCTGACGAGAAAAAAAAAAACAAGAGAACTCAAAGATACTCTTAGCATTAACATTGAATCCCTGCTCAAGGTAGTGGCAACACAAACAACGGAACTGCACGTCGATTTTTCAGTGAACTTCAAAATCACAGCTCACGCGAGTATAGCTGCTGAGTTAAAGGAGCACGTATAATCAGAGGAAGCGATGAGGGAAAGACATAAAACATTATGAATGCTCGGTTACGTCACACGTGCAAAATCTCAAGGGAGAGGTCAAACCAAATTTCACAATGGATGCTCGCCGCATCAGATCCATTAGTTGCAGCATTCCGA
>NC_051418.1:14633080-14633248 GCF_015228065.2 Penaeus monodon | reverse complement strand
GTTCATGGTTATCTGATAACTCTTTAAAGGCATTACAGCATCACGATTTACACGAGGAAAACCTAAACAAGGGTCATTTAAAACAAGAACTAAAAAGTGTAATGTTGCGATTGCAATATATCATTATTTTATGTTGTACTTCAACCGGCAGTTTTCTATGTCTGTCTG
>NC_051418.1:14620009-14621426 GCF_015228065.2 Penaeus monodon | reverse complement strand
CGTTTGTGTACGTGAAATGTTATTTTAAAGAAAATGATAATGAACATAATATGACATGATAAGTGAGTTCATAATAGCTGTAAAGAGTAACAGTAGTAAAGTTGATAAAAATGATAATTATAGCAATAGCTTATGTACAAACACTAATACCAGTATTATCACTCGGACTACTGGTACTGCAGCTATCAATGGTGATGGTAGTATCGACGATAATGGTGGTTAGGATAACATATTCGAGCAAGTATCAAAAAAGAAAATAAGGAAAAAGTCGTAATCATCATAGAGAAAAGTAATTTGGATATGTATCATAAGCATGAAAAATAATTTCTATCGCTCAGTCCTTACTTTCTTCAAGTTCATTCTAAGAATTTTCGATGTTTCGACGGAGAATTTCTCTATTGGTTTTTACGTAATCCTCCTTCACCCCTCCCCTTCCAGCCCCCACCGTCGACAAGCGGAGTCATATGGTGCATTTCCCATTTACTCTTATGTCATGTTTTATACTGTAAAGGAGACTTGCCAAAGAATATCTTTATATGTCCCACTATGAACTTTTATTTGCATGACAGAATCATTGCGATATATATCATACAGTTTTCTTTATAAAGATAATTGAAGGAATAAAATATCCACAGTTATATCGTACGTGAGCTCTCTTGCTTACTTATGTAAACTGACGTATTCTTATATCGATTTTCCTTAACCGCTCTAAGCCTACTGTATTTTTTCCCACACACCTCCTTGGCTATGCACCCTGACCCCTCGCTGAACAAATCTTTCAAACTTCTGTTATCACTGATTCCTAAATGTTTTCGAGTGTCGTGTATCCTCGTGTAAGCTGAAATTACAATTATATATTACTTACCCTAAAGTGTTCTTTACATTGGCTTTATGGTGGATTATTGGTGCCCAAAGACAATATGATTGATCGTCAGGCAAGCCAAAAGAACAAGAAAAATGTGTGACTACCATACTGTATGCGAGTGTTTGCATAGATGACACATCTTTAATCAGGCAATTTTCATACTTTGAGGTAAGGGGTGCTTTCACATCGAGTTGGACCGAGATATACTTGTGCTTATACAAGTCTCATGCACTCAAAAAGATGTTATTGCATAAGAAATGACTATTAATACAAATGCCTGCTGTATGTTGTTAATGATACAGTATACTAATGAAAATCAGAGATGTCTTCAGTTCCTCTTTCTCTAATAAATACATATGTTTACATGTTGTGTCCAGATCAACCGTGTGCATAAACTGTAACTGGATAACCAAGCAGACACGTGGCATAGATAAGCAGCGAAAAGAACACGAGACCCGCACTCGGCAACGAACCATGGTAGCGAAAAGGTATGGTTTCTCTTTGCTGTTTCGTCTTTTGCTTCGCTGTCTCGTGAATCTCTGCCTAGTGTCT
>NC_051418.1:14617958-14618273 GCF_015228065.2 Penaeus monodon | reverse complement strand
GGCCCCGGGAGATCGCTTGCCAGCCACAGTTTCAAGTCTTTAAATTTAAAAATTTTACTTTTAGTTTGGCCCTTGACGGGGGCGGGGTGCTTTCGGTGGGGGGCGCGGCGCGGGCGGCTTCCCCCCTTTTTGGATGAGCGCCAGCCCATCGTACACCGTTCAGGGAAAATGGGCCGACGTCGCCAGCGATGTGAGGACTCCTGGGGCCCGGGGGGCTTCTGCGGGGTGCGGGTTTTATATATTCATAATTAGGTACACAGGTAACTCCACACCCCAAAATCGTTTTCATTAGCCCAAAAGGGCCCCAATGAAAAA
>NC_051418.1:14616048-14617941 GCF_015228065.2 Penaeus monodon | reverse complement strand
GTTGAGATTCTGCCCCTAATCTGAATCCAGCCAAACTGGTGTGTCTTTCCCGAAGGTGTTCCTCCCCCCAGGGGTCGCCGCCGCGGGGCCAGATGATGCCGGGGCAGCATGGCAGCAGCGGTCCAAACCCCTGTTTACCCCCTGGGTTCTCGCTCCGGGTCTCGGGCCCAGTTTGGATATGGTGGTCCCCCCCGCAATGTGCAGGAGTCAGGGGATCTGCCCATTGATAGGCCCCGGGCCCTTTTTCTGCTTTTTCCGCGATATCTAACGGCAATCCCCGCTCCGCGGGCTTCGGGATGCCGTCCAACCAATGGCGGGGCACCGGAAGGATACGGGTCCGCGGGAGCCCTTCGTCGCCGACAATTCGACTTCCCGCTTTATCACGGAGACCAGTTTTTCTCCCAGTTAACGCCCTTCGCTCGATGGTGAGCCTTTTCCGTCGGGTGACAAGGAAACGAAAAATTTACATACAGCTTTTCCCATTTTTTTTAAACTGGAAAAATCCCAATCGCGAAATCGACAAGATACCCAGAATTATTCATAACCCAAATATGATAATGACAGAAATTATTCTTGTACGACTTTTCATTTTTCCCCCTTTTATTTTCCCCATGTCTCCCCGTACAGTGAATTTCCCATCCAGGAACTGTGAGCAAATTTTGGGGAAAGAAAAAAGATGTGCGTGATTGCTACCAGAAAGGGAGAAGGGCCTTTTCACGGCGGGGGAAGAAAAGTGCAGGACGTGATTTCGGGGCTACCTCAACGACCTGCTAGGGTGGGCGTCGCAGGTTCAGGTCGACGCCGCACCACATTGGCCAGAGGGGACTTTTGGGTACATTCGGGACCTACTGACGGTGCCAAACACGCCGTGTTCTTCTTTCCCCTATATTTTTTCTCAAACCAAAATTGAATTTTGAATTTTTTCCCACGGATTTTGGGTAATTTAGGCCAAAAAAAACAGAAACGTTGTTATGATTAAAATTAGTTTCTTTAAATATCTTGCATGTGACTGCTTGCGTAAAAGTAACAGCTGAATGTTATATAATGTGTAATAATACCATTATATACCTATTGCAAAGTTCTTTGGTCATAAGAATTCGGTATTCTGATCTATAGGATTTGTGGTATTTGGTTATGGGTAAAGGGAGGTTGGTCTGTACTGTAACGTTACCAGGTGGCGTGACGGGGGGCGCAGTATGGCAAGAAAGCAGCATTGGCAATGAACGACTTCTCGCTGCTAGAGAACATGTACGCCCCTGCATGGGAGATGGCACCTCCCGCGAACGCCGTCGTCTTTGTGGACAGCCACCTGAGCCAGCGAGACAACTCCATTCCCGCAGGTGAGGCATGAAGTTGATTCCTCTTGTTGCAATTCACAGACTGGTTTTGTTTCTGCTTACCTCTCCTTTGACTTGGGTTTGCTGATTTTCTAAATTAGTTTTTTTCACAATGTCTAACTTCATTTGCATGATCTTTTCCCCCTGTCGTCTGTCCCATTTCGTCTGTGACCGTGAACTGCTCTGACTTCCGTTGACCTTGCTAAGAGCGTCGATACCGTCGCCTTCCCTCCAGACGAACTGCTGACCTTCCGCAGTCCGGGGGAGTACCGCTATGGCCCGGCTTTCATGCTGGCCGACGACTATGGCCGGGCCCGAGTCATGAGTAGTTACCAGTTCGCTTCCGACGACGAAGGCCACCACGACGCCCCAACAACACGCTCGACTGATCACCGACGCCAAAGGCGACTGCTTGGGGGGGTGGGTGTGCGAGCACCGCTGGCCGCCTCACAACATGGTCAGTCTATAAACTCACGTGCAAAAAACATATAAAGCACCATGACATTCCAAAAATAACAAAAACACCAAATATCAAACCAGCACCACAACCCACAAC
>NC_051418.1:14615010-14615973 GCF_015228065.2 Penaeus monodon | reverse complement strand
TTCCCAAAGTGACTTTCTCCCAGATCACACGAACGAGTGAATAGGGGGGGTTTTACACCCTCTCTGTAATGATTCTGCTCTAGCTTTTTTTTATTATTCATCGCGATTATGAAAAAAGACTTAAAGGCGAACCCCTGTACGGTGGGTTCAGGAACAAAGTGGCAGGAAAGAATCGCAGTCGCTTTTAATCCCCCCCCTTCGGGGGCCGCCCTTTTGGGGCCGCGGAGCGGGGGTTCTTCGCCATGGCTCCCATGGGCGTCATGGACAAATGTTTTACACAGGTACAGGAATGTTTTTCTTTTCTCCGCCAGACAAAAGTCTGACTACAGTGTAATGCATGTTAGAAAGTAGAAATGTCCCCCCTTTTGGGAAAACCCTTTTTCCTTTTCCATCTTTCATTTCGCCCAACGCAAAAAGCCCTTAGACAAGTATTTCGAAATTTCGTTCTTTTTTGGGGGCAAAAATTCAAAGATATTTTTCGTTTTATTAAAGAATTGGAAAAAGTTTTTGAAAGGATCTACTAGCTCGAACCCGTTGTGTATTTGGCAATGAGATTATTCTAAAGCATTCACAAATCCTCCCCCCTTTCCCCCCGAGTCAACAAAACTTTAAACCTTTTTCTGGATCCCCAAGGGCCCTTTCCCCCGGGGGACTACTGTGAGCTATGATGACTGAGTGTGGAGTTCCCGTCCATGGAAAGGGGCGCTCAAATCTCATCGCGACTTCGATGGCCCTTCGTCGCATTTTTGTGGGGTGCGGTAAGTGCAAAGGTGAGAATCCACCCTTTTTAGTCCCTACTACTGGTTTAATGTATAACGCACGAGTATTTTTGTTCTAATTTTTAAAAAACATGGGTGAGGATTTTAAATGGCTTGTGGTTAAATGGATTTTCGTTTAAAAAGATTGCTTTTTTTTACCGTATTAGGTGTATCGAACACACTTATACCAAAAAAGAGGGAAAAA
>NC_051418.1:14614261-14614922 GCF_015228065.2 Penaeus monodon | reverse complement strand
AGAAGACTCAGATTTAAAAACGAGTATGAAAATAAAATTAAAAATACATTAAAACTCTTCACTTTCACTTTTTAGGTCTGCTCCGGGCATTTCTACAACCGATGATTAATAACCACAGTGAATGACAAACCACAGATGGATTCACTATTTAAAATGATTGACCACAATGATGACAACTTTGAAAATTTCAACTACAGACACACCACCCCAGTCACAACCCCGCAACAAATTTCACAACAAATGAATAAAAAAGAGGAAAAACCCCCAACAGAGGAAAAACAACTGATGTATTACCCCCAAACAGAGAATAACAACCCCGATGAAATTCCCCAATGAAGAAAACCACGGGAAGAAATAAAGACAAAAGAAGAAAACACCTCACAGAGAAATCACAACCACGGGCGCAGCCACAACCAGGATGAAACCAAACCCCGGACGCAGCCCAACCCCGGTGAAACCACAACCACGGACCAGCCACAACCCAAAACCCCAAAATCCCGTCCCGCGAACAGGGGCTTCAGCCAAAAGGTGTAGGCGCCGTCGTGTTCCTGCGGGGCGGCCTTTTACGAGGAAACAACCCCCCCCTTTCCCCGGGGGAGCTTTTTCCCCCTTTCCCGCGGGGGGTTCCGGAAACCGCGCAAGTTTTTTTCCCCTTTTATTT
>NC_051418.1:14610957-14611389 GCF_015228065.2 Penaeus monodon | reverse complement strand
ACTATATATTTATTTAGTGAAATGCACTTCCACGGAGATCAACCTTTGAACTTCTTGAGTAAAAAAAAAAGTCCAAAATTTCTGGTTACCCTTTTATAAAAACGGAAAGACTATGAAGTATAATTTTTAAAAAAAATATAATTTTGATTAAAAATGCAAACTCTGCCAAAAGTGCCTTTATAGGTGATATTTTTTCTTGAGAATACAGTAAAAAATTAAAAAAGGATAATCAGCAGTAACGGCACTTG
Source organism: Penaeus monodon (assembly GCF_015228065.2). NCBI lineage: Eukaryota > Metazoa > Arthropoda > Malacostraca > Decapoda > Penaeidae > Penaeus > Penaeus monodon. The sequence goes on along the minus strand of NC_051418.1, from coordinate 14,611,141 downwards.
ACATGGTACAAAAATATTACATATATGAAAAATTTTTCACTGAAACTTGGGGGCCCGGATTTCCCCCTGAGGGTATTCCCTTTTTTTTGAGCACTTTTGTGGCTCCTGTTAAAACGATCAGGGTTTAAAATTTTCCCCGAAATTGTGGTCGCACACAAGGCCTTTTCTAGAACATTGCGCATCG
>NC_051418.1:14610728-14610935 GCF_015228065.2 Penaeus monodon | reverse complement strand
ACGACACCCCCTCTGCATCTCTTTCTGAATTTCTTTTTTAAAGGGGTTTTATTATTTCAATTTTAAGCGAAACTTTAGCTTACTTCCCTTTCTAATACATAAATGTAAAAATTTCCGATGTTCACACTGAAAAAAAAATAATGGAATTTTGAAATTGAAAAAGACTCTGGCAAAAAATTTAAGGGGCCCATCCCTAAGCATACCCAT
>NC_051418.1:14607541-14608469 GCF_015228065.2 Penaeus monodon | reverse complement strand
GAGTTTACAGATAGGCGGGGTTAATTTTGGAGGGGGGTGGCTTGGTCGGAGTGGCAGAAAATTAATTATACCCAGATTAGTATACGAGTATAGAACTACCTAAGGGAGTATAAACTTCCCCAACGTAAAATTAGGCAGCGCGCGGGGTGAGAATCCCGAGCCTCTCTATCGCCGTGTTAGCGATCTTCACCCTTCCGCACTCTCGCCTTAGAGAAGCGAATAGGTCGTGTTGTATTTTGACATTACCTACTGAAAAGAATCACAGGAGGATAAATGTGTCTTTCTTCTCAATTACAAATCCTCATGTGACTTCTCACTTCTTTCCTATAAAATGTAGTAGATATGATCCGACTTTCACAGACACATCATATAATTAAATATATTTAGGGTTCGATAATAATACATGATCAGTTGCAAGTCTTTATGGTTTGTGGGCAGCTGCTCTGCCACTCACCCTTGCTTCAGGAGCTGACGAATATTCCTCAGTCGCAAGTTATAGGGCATGAATATGGGCATGAGGGGAAAGCCGGGCAAAATTAACCTACAAGTTCTGCAGGAGTAAAGAGAGACCAGTATCCGTCTTCGACTGCTTTATTTTCAATTATGCGGTGCACAGAATCACGGCCGAGTTCAATATAATCAAAACACAGGGTTTACAACACAGTGAACATATAAAAGGCACCAAAATCATAAAGCACAATAATCTCCCTTAGCCCACACTCACACCCTTTCACGACCGAGGTTACCGGCCAATTGCCTTCCGGTGGCGACTTCACCGCCTACTCGGCAAAGGGGTTGCCACCTATCTCAGTCGTTCTCCTGGAGATGGGGCTTTTAATAAAAGATGCAAGGGCGTACCGCTGGGCGTTAGTAAGCTCATTAAAAAAAAGGAAGCGACCACCAAGTGGCACATGGCCATCACCCGTTC
>NC_051418.1:14607362-14607490 GCF_015228065.2 Penaeus monodon | reverse complement strand
CATATGATATAACTTATTCTTACAACTCACTACATAGGCCTACAAATTACTGATAATCATTATTACGTCACAAAAAGAAGCGTTCTCAGTACAACAAATATGTAAAAATCAAGTAAATCTGTATGACC
>NC_051418.1:14605570-14607323 GCF_015228065.2 Penaeus monodon | reverse complement strand
CCCTCTTATTCCCGTTACCCCCTTGATTTTGGGGACGGTCCTCTTTAAAAAAATATATAATAGTTTTCCTTTATTTCCATAAATCCACACACATTACTGTTTATGCAACACATGCATTATATTCGCAAATGGCGGGAATTACAAGAGGAGAGATAATAAAGAATTATATCCAGATTCTTCCTGAAAAGATCATTTGAATAAGTCATGAAGAGAGAATAAATTATGAAGATATAAATCCGCAAAAAATTAAGATGACACCTGCTGCTGTTGCAACTTTCAAAAATATGATTTTCAGACCGGATGGAGAAAAGCAAAATACATGGCAGACAGGGCTTTAGTAACAACAGCGACTGACTTGAGAAAGAGGTACACCTCACATTAGATTTGGATGCGGATAGAGATTATTTCAATGATAATCCAAGTTACGAAGCCAACACATCACAGCGAGGAGAAAAACAGAAGAAATAAGAAAGAGCTACTCTGCAGAAGAGCTCGTGTATGCGGCCCAAATGAAGCTTATAGAAACTGGTAAAAAAATGCATACTTTATGCCAGGAAGCATGCTTTAGTAGCATTCTGAAAAAAAAGCCATTACCGTGACTCCTGTTGAACTTCGTGAGGCCCTTTCTCCTATGTTAAATGCCAGTATGAGTAAAAATACATATACATATCTAAGAAATGCTCATAAGGAGAAATACTGCAACATTTACCCGACCCACAAAAAAGGTACTGGAGGAGTGTTATTTTTACTGAATTTAAAAGTGAAGTGCCTCTTCAAAATTATCATACAGCCTCACATCTGTTAACATAACAGAAGGACGCTCTTCAAGCAACTGGATGAAAATCTCTCTCTTTAGAGCCTGTTTCAAAGTATGGGTTTGGCGGAAGTGGAATCCAATCTCTGTATGCAATGAGAATTGATGACATGAGCCAGGATGTGAGCGAGGCAAATATGTTTTCATCTTTTATATGTCCAATTAGATTATTTGTGAAAGGAACCAATACAATCATCTGGCAAAATCCTTCTCCATCCTCACCAGTGTATTTGTCGACCGCTTCGGCTACAGTTTCGTAAAGAAACTCCGGAGGTCATAAGATCTGAAGACAAATTGATACAAGAGGAAATAAATGATTTGCAACCACTTACAGGAGAAGTAAAGGTTCATTATAAAATTATTTTGACCATGGTAGATGGCAAAGTATGCCAGGCACTAACCCGCACACCTTCCGCACACCTTCCTCAACTATTAATGTCAGCCTATGACTAATCCAACACAAATGAAAAGCATACAGGAAATCAAGAAAAAGAAAACATCTTTAGATTATGCACAATACAGAATATCCCCCCTCTATTTATACATTAACACTGGAGTGTGCATTGCATATTGCATATAGCATACAACTGAAAATATGTTGTGTAAGTTTATCATGGCTGACGAGAAAAAAAAAAAAAAAATCAGGGAGAACTCAAAGATACTCTTAGCATTAACATTGAATTCCCTGCTCAAGGTAGTGGCAACACAAACAACGGAAACTGCACGTCGATTTTTCAGTGAACTTCAAAATCAGCAGCTCACGCGAGTAATAGCTGCTGAGTAATGGAGCACGTATAATCAGAGGAAGCGATTGAGGAAAGACATAAAACATTATGAATGCTCGGTTACGTCACACGTGCAAAATCTCAAGGGAGAGAGTCAACCAATATTCACAATGGATGCTCGCCGCATCAGATCCATTAGTTGCAGCATTTCCGA
>NC_051418.1:14601270-14601423 GCF_015228065.2 Penaeus monodon | reverse complement strand
TCAAATTAAAAAAAGGCCCCTTTTTATTTCCCCCAAAAACCAAAAACCCCTTTTTCCCTGTCTCCGGGCCCCTTTTTTTGTTGCGTTAAAAAATTTAGGAATTTGTTTTTAAAATCACAAACCCCAGGTTTTCCCTGCTCACGTCATTTTGGG
>NC_051418.1:14599760-14599856 GCF_015228065.2 Penaeus monodon | reverse complement strand
TGAACGGGCCTGTTTTTTTCTAGGTTAAGGTTTTACGACTGTGAAATGTGGGAAGAAAGACCTTTTTTACAAGGATTTTTAAATGATACCAGTGTG
>NC_051418.1:14594718-14594816 GCF_015228065.2 Penaeus monodon | reverse complement strand
CTCAAATAGTCAAGCCAACTTTGATTGTCAGTACCACTCTTCATTCAAGAAAGGGGCTGCGTGTAATGTGTCTGCACTGAAAATATTCCGATAAAGGG
>NC_051418.1:14594433-14594602 GCF_015228065.2 Penaeus monodon | reverse complement strand
GTTCATGGTTTTCTGATAACTCTTTAAAGGCATTACAGCATCACGATTTTTCACGAGGAAAACCTAAACAAGGGTCATTTAAAACAAGAACTAAAAAGTGTAATGTTGCGATTGCAATATAATCATTTTTTATGTGCACTTCAACGGCAGTTTTCTTTGTCTGTCTGTC
>NC_051418.1:14585963-14586034 GCF_015228065.2 Penaeus monodon | reverse complement strand
ACATACATTACATACACATGTATATATGTCATATTAAGGGTATTATGTATTTACAATAATTGTACATAAAG
>NC_051418.1:14585838-14585902 GCF_015228065.2 Penaeus monodon | reverse complement strand
CAGGGGTGTCATTTCAGCTTTTCCTTGGGGGGGTCGGTGAGAGAAGTGAGCACAATTAGCTGGA
>NC_051418.1:14585696-14585811 GCF_015228065.2 Penaeus monodon | reverse complement strand
GGGGGGGGGGAGGCACAGTTAATAACACAATAGACTATAAACAAAATCCTATTGGATTAAAGATAAATTTATATTGACTAAATGTTATGGTGTATTTTAAATTTCTATATATATT
>NC_051418.1:14585508-14585615 GCF_015228065.2 Penaeus monodon | reverse complement strand
TTTTGGAAAATGAGGTGGAAGTACCGCGGTATACTGGTGATTGATGTGAATCACAATACAAAATGTTTAGTACCGAGCCATCTGCCCTTGAAACCTTTCTGGTTAAG
>NC_051418.1:14585361-14585461 GCF_015228065.2 Penaeus monodon | reverse complement strand
CAATGATAACCAGGGGCTTCAATGGGGGGGGGGTAGGAGGGGCAGTTGCTGTTCTGCTTTACATGTGTCTAATCAAATTAAATCAACTCTAAAAGTTTTC
>NC_051418.1:14578119-14578312 GCF_015228065.2 Penaeus monodon | reverse complement strand
GCTGGTGCTCCTCTCCGCGTCTGTTTGGTAAATACATTGTTAAGTGTTTTAGTGTTGTGGTGTGTAAACAGTGCCTTTTACTGCAGTAAAATCCTTATATGCTAATGTTTCTCCATTGACTGACCAGCTCTGATTCTAATAACTAACTCCATGGCACCTATAATATGTTATATAAACTACCATGTGCTGTTGT
>NC_051418.1:14577932-14578066 GCF_015228065.2 Penaeus monodon | reverse complement strand
AGATATAGATATGAGGGGTCCGTGCGTTTCTCCTTTCCTCTGTTTTCCTCTGCCCTCCGTTCGCATTGCAATCCCCACACCCGTTCTCACATGCAGCGCGAAGTTTGGAATCCATGCCTGCTTTTTTGCTTCAT
>NC_051418.1:14572913-14573074 GCF_015228065.2 Penaeus monodon | reverse complement strand
TTTTTCTAAGAATCTGCACGGTGAACATGATCAATACATGGGAAATAGCAGAGCCAAGGACACTACACAACAAACTGAAGTTGTCGTCAAGGCCGTTCTCATGGCGACAATACTTACAACAAAAACATAAACCTACAGTCTGTTTCCATAAGTAATGGTTT
>NC_051418.1:14572292-14572572 GCF_015228065.2 Penaeus monodon | reverse complement strand
CATATTTAAATATATCAGTGGTCAGTGCTAAGAAAGGTTGATCATAGTCTGATTACGTCACCCTACTCCATTATCAGCTTCTTTCATTTCACCATATTCCCTGACATGCTTGATGTTGTCCAGCATCTTCTGTCTTCTACCTCTGCCTCTCTTTGCTACAGTTTTCTTTAAAGATGGCTTACGCAGCAAACCATTTCCTCTATACTTGTTAACGAAATTCTTCCCCGCACGCTCTTTAATTTTTTTTTTTTTTTTGTAATCTTTCAAGTCAATTTCAGAG
>NC_051418.1:14571869-14571956 GCF_015228065.2 Penaeus monodon | reverse complement strand
GTAAATTATAACCATATCACGAAGAACAATAAAGTTTATATAAATGAAATACATTGAGAAATATTGTAGTTGCCTGCAACTGCAGTC
>NC_051418.1:14570570-14570897 GCF_015228065.2 Penaeus monodon | reverse complement strand
TGCATTATTTAACAAAAGTAGTATATTACAAAATTGGAGGTTGGAGGATTATTGCTTGCTCTTGAAAACTTGTTAGAAACAAAGATGACAAAGACAGAATAATCTGCATCACAGACAGAATAATCTGCATCACATATTGCGCAATGCTTCCAGTCTCGCTCTGCTCAGGACACGATCAAAACTCCTGAACGAAACGTGTAGAGACTGCAGTTGCAGGCAACTACAATATTTCCATGTATTTATTTTTATAAACTTTATTTTTCTTCGTGATATGGTTATAATTTACTGTGTGGCTGGTCTCTCCTCTCTCTTTTATGTCCTTTTTTT
>NC_051418.1:14570450-14570551 GCF_015228065.2 Penaeus monodon | reverse complement strand
CTCCCTTTGCAGAATATCGAAGAAAGGGCAGGGAGGCACCTCCGTCGCTCAAGGAGAAAAAAGGGAGCTGTTGAAAAGGGGTGTGAAGCGAACTCGGCCCC
>NC_051418.1:14570023-14570308 GCF_015228065.2 Penaeus monodon | reverse complement strand
ATATGTATCTATGTATTTGTACATTTCTGAAATTGACTTGAAAGATTACAAAAAAAAGAAATATTAAAGAGCGTGCGGGGAAGAATTTCGTTAACAAGTATAGAGGAAATGGTTTGCTGCGTAAGCCATCCTTAAAGAAAACTGTAGCAAAGAGAGGCAGAGGTAGAAGACAGAAGATGCTGGACAACATCAAGCATGTCAGGGAATATGGTGAAATGAAAGAAGCTGATAATGGAGTAGGGTGACGTAATCAGACTATGATCAACCTTTCTTAGCACTGACCAC
>NC_051418.1:14569498-14569663 GCF_015228065.2 Penaeus monodon | reverse complement strand
TTACTTATGGAAACAGACTGTAGGTTTATGTTTTTGTTGTAAGTATTGTCGCCATGGAAGGGCCTTGACGACAACTTCAGTTGTTGTGTGGTCTTGGCTCTGCTTTTTCCCTGTATTGATCATGTTCACCGTGCGATTCTTAGAAAAATCAGGGTTTTTATAATA
>NC_051418.1:14567680-14567823 GCF_015228065.2 Penaeus monodon | reverse complement strand
AACCCAAAAATTTTTTTTTTTTTTTTACAGGGAAAATTTATAAACCCTATATCTATTTTCACCCCTTTTTCCTCCCAAATATATATACAAACCCAGGGTTTAATTTAACCCCCTAATCACCTCCCTCCCCCTTTTATAACCCC
>NC_051418.1:14567494-14567640 GCF_015228065.2 Penaeus monodon | reverse complement strand
AAAACCCCAAGGGGGGGTTTTTTGGGGGACAGGTTTTTGCTCCCCCGTCGTTTGGGTGTTTTTTTCCCCAAACCCTTTGTGGGGCCCTTTTCCCCGGGTTTCCTGTCGCCAAAAACCCCCCCTTTTTTTTGTTTTTAAGAAAAAGT
>NC_051418.1:14567238-14567394 GCF_015228065.2 Penaeus monodon | reverse complement strand
TTGTGTGCGCCGAGGTGTGGAAAGCCTAAGCCGCCGTGGACTGAGGTACGCAGCGCCGAGGTGACAGAGTGCATGTCTAGTTACATCAGTAGAATATAGATAAATTCTGGCTCTGATAACCAGGATGCATTACCAAATACTTTGTGATTAACTTCA
>NC_051418.1:14565023-14565830 GCF_015228065.2 Penaeus monodon | reverse complement strand
GTGATAAACTTTTAAACACCTGAGTATATTGCCTCGGTGATGCATGTTCAGAGGGCATGAGTGATCTCGACTAAGAATGGTGCCTCTGTCTTATCAGGCTACATATGGATGAGTAGAATGCTTAACTACATGCGAAGGTTAGTGATTTTTCGTTTAGTTCTAAAGCTGGGTATGAAGACGATCAAAGTACAGAAGCACAGGTTGGTTTGTAGGAATATAGGTAGATCATGTGATTCTGCGGCACTAAATGATGTCCATGCTCCTAAATGGTATATTGCCAAACTTTCATAGAGTAGTAACTGATGTTCCACTGGAATATACTTTGGGTAACACCAATCTGTGGTACCCAAAAGCATAAAGGATTTAGCCATCAGAAACCTCCATTATACCTCCAAGATATCAGAGTCTAAAAGCTCCGTCGTGGAGATCTCAATGAACTAAAGATCATTATCTAAATTAGACTGGTTGTTTTGAGACGAATGGCGGCCTGCTTGGGGGAGGTGAAATAACGGAAAAGGTAAAATAGTAGGGAAAGGCCGGAGTCCAGAGGAACCCACCAAAGACAGGTTCTACAATAGAGTGGTCAGAAAGCCAGTTATACATGACTGTGCAGAACAAGCGGCTATGCCATAGGATAATAAATCAGAAAGCTTAAACATGTGCAATTAACTGTCAAAAACATTAGGGATATTGCGGACCCGCCGAAAAGAAACAGATCACAAGAAATGGCAAGACATAGAAAGCACAGGAAAAAAGAACACCTGCGTTCCTTGAGGAGACCGTTTTGCGGTTGAACAGTATTCACTT
>NC_051418.1:14562558-14563649 GCF_015228065.2 Penaeus monodon | reverse complement strand
GAGTCATCATATTATATCTTCTGCATCGATGTTTTATTGTTGCAGCAATGATAATAAAGGTCAGAATTACCTAACACAGTGAACTCAGTAAATCAATACCTATTTTTATATTTTTATTTATTCGTATATTGTATAATACAGCCAGGAAACCTATAATAATATAGTATTCTGTTAACACAATCCATTGGTAGATGAATAAATTTAGAATGTTTACCCTTGGACACTTTAAAAAAATATAAGTTTATGGTTGATTTTATTGTAATAATTAAAAAAAGGATTAATTTTTCATTAGTTATGATTAGTAAAGAAAAAATTCTCTGGAATACAAGGACTAGTTATTTCATCACCTATTTGTAATGGAAAGAAATGAGAACTATGAAACTAGTGTTGAATTCCTTTTCACAGAATATTGTTATATTTACGAAAAAAAAAATACTACAATACTACACACACACACACGTATATTCATATACACGTGTCATCATATTATATCTTCTGCATCGATGTTTTTATTGTTGCAGCAATGATAAATAAAGGTCAGAATTACCTAACACAGTGAACTCAGTAAATCAATACCTATTTTTATATTTTTATTTATTCGTATATTGTATAATACAGCCAGGAGACCTATAATAATATAGTATTCTGTTAACACAATCCATTGGTAGATGAATAAATTTAGAATGTTTACCCTTGGACACTTAAAAAAAAAAAAAAGTTTATGGTTGATTTTATTGTAATAATTAAAAAAAGGATTAATTTTTCATTAGTTATGATTAGTAAAGAAAAAATTCTCTGGAATACAAGGACTAGTTATTTCATCACCTATTTGTAATGGAAAGAAATGAGAACTATGAAACTAGTGTTGAATTCCTTTTCACAGAATATTGTTATATTTACGAAAAAAAAAGATACTACATCAAAATCAGATAGTGAAAAACCTCATCGCTTAGATGTAGGATAATCTTTCCCAACTGAGAAAATTCCTTCCACTGCTACACTTCAGCGCATGGAGAAGTTGAGCTCTGAAAAGAAAGAAACGCAGCAGATACCAAACATGACATGTCTACTTAGCGTGACAGACCTGGTGA
>NC_051418.1:14560977-14562112 GCF_015228065.2 Penaeus monodon | reverse complement strand
GGAGGGGATGAATATCAATCAGGTATTTTTTATAGAATAATTTCAGAAACGGTTGGTATCCCTGTAGAGGTATTTACGGTTGGTAGCTCTACTTGGCCATGTGTTGTCAGCGCAACGTAAACAAACCTGAGAAACGTTTTGCCTCAACTCCGGTGGTAATATTTTGTTCTATATTGAAGCTCTTGGTTATATTTTGCCCGTATTTGTATAGGCATTCTTTGCATTACTCTTGGGAAGATTAGGTATGTCGATTTGTCTTTAAAATCCGTGGAATATTCTCGTATTTACAAATGAGTGAATAGTTGGCTCAAAAAGAAAAAAAAAAATCCTTTACTGGTGTGATCTTTGAGGTTATCATTCTATCAGTGTTTTCGTAGGTAAACAAGTGTTTCCGGACGCAACAATAACCATTATCGGTGGGAGTTTCTTCATCAGATTAGAAGTGATGTAGTGGTTATTAGAATGACGCTTGATGAGGTTATCTCCCTTGCCTGGAACCTGTTACCGGTATTTGATATTGTTTTGCAGAGGCGTGTCATGTTTTCTCATGACATTACTGTTGCTAGGAAACTTAACATGCAAAAGCAGGTTCCCAGCTCCATATTCTAGACCCAGGTTGAAAACTCAATTTTACACAACAAGAAACAGGACTTTTTCATAATTACAATGGCAGTTTTTTGTCCAAAACCATTTTAAACCTTCAGTGATCTGTGATAGATGGCCTTCAGTCTGAATTCCATCTCCAAACTATTGATAAACTTGGATAATTTCAAAAAACTTTTCTGTGGAAAAATATGCACACTTCCAGTTGATAATGGTCTACATATATATTGAAATATGAGATGATGCTTATGTCAGTTACAAGGCAAAGATGAGCAAATAATTTTTTAAGAAGTTCTGATACAAAATACAATTATTTTATTTGTTCAAGGAGAACATGACATGAGTTATATATTAGTAGTGGAATTCTTGTGAATGGTAACCAAACGTTCATATCAATTAGAGAGTTCTGACAGATGGAATATATATACCTTGGGCCCAAATTAAGGATGGTATGGGCTATGGCAGTGGTGTCTCTTTTGTGTTCTGTACATCCTAAAGGTTTGGATTTTTATGGCTCCAGCAGTGCTAGTTC
>NC_051418.1:14560390-14560780 GCF_015228065.2 Penaeus monodon | reverse complement strand
CGTCAATAAACGGTTAAGCTACAGCTTCCATCCTGTGCCTAAACCTAAAATTTATTTGAATGACAATTGTCAAATTATTTTGTCCAGAACCAAGACAAAGAGAAAAGAATTAAATTCTTGCAAGAAACTTTGAAATTAACCCTGACACTTGATGTTATCGTGGTACATTATTTGAGTAAATTAGAAATTGTGTATTGGACTACAAGTAATTAGTTTTTAGAAATTTTATCCTTTGACACTGGGAACATGCACTATCTATTTCTCCTCTTCTTCTTTCTTTTTCTACATAAATTGTTCAAATATCACTAAGGAATCAATTATAAGTTTACTTGACATCTTATATAGACCTATATACATATCCCATTCCTAAATTTTCGGAAGAAAAACAAC
>NC_051418.1:14559653-14560211 GCF_015228065.2 Penaeus monodon | reverse complement strand
ATTTGCGTAAAGAAGAGTTGATAAAACAAAACCAATTATGAGTTTAAAGTTGTACCAATATCCATAATAAGTAATAACCTCACATGATGCCAGAATGATGTGATTCTAAGCCTTCTTTGACTGTTTTCTCAGGTAAAGTAGAAATTATTGTTTGTAGAATGTGCATACGTTTTTCTTTTTCTTAGGCATTATCACCATGCAAAGCATCTCATAACAGTTGGCTTTTTTTTATTATTTAATGTGACACAGAAATTACATGGAAACTATAAGCATTTGATTTTGAGGGAGAAATATAGTAAGTGTACAGTTTCATTTTTAAAACTGTAAGTTATTGGCACTGTTGTGTGTGAGTGTGTTACACATGATAAAATCATAGTGAGTTTTTGTTAAGCTGCTGTATGTTATATCTGTGAAGCACAAAAACAGTATTCTGCAGGGTGAGGGCAGCACACAGCATTAGCCATGCTGCAGAATCATATCAATGACAAATGCAAAGTGTTACTGTGTTCTAATTTCTGAGGAGTGATTTCTTTTGTAATGATGGTTATTGATTAGCTA
>NC_051418.1:14557390-14559200 GCF_015228065.2 Penaeus monodon | reverse complement strand
CGTTATAGATTTTTAAATTGTGCCAGGTGAGTTTGTTTAGTCTTCTGGATATTTATTATACTGGAACTTAGCAAGTAGATAAGAAAATATTTTTAGATATGTATGTGCTACTTTATACATGCACAAAATGTACTTAAAAAAAAAAAGAACTCTGGTACTTGGAATTTATCATAGAAAAAAAAAATACTCAAAAACATGCTTCTGCTTGCATTGCTTAAAAGTTTACTAAGTCTATCTACAGAATGTTGTGTGAGGAAAACTTTGTTCTTCTTTCAGGAAAGTGGAATAAGTGAGAAAACGCTGTTGTCAAATGGTGTAAATGTACGTGGAATAAAGTCTCACTTTTGACACAAATTTAACAATGGCAGCAAAAAAGCACACACTATTAGTGACCGAGAACGGACTGACGACATACATGTAGAGGAAAATGTGGATTTTGCAGGTATGTACTTATCTGACCATGTCCTAGAGGGACTGAAGAAATCTGGATTTAATCAGGCCGAGTCCCATTCAACTTGCTGCCTTCCACTTGGTCGCTGTGGGCTTGACCTTGTGGTTCAGGCCCAAGAGTGGAACAGGTAAGACATGTGTGTTTACTGTTGTTGCTCTAGAGATGCTCAGTGTTGCAGCCTCAACACTCAAGTATTGGTCATAGCACCAACAAGGGAGATAGCAGTGCAGATCACTCAAGTAATCAATTCCATAGGCAGTGGAAACACCCAGGGTTGAGGGCCTATGCCTTTATAGGTGGAATTCCTCTGTCACAGGATAAAGCAAAGCTAAGCTGTTGTCATATAGCTGTGGGCACACCAGGACGTTTAGCACAGCTGGTTGAACTTGGTCTCCTAAAGCTTGATAATGTTCGCTTGTTTGTTCTTGATGAAGCTGATCAGTTGTTGACTGGTCAGTTCACAAAAGGAGTAATCAGTCTAGCTTCAGCACTTCCTTTGAATAAACAAATATTAGCATTAAGCGCTACATACACAGATGAAGTTGCAAAAGTTGCAGAAGAACTGATGCGTTCACCAATCATGTTCGCCTTGATCGAGATTGTCCTGCTCTTCTTGGATGGAATCAGTTTGCTAGGCTGCTTCCCTTCCATCATCAGCCACACAGAATACAGCAAACCAAAATGTCTGAGCTGTTGCAGTATTATCAACAGTAACTTTCAACCAGTGCCTTGTCTTTACTAATTCCCAGTTGACGTGCTGAATCAATTTGTAATGAATTACGAGCAACTGGATGGCCAGTATCATACCTGACAGGTGGACAAGCACAAAGAGATCGCTTACAGGCACTTGATGCACTCTGCTCCTACAAGTGTCGCATCCTTATATCCACAGACCTCTCTGCCAGAGGTTTAGATTCAGAACACGTCAATCTAGTGATAAATCTAGATATGCCACGGGACCAGGCTACTTACTTGCATCGTGTTGGACGAGCAGGACGCTTCGGTTCTCGAGGAGGTGCCATCACACTGGCTACTGAAGGGGATGATTGACAGCTATGAGAGCTATTGTGGACACTTGCCAATGTGAAAGCATATTTGCTTCAAGAGGGCTGGGACTCCAATATCACTAGTAAAGAGGGTAGCAGGTATGGAGGAAGTAGAGATGCTGGGGGAAGAGGAACTGAATCTGTGGCTGGAGGTAAACAAGCAAAAAGGCTTTCCACAAGACCAAAAGGTTATGAAGAGTATACAAAATGGGAATGTAGGGAGAGAATAACTGAGTCGGTAGGGAGAAAATCTAATTCGAAAGTAGAATTACATGATGAATCTGAAAAAGAAAATCTGAAGGATACATCAGTG
>NC_051418.1:14553143-14557331 GCF_015228065.2 Penaeus monodon | reverse complement strand
CCGGGTATCGGGGAAAAGTGTAAGTAAAAAACCCAAAAAAGAAACAATAAATGAATATATCAGCAAAAAAAGCGATCCAAGAAGGGGCCCCAAAAAAGCAAAAAAAGAAGGCAAAAACCAAAAAAAAGTTTCACCCCTTCTCAAAAAAGTAAGCTTTCCTTGCAAAAAGTTTCATATGCAGAGTTTACAAGGAATTACGGGAAAAAGGGAAAACCAGAAAGTGCTAGTATATCTTCAAAAATTACTATTCCATCCTTCCCAGATAAGCGAATCCATTGAGTCAGAGCTAAAGGGGTTCTCTGTGAAAAATAGAGGACACAAAAGGGGGACCTTGAAAACAAAATTAAAGAAATGAAAAATTTCTGGAAGTCCCGAATTTGAATAAAAGAAGCACTTCAAGTTTTTAATTGAAGGCAAAGATCCTTTTCCCTACCTCGCAAAATGTTTAAAGGGAATCTGCAGTGATGTGATGTCATGATGTTTTTAGAGCCAGATAAAAAGGGATTCCCCCAAAAACAGTCTCCCAACACATTAATTTAATGGCATTACACATAAGAACACTTTGATTTTGCGAAAAGTAAAAAGAGAGTTCTTTGTCAGAGAGGGAGAGTAAAGCAACACAGCTTGGCAGTGGGGTTTTAAACGTCTTCCCGGCACGACTCAGTCTATCAGAACTTTTTCCTAAAAAAAGACCAGAATTCAGGGGAAAACAAAGAAAAAGTACTCAATCTCAAAAAATAAAAAAAAGGTTAAGAAGTCAAGGTCACACCCTAAACAGTCACAAGAAGATTTAGAAATGAGAAGAAACCCAAGTCTAAAAAGGTAAAAAGAAGCTAACAAAGAGGTCCAATCTACCACACGATACTTCTTTTGAGAGTAGCCTCAAGCACTGATTATATTTCCAGAAAATTATAAGGATTTTAGATAGTCAACAACAGCAAAGGGATTTTTGGAGCCAAATGCATGGTAGTATAGTTCGGGTTTAGCAAAATGCACAGGCAGATTTTTCTTCATATGGAGGAGCTTACCAAATTTCCAACCCCCAGGGGAGGGAAAGGGGGAGATCATGGAGCCGCAGCAACAGAAATTCACAGGTTTTTCCTTTTGACTGGGGCTACTACCAGAGTCCTTACAGTTATAAGAGAGCTTATGTTTAGAGTGCACTCCCAACATAAGCCTCTTATAACTGTAAACACTCATAGTGTAGTATCCCGTCAAAAAGGATAACCTGTGAATAGTTTGTTGCTGCTGGCTCCACTGATCTCCTCCTTCTCCCCCCCGGTGGTTGGAAATTCTGGTAAGCTCCTCCATATGAAAATAATTGCCTGTCATATTTCTGATAACCTGAACATACATACCCTGCATCTGGTCCAATAAACCCTTTGCTGTTGTTTGACACATAAAATCCATTTAATTTTTCTGGTAATGATAATCAGGCTTGAGCTACTCCAAAAGAGTATCTGTGCTGGTGATGGGACCTCTTTTTTAGCTTTTTGTCCTTTTTAACTTGGTTCCTTTTCATTTTAAAAATTCTTGTGAGTTTATGGTGTGACCTTTACTTCTTAACCTTTTGTTTTATTTCTTGAGACTTTAGTACTTTTTCTTTGCTTTCCCCGAATTACTGGTCTTCTTTGAGGAACACGTTTTTGAGGAGACTGAGTCGTGCTCTTTGGAAAACTGTATAACCCACTGCCAGAGTTGTGTTTACTTTACTCCCTCTCTGACAAAAAAAATCTCTGTTACTTTTTCTGCACAATCAAAGTGTTCTTATTTTAATGCCATTAAATTTTATGTTTGGTAGAGCTTTTTTGGGGATAACCCTTTTCATCTGGCTCTAAAAGACTACATGATCAGCACCCTCACTGCAAGATTCCCTTTAATCATTGTTCGAGGGAGGGAAAATTGGATCTTTTCCTTTTAAATTTAAAACTTGAAGGCTTTTTTATTCAAATTTTGGACTTCCAGAATTTTTCATATTGTAATTTTTTTTTTAAGGTCCTCATTATGTCCTCTAGGGTCACAGAGAACCTTTAGCTCGACTCAGATGGATTCAGCTTATCTGGCAAGGTGGGAAAGTAAATTTTTGAAGTATACTAGCACTTTCGTGTCACCTTTCTCGATAATTCCCTTTTAAATCTCTGATATTAAAACTTAGCAAGGAAAAGTTTCTTTACTGAGAAGGGCTGAAACTTTTTTTGGTTTTCTGCCTTCTTTCAATGCTTTATTTGCCACTTCTTCAGGATCGCTTTCTTTTGCATGATATACTGTCATTTATTGTTTCTTTTGTGTTCTTTACATTACACTTTCCCTGATTACCTGGTTTATCATTTTTACTTTCTTGTTTTACAACTGTCTTATTCTGCTTGTGATTTTTTTTTCTCACTGATGTATCCTTCAGATTTTCTTTTCAGATTCATCATGTAATTCTACTTTCGAATTAGATTTTCTCCCTACCGACTCAGTTATTCTCTCTCCTACATTCCCATTTTGTATACTCTTCATAACCTTTTGGTCTTGTGGAAAGCCTTTTTTGCTTGTTTACCTCCAGCCACAGTTCAGTTCCTCTCCCCCAGCATCTCTACTTCCTCCATACCTGCTACCTCTTTACTAGTGATATTGGAGTCCCAGCCCTCTTGAAGCAAATATGCTTTCACATTGGCAAGTGTCACAATAGCTCTCATAGCTGTCCAATCATCCCCTTCAGTAGCCAGTGTGATGGCACCTCCTCGAGAACCGAGCGTCCTGCTCGTCCAACACGATGCAAGTAAGTAGCCTGGTCCCGTGGCATATCTAGATTTATCACTAGATTGACGTGTTCTGAATCTAAACCTCTGGCAGAGAGGTCTGTGGATATAAGGATGCGACACTTGTAGGAGCAGAGTGCATCAAGTGCCTGTAAGCGATCTCTTTGTGCTTGTCCACCTGTCAGGTATGATACTGGCCATCCAGTTGCTCGTAATTCATTACAAATTGATTCAGCACGTAACTGGGAATTAGTAAAGACAAGGCACTGGTTGAAAGTTACTGTTGATAATACTGACAACAGCTCAGACATTTTGGTTTGCTGTATTCTGTGTGGCTGATGATGGAAGGGAAGCAGCCTAGCAAACTGATTCACTCCAAGAAGAGCAGGACAATCTCGATCAAGGCGAACATGATTTGGTGAACGCATCAGTTCTTCTGCAACTTTTGCAACTTCATCTGTGTATGTAGCGCTTAATGCTAATATTTGTTTATTCAAAGGAAGTGCTGAAGCTAGACTGATTACTCCTTTTGTGAACTGACCAGTCACAACTGATCAGCTTCATCAAGAACAAACAAGCGAACATTATCAAGCTTTAGGAGACCAAGTTCAACCAGCTGTGCTAAACGTCCTGGTGTGCCACAGCTATAGACAACAGCTTAGCTTTGCTTTATCCTGTGACAGAGGAATTCCACCTATAAAGGCATAGGCCCTCAACCCTGGTGTTCCACTGCCTATGGAATTGATTACTTGAGTGATCTGCACTGCTATCTCCCTTGTTGGTGCTATGACCAATACTTGAGTTGTTGAGGCTGCAACACTGAGCATCTCTAGAGCAACAACAGTAAACACACATGTCTTACCTGTTCCACTCTTGGCCTGAACCACAAGGTCAAGCCCACAGCGACCAAGTGGAATGGCAGCAAGTTGAATGGGACTCGGCCTGATAAATCCAGATTTCTTCAGTCCCTCTAGGACATGGTCAGATAAGTACATACCTGCAAAATCCACATTTTCCTCTACATGTATGTCGTCAGTCCGTTCTCGGTCACTAATAGTGTGTGCTTTTTTTGCTGCCATTGTTAAATTTGTGTCAAAAGTGAGACTTTATTCCACGTACATTTACACCATTTGACAACAGCGTTTTCTCACTTATTCCACTTTCCTGAAAGAAGAACAAAGTTTTCCTCACACAACATTCTGTAGATAGACTTAGTAAACTTTTAAGCAATGACAAGCAGAAGCATGTTTTTGAGTATTTTTTTTTTCTATGATAAATTCCAAGTACCAGAGTTCTTTTTTTTTTTTAAGTACATTTTGTGCATGTATAAAGTAGCACATACATATCTAAAAATATTTTCTTAATCTACTTGCTAAGTTCCAGTATAATAAATATCCAGAAGACTAAACAAACTCACCTGGCACAATTTAAAAATCTATAACCG
>NC_051418.1:14552049-14552698 GCF_015228065.2 Penaeus monodon | reverse complement strand
TAGCTAATCAATAACCATCATTACAAAAGAAATCACTCCTCAGAAATTAGAACACAGTAAACACTTTGCATTTGTCATTGATATGATTCTGCAGCATGGCTAATGCTGTGTGCTGCCCTCACCCTGCAGAAAAACTGTTTTTGTGCTTCACAGATATAAACATCCAGCAGCTTCTGCAGCATGGCTAATGCTGTGTGCTGCCCTCACCCTTGCAGAATACTGTTTTTGTGCTTCACAGATATAAACATACCGCAGCTTAAAAAAACTCACAGGGATTTTATCATGTGTAACACACTCAACACACAACAGTGCCAATAACTTACAGTTTAAAAATGAAACTGTACACTTACTATATTTCCCCCTCAAAATCAAAATGCTTATAGTTTCCATGAAATTTTCTGTGTCACATTAAATAAAAAAAAGCCAACTGTTATGAGATGCTTTGCATGGTGATAATGCTAAGAAAAAGAAAACGTATGCACATTCTACAAACAAAAATTTCTACTTTACCTGAGAAAACGTCAAAGAAGGCTTAAAATTCACATCATTCTGGCATCATGTGAGGTTATTACTTATTATGGATATTGGTAAAACCCTTTAAAACTCAAAATTTGGGTTTTTTGTTTTATCAACTCTTCTTTACGCAAAT
>NC_051418.1:14551760-14551867 GCF_015228065.2 Penaeus monodon | reverse complement strand
TGTTTTTTCTTCCGAAAATTTAGGAATGGGATATGTATATAGGTCTATATAAGATGTCAAGTAAACTTATTAATTGATTCCTTAGTGATAATTTGAACAATTTATGT
>NC_051418.1:14551473-14551728 GCF_015228065.2 Penaeus monodon | reverse complement strand
TAGTGCAGTTCCCAGTGTCAAAGGATAAAATTTCTAAAAACTAATTACTTGTAGTCCAATACACAATTTCTAATTTACTCAAAAATGTACCACGATAACATCAAGTGTCAGGGTTAATTTCAAAATTTTTTTGCAAGAATTTAATTTTTTTTCTCTTTGTCTTGGTTCTGGACAAAAAAATTTGACAATTGTCATTCAATAAAATTTTTGGGTTTTGGGACAGGATGGAAGCTGTAGCTTTAACCCCTTATTGAC
>NC_051418.1:14550143-14551272 GCF_015228065.2 Penaeus monodon | reverse complement strand
GAACTACCCACTGCTGGAGCCAAAAAATCCAAACCTTAGGATGTACAGAAACAAAAGAGACACCACTGCCATAGCCATCCCATCCTTAATTTGGGCCCAAGGGATATATATATTCCATCTGTCAGAACTCTCTAATTGATATAAAACTTTTGGTTACCATTCAAAAGAATTCCACTACTAATATATAACTCATGTCATGTTCTCCTGAACAAATAAAATAATTGTATTTTGTATCAGAACTTCTTAAAAAATTATTTGCTCATCTTTGCCTTGTAACTGACATAAGCATCATCTCATATTTCAATATATATGTAACCATTATCAACGGGGAAGTGTGCATATTTTTCCACAGAAAAGTTTTTTGAAATTATCCAAGTTTATCAATAGTTTGGAATGGAATTCAGACTGAAGGCCATCTATCACAGATCACTGAAGGTTAAAATGGTTTTGGACAAAAACTGCCATTGTAAATTTTGAAAAAAGTCCTGTTTCTTGTTGTGTAAAATTTAGTTTTCAACCTGGGTCTAGAATATGAGCTGGGAACCTGCTTTTGCAGTTAAGTTCCTAGCAAAGTAATGTCATGAGAAAAACCTGACACGCCTCTGCAAAACAATATCAAATACCGGTAACAGGTTCCAGGCAAGGGAGATAAAACCCCATCAAAAGGGCATTCTAATAACCATACATCACTTAATCTGATGAAGAAACTCCCACGATAATGGTTATTGTTGCGTCCGGAAACACTTGTTTACCTACGAAAAAACTTTATAGAATGATAAACCCCAAAGATCCAACCAGTAAAGGATTTTTTTTTTTCTTTTTGAGCCAACTATTCACTCATTTGTAAATACGAGAATATTCCACGGATTTTAAAGACAAATCGACATACCTAATCTTCCCAAGAGTAATGCAAAGAATGCCTATACAAATACGGGCAAAATATAACCAAGAGCTTCATATAGAACAAAATATTACCACCGGAGTTTGGGGAAAACGTTTCTCAGGTTTGTTACGTTGCGCTGACAACACATGGCCAAGTAGAGCTACCAACCGTAAATACCTCTACGGGATACCCAAACCCTTTTGAAATTATTCAAAAAAAAATACCTGATTGATATTCATCCCCTCC
>NC_051418.1:14548431-14549518 GCF_015228065.2 Penaeus monodon | reverse complement strand
ATAATTTATTTATTTACCAGGTCTGTCACGCTAAGTAGACATGTCATGTTTTGGGATCTGCTGCGTTTCTTTTTTTTTCAGAGCCAACTTCTCCATGCGCTGAAGTGTAGCAGGGAAGGAATTTCTCAGTTGGGAAAGTTATCCTACATCTAAGCGATGAGGTTTTTTCACTATCTGATTTTGATGTTGTTTTTTTTTTCGTAAATATAAACAATATTCTGTGAAAAAGGGAAATTTAACACTAGTTTCATAGTTTTTCATTTCTTTCCATTACAAATAGGTGATGAAATAACTAGTCCTTGTATTCCAGAGAATTTTTCTTTACTAATCATAACTAATGAAAATTAATCCTTTTTTTAATTATTACAATAAAATCACCATAAACTTTTTTTTTTTTTTAAGTGTCCAAGGGTAAACATTCTAAATTTATTCATCTACCAATGGATTGTGTTACAGAATACTATATTATTATAGGTCTCCTGGCTGTATTATACAATATACGAAAAAATAAAAATTTTAAAAAATAGGTATTGATTTACTGAGTTCACTGTGTTAGGTAATTCTGACCTTTATTTATCATTGCTGCAACAATAAAAACATCGATGCAGAAGATATAATATGATGACACGTGTATATGAATATACGTGTGTGTGTGTGTAGTATTGTAGTATTTTTTTTTCGAAAATATAACAATATTCTGTGAAAAGGAATTCAACACTAGTTTCATAGTTCTCATTTTTTCCATTACAAATAGGTGATAAAATAAAATCCTTGTATTCCAGAAAATTTTTTCTTTACTAATCATAACTAATGAAAAATTAATCCTTTTTTTAATTATTACAATAAAATCAACCATAACTTATATTTTTTTAAATTTGTCCAAGGGTAAACATTCTAAATTTATTCATCTACCAATGGATTGTGTTAACAGAATACTATATTATTATAGGTTTCCTGGCTGATTATACAATATCGAATAAAAAAAAATATAAAAATAGGTATTGATTTACTGAGTTCACTGTGTTAGGTAATTCTGACCTTTTTTTATCATTGCTGGCAACAATAAAACATCGATGCAGAAGATAAA
>NC_051418.1:14547257-14547618 GCF_015228065.2 Penaeus monodon | reverse complement strand
TTATACTCTGCCCACAAGAGTAAAACTAAATCTGAGGTCAAAATTTGGTTTTTTCCCTCTGAACAAAGAGGATTGTAGTCTAGAATTTCTTCAGGCCGAGGTCGTTTACACAATCAATTCATTACAGAAATGTCAATATCTAAAGAGGTTTCCTTCTGAAAAAAGAAAGCAGAGTATAAAAAAGAGCAAGATCAGATTATGCATCTCCACCAAAATTCAACATGTTACTGCCATCTACTATTTCCGAACATTTTGGCAACACAGTAATGTCCAGTGAAAAGAAAAGTAATTAAAAAAAGCCGGCCGCAATTAACCCCGACAGTGCCGCGCATCGCATAGCCTGCAGCAGATACGATAAAAC
>NC_051418.1:14546133-14546939 GCF_015228065.2 Penaeus monodon | reverse complement strand
AAGTGATACTGTTCAACCGCAAAACGGTCTCCTCAAGGAACGCAGGTTTTTCTTTTTTCCTGTGCTTTCTATGTCTTGCCATTTCTTGTGATCTGTTTCTTTTCGGCGGGTCCGCAATACCCCTAATGTTTTTGCATTTAAATTTGGCACATGTTTAAGCTTTCTGATTTATTATCCTATGGCTAGCCGCTTGTTCTGCACAGTCATGTATAACTGCTTTCTGACCACTCTATTGTAGAACCGCTTTGGTGGGTTCCTCTGGACTCCGGCTTTCCCCTACTATTTTACCTTTTCCGTTATTTCACCTCCCCAAGCAGGCCCCCATTCGCTCAAACAACCAGTCTAATTTAGATAATGATCTTTTGTTCATTGAGATCTCCACGCGGAGCTTTTAGACTCTGATATCTTGGAGGTATAATGGAGGTTTCTGATGGCTAAATCCTTTATGCTTTTGGGTACCACAGATTGGTGTTACCCAAGTATATTCCAAATGGAACATCAGTTACTACTCTATGAAAGTTTGGCAATATACCATTTAGGAGCATGGACCATCATTTAGTGCCGCAGGGAAAACCATGATCTACCTATATTTCCTACAAACCAACCTGTGCTTCTGTACTTTGATCGTCTTTATACCCAGCTTTAGAACTAAACGAAAATCCCCTAACCTTCGCATGTAGTTTAAGCATTCTACTCATCCTATGTAGCCTGATAAGACAGAGGCACCCTTCTTAGTCGAGATCACTCATGCCCTCTGAACATTTCATCACCGAGGCAATATACTCAGGTTTTTAAAAGTTTATCAC
>NC_051418.1:14540795-14541451 GCF_015228065.2 Penaeus monodon | reverse complement strand
GACCAGAAACACGAACAACGATTGGACGAATAGCGATACACATTACAAAATGGTTGTAATGTGAACCGGCACCGCGACATCTCGTGGTTTGCTCAAGCATATAGTATAGATGTATATAATTTACATAATACTATAGTATATGTGTATATCCTTTACATAATACTATAGTATATATGTATATTCTTTACAAAATACTATAGTATATTTGTATATCCTTTCCATAATAGAAGTATTACCTACTTTTATTTAATATAGAAGTTAATATAAACGAGTGCGATATCGTGAAACGTGTAATTATCACGCTGAATATGAGTTCCGGGAGGCGACTGCAATTAAGCACAGGTTGCTTGTGAAGTAATCAGAAGTGGCTGAGGTAAGATCATAATGCATTACATGTTCGATGTGACTTTTATAAAAGGAAAAAAGAGTAGCCTCCTTCTTCCTAGTCTTTGCCCTTAACATTTTCGGGTCTTGATAGTGGAAATACTCTGGGATAAAGTTGCCAGCTAGTCATTCATACACCAGAGTGCTAAGTGAATATTTCCGATTTGCCAAAACAAGTAACTTCCATGAGTAAGGTTTACATGTACGCGCCTTACCAATAGGCGCATTATTTTTTGGTGGTGAAAAGGATCGGGAAATTACTGAAGATTATG
>NC_051418.1:14539966-14540223 GCF_015228065.2 Penaeus monodon | reverse complement strand
AATGATAAGGCCAATGGTCTTCATGAGCGCCCGGCATTCCTTTTTATTATTTCATCTTATCTCACATCAACACATGTCGACTTAGCTTAGGGTGGGTTAAGTAATCCGTTATCATCCGTGGGTCTGGTACGACCCTAGTGTGGTGCCGTTAACCTCCGCTGGCTCGGAACCTGTACCGTTCACGTATACCGGTTCTCGTCAGCAGCGCAAACGAATTTTCAACGTTTAGTACATGTACACATACTCTGGAACTTGTC
>NC_051418.1:14539780-14539883 GCF_015228065.2 Penaeus monodon | reverse complement strand
CCGACATATGGAACCCTTACAACGAAACAGGGATACGCTATTGACAACGTATAGACAGAACGTCAGTAACGAGATTAAAATGACGAATAACATGGTTCCCCTG
>NC_051418.1:14538089-14538192 GCF_015228065.2 Penaeus monodon | reverse complement strand
TCTAAGTCGACTGAACCGCAATCCTTCTCGACTTTACTCGCTCACTCTGAAACTGATAACGGAATGGAAATTTGGGTACAAAATCATACACATGCACACAAAA
>NC_051418.1:14537890-14537957 GCF_015228065.2 Penaeus monodon | reverse complement strand
TACCAGGGGCATCAATTAGTGTGTGTGTGGGGGGGAGGTTTGGAAGGAAAGGTACCTCCCCCACCCC
>NC_051418.1:14534178-14534242 GCF_015228065.2 Penaeus monodon | reverse complement strand
AATTTAAAGAAAATATAATTATACTAATGTTTTTATTTTATATATCTATAATAACTAATAATCT
>NC_051418.1:14533870-14534091 GCF_015228065.2 Penaeus monodon | reverse complement strand
TGCACCGGTGTTTGCGTGGGTTGCGTGGTGCGTGTGCAAATGTGGGCCCGTTGTTGTGCGTGTGGGTGATAGCAAAATACCTTTTAAGATGTTTGTATTATTTTCCACAAATACTTAATAATACCCTATGAAAAATTCCCAAGACCCCAATAACATTTCCCAAATCCCCCACTCACAAGAAACTAATTTTTTGGTTTATTTAATTTTATTGAAACATTATG
>NC_051418.1:14532992-14533498 GCF_015228065.2 Penaeus monodon | reverse complement strand
TAAGCACCCTCCCCCCTACGAAAACAATGATCAAAAGGGACCCCTGGGGGGGGGCAAAAATGTGTTTTTTTTTTAGGGGGGGGAAATTGCATAGAAAACCTGAATCATTCCAATCCAAAAAAATTTGCCCCAAGCTGCTTTATGTAATCTTGTCCACTTGGTAGCATGAGGGCCAACAAGTTTTTCGCCCCCAGCAAGACAACTTTAAGGTAAACATATTTTTTTTAGCTTGTTTGAAATGCCTTGGGAGGGGAGTGTATAAATGGCCTGTCCCGCCTGGTGGAATGTTCCCTCTTTTTTTAATTTTGTTTTTTTTTAACACAATTGGAATGGGGCTCCAAACAAACCAATTAAGTCCCCCAATTACTAGGAACCCTCCAACACATCTGGGGGGGTGTGGGGGGTGCCCTAAATCCAATTTATGTTCAGAGAAAGGAGAAAAAAGATTTATATTCCACATATATATTAACTTTATTTTTAGTACCTTTAGTAACATCAACAGTGGG
>NC_051418.1:14532139-14532327 GCF_015228065.2 Penaeus monodon | reverse complement strand
AATAATAACAACAAGAACAACACATTTAGGTCCATAGAAATTAGAACGAATACCTTTTTTCTTTCCCCTTTTTCCCTCACAAAATTGTTACAGAAGGGGACCAAAAACAAGGTTTGGAGGTGTAGGTTAGGCCCCCTAGTAAATGTGTTTTTTTCTGCAACTATTGGTAAAGCCCCATGTAATTGTAT
>NC_051418.1:14531862-14532110 GCF_015228065.2 Penaeus monodon | reverse complement strand
TACCCCCCTGCCCAATAAGATGAAATGTTTATTTTTTTGATTTGGGGGGGGGGGGTATACCATTACAAGCGAAAGAAAATCAGTTTGGCCTAACATAACAATGGGATCAAAATACAAACCCAAAAAAGAAATTGCAGAAAGGTAAACAATCACAGACAAGCAAGACAAAAAAGAACGTGAGTAAAAAATAAGTTGGTGAAAAACAGGAAATTTCTCAAATGTGGAATAATAGAAATAACCATTTCCTT
>NC_051418.1:14531708-14531838 GCF_015228065.2 Penaeus monodon | reverse complement strand
CCTGTAACTGAAATCAGGCAAAGGTGTGGGGGGGGTGTAACATAATGAAAGTTCCCCCAAAATTTATATAACATAATCATGTGTTTTAATTCCTATAACCTAAAATTATTCACTATCTTGTATAAAAAAC
>NC_051418.1:14531206-14531689 GCF_015228065.2 Penaeus monodon | reverse complement strand
ACATATACTTTTGTAATATCTGGAATATGGGTTTTTTCGATTACATCATAAACGTTTCCCCACTGAAATTTAAAAAAATTAATCTTCTCAAAACCCAATAACAGGGGTTGATAAAAACTTAATCAAATAATGAAGTATTCCAAACATAGGCAAAATGTCCCCCAAAATAATAAAACGTAAATATAACAATTAACTTTTTGCATCAGGCCCGAATGGATTAATTTTTTTTGGGTGGAAATGCATTTTTTTGAAGAGAAATTAAATATTACTTTTGTTTTGCTCTTTGAATAGAAGATATCCGAAGTTAAATAAGATTTTTCAACCCTTTCACATCTAGCCTTCTTAAATGGTGGATTGAACCTTCCCCCAATATATTTATGCCACAATGAGAATGGTTTTTTTTTTTGACCCACCACAACTTTAACAAACCTTTTTATTGCAAAAAATGCCAATTTACTTTAAGCAGCAAAGGTGGTAAAAAAT
>NC_051418.1:14530797-14531186 GCF_015228065.2 Penaeus monodon | reverse complement strand
AAACCCTGAAAGACCAAAACATGGACCTCCTGGGAAATTGTTTCATAGCTCAGTAACAAACTGTAATGGGGGTGGGTCCTACTGGATTACAGGGTAATAATAATAATGGTGCCAAACCCGAAGGTCTTACTTTAAGTCCCCTTTTGTCAAAATATTCCCCACCCCAGCCTAAGCAGGTAAGAAGTTTTTTTTTGGAATAGAAGTTGGGCTCCAACATCTGCCCTGCTTTTCTTTTTTATATACCAGGTGGGTTTTTCCTACAGGTTTGTGTGATAGATACATTAAATGTTTGTATTATTTTCCAAATACTTATAATATATGAAATTTCCAAGACATGAAATTCAAATCCACTCAACAAAAACTATTTGTTTATTTATTTATTGAAAATT
>NC_051418.1:14530312-14530442 GCF_015228065.2 Penaeus monodon | reverse complement strand
GCAAAAATGTTTAGAAATGCATAGAACCTGATCATTCATCCAAAAATTTGCCCAAGCTGCTATGTAATATGTCTGGTACATGAGGCACAAGTCGCCCAGCAGCACAACTAAAGGTAACTATTTTTTAGCT
>NC_051418.1:14527529-14529433 GCF_015228065.2 Penaeus monodon | reverse complement strand
GAAAGAAAGAAAAAATACACCCATGCCAATAGATGAATGTTGTTTGGATTGTGGGGTATACATACAAGGAAAGAAATCAAGTTGCTAACATAACAATGGGATCAAAATACAACCAAAAAGAAATGCAGAGGTAAAACAATCACAGACAAGCAAGACAAAAGAAGTGAGTAAAAATAAGTGGTGAAAACAGAATTCTCAATGTGATATAAGATACATTTCTTAATAAAAAATAAAAAAAACTGTACTGAATCAGGAAAGGTGGGGGGGTGTATATGAAAGTCTATTATATACAATTATCATGTGTTTAATTCTATAACCTAAAATATGCAATATCTTGTATAAAACTTTTTTTTACATATACTTTGTAATATCTGAATATGTTTAGATACATCATAAACAGTTCCACTGATTAAAAAATTAAGTCTCAAACCAATACAGGGTGGAACTTATCAAATAAATGATATTCCAAACATAGCAAATGTCAAATATAAAACGTATATAAAATTACTTGCATCAGGCAGAATGGATAATTTTTTGGATGCATTTTTTTGAGAGATAATATTACTTTGTTTCTCTTGAATAGAAGATTCAAGTAAATATTTCAACCCTTTACATCTAGCCTCTTAATGTGTTGGACTTCCATATATTTATGCACAATGAGAATGTTTTTTGACCCACCCATTTACAACTATTTATTGCAAAATGCATTTCTTAAGAGCAGGTGTAAAAAATCCCCCAAAACCTGAAAGACAAAAACCTGACTCTGATGTTCATAGCTCAGTAACTGTATGTGGTCCTACTGGATTACAGGGTAATAATAATATGGCCAACGAAGTCTACTTAAGTCATTTGTCAAAATATTCCATCCAGCCTAAAGGTAGAAGTTTTGATAGAAGTTGCTCAACATCTGCCTAGCTTTTTTTATATACCAATGTGGTTCTACAGGACGATCATCCATAATCAAGGGATTATCACACAGAATGGAAAATTCAATCATGCTTAGAACATCTGAACCAGATTTTTGTTTCTTCCATTTCATGAAGACATGTTCATTTCAAAATTACTAAATGTGAATGCAAAATCCAAATGTTTCATTTTTTTTTTTTTAGTCCAAATTAAGTTTTATGCTAGTACATTAAACTAAAAGAGCAGAACAGACTTCCTATAAACGATTTAAGATAATAAAAAAATAAAGGAAAATATTACCATGAGAATATTTGTTTACACCTAAATGAATCTAGAAATTAAAGTGCAAGTAGCATATCTTACATTATCTTCAAATCAATATGTGGAACTCAAAACTGATTTAAATCATAAACATCAATGTTGAGAATATTGCTGGACTTTTAACATCTGCCTGACTTATTGGAAAACAAAGAATTTTTTTTAAAGGCAACATATATAACATTCTAAAAATGTGAATGTTTGCATCAGTATGTTTATTATCAGAATCTTCAGGTTTACAAATCAGATTCAGGAATATTGTATCTTCACTTGTGTAATAAGCCCTCACTTATTACATTTATATTATTATCAGTAATAAATATGAGATCCATGTATAGTATACAGGCTAGTTAAGTTCCCTACAACTGGGAACTTAACTACAGGGATTATGTATATACAAGTCATCACTTCAAAGAGGTTATGTAGCTGCTTGGCACTACATATATCACAGATGAAAATAATTATCTATATGGATTTAATAATGAATCTATTGGGTCTCAGAAGTATGAAAACTACCTTACCTTTGGTTTTAACTAAAAACTTAATGTTAACACGCAAAATATAACAATCATTATGTTGCAAGATACATTATTAACATTCAAGATTTTTTTAAAAACATATATTACATTAAAGACCTAATAATACCAATAGATGCCATCATTACAAATATGAAAGAAGAA
>NC_051418.1:14525450-14527408 GCF_015228065.2 Penaeus monodon | reverse complement strand
AAAAGAGAGATTGACATTTACTTTGTAGTTTTCATCAATACAAGTAGAGTAAACATTTGAGAAATTGGTATAAAAGAAATATAAATATGATCACACAAGCACATAAGTTTTGGTGCAGACACACACACACATGTACACCTATATTAATACTGTCCTAGAAAGTGATAGCCATAGTATCCCCCAGGAAATCCATAAGGAGTGTAGTTATATTCTGTACCACGACTACTAGTATCTGTCATGCGGTTTTGTGGGTCATATCCATATCCTATTGGCTCCTCTGACTTGTATGTTGAGAGGGCTGTATCTGACGGTTTACTTAATGAATTGTCAATAACTGCACGACTAACATTTAGTGCTGAGACAGGGTGGTTAAGAGGACTAGAGTTCATGGCTGCAGTTGAGAGATCACCAGCAGTAGTGGCATCTCCTCGAGTGAGATCTCGTGTTAGATCTCGTGATAAGTTGTATGCAGCAGCAGTTAGGTTAGCACCTAAGGTAGTGTTAACCATCTGTGGTGCTTTAGACACCCCTGCAGCAGCAAGACCAGGATGAAGAAGGGACGTTCCCTGGTCAGCCTGCGTGGCTGATGAAGAATCCCCAGGCTGTGAATTGCGATTAAGGGTAATTTCAGAATTGCCTCCTTCATGGTTTGTAGAACCTGGGGTCATATTGCTTGGCCCTGCAATGTGCTTTATGATTGGTAAGTGACTAGTAGAATTATCCCCTTCTCCATCTTCAAAAAAGGATTCATCATCATCCCTGTTATTACCGGAATCATTCTCAGCATTTCCCTGCTCATCACAAGAATCAGATTTTCTCTGTTTGGAGAATTTCAGGTTATTATTAGCTTTAAATGTGGCAAGCCATCCATTTGATGCTTTAAAATCATGATAACCAAGTTCAGGTGCAATTTGTAGGGCTTTTGCTCGAAGCATTCCTGTAGTAATCTTAACCCCTGCAACTACAGTCATGTGCCTATACCACTGAATGAGGTGCTGATTCAACAATGCATATTCACTCTTGCGCTGTCTCTTCATAGTTAGCTTCTCACCTCTGAGAAGGCTATCTCTATATATAGTGAGAATTTCTTCCCTCCTCTTGATTATTCCACTAACCTGAGTTTTCCCAATTCCATACATGTGTGCAATCTGCCGCTGGGATTTACCATCCAAAAATGCCTCAATCACTTTCACTTTTTCTTCGAGGGTTAATGTAGTCCGAGTCTGTTTTTCCCGCTCTTTTACAGGGGGCAATGTAAATAGAGACAAAGGGCTTATTGCAGGAAATTTTACTTCATCTGATGATTCTTGAAACTTGCCATCAGATGTTCTCTTCTCTGAAAGTTCCCATACAGCAGAGTCTTTGGTACTGCTAGAAGTGGATTTAACTGATATGGATATTTTGGGGTTATCTTCTGAGG
Source organism: Penaeus monodon (assembly GCF_015228065.2). Taxonomy (NCBI): domain Eukaryota; kingdom Metazoa; phylum Arthropoda; class Malacostraca; order Decapoda; family Penaeidae; genus Penaeus; species Penaeus monodon. Next base: position 14,525,988 of record NC_051418.1, on the reverse strand, counting down.
ATGTACTTTTTTGCAACAGTATGTTTTCTTTGTCACCATTGCACTTTGATCCACTTTCATCGGTCGGGAAAGGTGGGTCACAGTTAACACTAACTTTTTCCATTGATGCCAGTGCTGCAGAAACTGTTTTGCTTTTTAATCTTTCAAGGGCTCTAGTTATTGGCCTTTCTGTTGACTCTGTTCCAAACAATGACCTCCTCTCCTTTGCTAACCACTTTTTCCTACTTTCATCCATGTTACGCTTTGTTTTGATTTTACGTTTAGCTCTTCTCAGGGAAAGAGATGTGCAAAACAGGGGCTTCCTCTTAGCTAAGGTACGCCAGTTTTCGCTCTCCTGGCCTGTGGTGAGGCTAATGGTCAAGGGACCATCTTCACAAGGCACCTCTAGTGTCTTCTCCACAACTGGCAGTGGTGATGACAAACTATCTTTACTCTTGGGTGTAGGACTCTTGTGTCGCACTGGACTCAGGTCTGAAAGAGAGGAGGAAACTTTACATGTCATGGTTCTCATCAACTGCTGCAGTAAAAAGACAAGGGG
>NC_051418.1:14524373-14525318 GCF_015228065.2 Penaeus monodon | reverse complement strand
GAGGGAGAAAAAAGGGAAAAAAGAAATTTTTTTTTTAAGGAACCGATAAAAAAGCAAAAAACAAAAGAAGGGGGAAAAAAAAGAAAAAAGGAAAGAAGGGGAAAAAAAAAGGAAAAAAAAAGGGGGGAAAAGCCAAAAGGGAAAAATTTTTTTTTTTTTAAAAAAATTTTTTTTTAAAAAAGAAAAAGGGGGAAAAAAGGGGGAAAAAAAAAGGTAAAAAAGAGGAAAAGGGGGAAAGGAGGAAAAAGAGAAAAAACAAATTAGATGGGGAAAAGGAGGGGTAAGAGAGGGAAGAGTAGAAGGAGGAAGATGAGGGAGAGGAGGATGCAAAGATTTTCTGTTGGAGATGAGTAAAGCTTAGTGGAGAATGAGGTAAAAAGAACAAGTCAGAGGGCAATGGGGTTTGCTGAAGCATAAGGTAGTATGCCGCAAGATGTGCAAAGATAGGCAAACATGCAAATTTTCGTGTTCTGATAGTAAGCATTTGAGAAGGCAGAATAAGTGAAGTTCCTCTTATATGAGTACCAGTTTGCATTCATCAGTGTGAAGGCTGATTAGAGGCAAAAGGAACTTCTTCTGAGATTAGACGAGTCTTTCCCGGGTTAAGAGAAATGAGAAAAGGGAAATGGAAAATTACTTTTGGAGAGTAGAAAGAGAAGATTTCCGTTGAGAATAAGACAGAGTTTAGATCAGAGAGGATAACGAAGAATTGAGAGTTATTCGGTGTATTTTGAAAAGAGAGTTTGAGAAGGATTGACGAATCGGAAAAGGTGGGAAGTTAGAACTAAGTTTACCATTGAGAGAGAGAAATTGTTAAGTTATTAAGCTTTTTTCTTGAGTAAGTCTAGACCTGATGAATTTAACTTAGCTAGTACGTTTGTTGATAAGATAGAATAGGAAGAGATGGCAAGAGGATAGGAGGGAAGAGTCGGAGTGAGTGAAAGG
>NC_051418.1:14521170-14522100 GCF_015228065.2 Penaeus monodon | reverse complement strand
AAGAAAGAGTTCATTACCCAAGTACTGATATAATTTTTTTGGAGTGGAAGTCTCTCTGGAGCAATTTCTAGCACATAATGGGGAAATGACAACCATAGGATCTGTATATTGATGTCTGCCTACCTTGTTATCATTCATTTTGCACAAGAAATGAAGATGGATTTTTTTTTTATAGACTGTACACAAACACATACACAAAAATGTTACTGCATATTCTTAAAAATGAACTTTTGTGCATTACAGTTTTTACACACAATTTTTTTTATGCAACTGTAATGCTTTTCCAATGTTTATTTAATATACAAATTAAAACAATATTAACCCTTTCATGCTAGTACCACATACTATTATGTAATGTGATGTCATCAAATACTGCATGGAGTTATAGACCCTAAACATAACTAAAAATTGTTTATCCGCAGCCAAGAGCATACAAAGTGGGGGGTAATCTTGTGTTTCTGAGCTTCTTATTTATCCCACAAGCAGCTAATTATATATGCACCCTGATGTCATGTCATTTCATGTCATAAAAAAGTAAAATAAATATTCTTATGGTCATTCTATTAATTTTCAAAGCTAAAAGGCTATACAACTGTTGCCTGATAGTTGTTTGTGCCCTTGATAGTTAACACTTGCAGAAGTAATTATCCAAATGTATAATTATTCAAAACCAGTCTTATGGAGACCATACCTGGGGAAGGGGGGTCAGAGGGTTCATTTAGTTAGTTGGCCTACAGTATTCATACATGAGGAAACTTCCATATGATTAAAGCCTAAAACTGGTTATTTCTTGGTGTAACAAGGACATTAGTACTATGGGATGAATTGGCGCTTTCAACGGTTTGCACTAGATACACCTACATGGGCTTTTGTTTGTTCCAAGCATACACAGTTGCTAATGACATTACGCATAGTTATCAGTTTACAAAT
>NC_051418.1:14520666-14521102 GCF_015228065.2 Penaeus monodon | reverse complement strand
GATATTTCTTTCTAAGTTTTCAGTACATCTACACAAGAAATATACTTTACATTGAGACCCCTGGTAACAGACATATGTTTATTAAGTAACAAGTATTTATGTTGGAAAATGAGTAAAGATTATGATAACAATTGTTTGGCTTTGCTCCAGCTACTGGTAAGATTCAGCACTTTCAAATATAATTAAGTTTGAAATTTGTCTTTTATACTGGAATGAGCATTGCAATCCTAGATAGTCTGTTCGACAAATTTTTAATTTTGGAAATAAAAGCAAGAAGTAGCCCATTTCAAATTTGAAAAGATAGTTTACAATGGCACCTGTCCCACCATCCCCCCTACAAATAAAACTAGATGGATATTTAAAATTTGGGCCACGATATGACCATTGTATAGAATTGAAATTACAATAGACTGATTTTCAAATGTTTCTGGTAGAG
>NC_051418.1:14518348-14520641 GCF_015228065.2 Penaeus monodon | reverse complement strand
AATGCAGGTTGTGGATGGTACAATGCACTATCAAGAAATCTTGGTGCATGAACACCTCTCCCCCCAATTCTTCCCAATAGTTTTTTTTTTTTTTTGTTATTAAATTATTTGTAAAGAAAATGTATGCACTATGATCTACTGAACTCTCACTCTTATACAAAGAGTTAAAAAAAACAGACTGTCCTATTTACCGGATTGTTAGTGTACTTTAAATCCCTATATCTGAATTTGACTATGGTGTGCCTTTGGCATCTTCCAGTGTCTATAATTTTGATGTGTTTTGGCACCATTACTTTTCATTGAAAAAAGCAGATGTATTATGCGAGCAAAGATGGGGGATTTTTAATGTTATGCCACTCCCTCGATGTTTATACAAACAAAGATGAAGGGCTCGGACGAAGGAAAAAAATAACAATAACACTTGCTCCCCCCCCCCAACACCAAACACCAACCCAACCAGATATAATATATTAGTGGTTTATGGCTTTTCTTTTTCCCCCAAGGTTCTGGAAATCTTGCGCGTTTGGATGTTATGCTAGCCGAAAAAATAATAATCTCCCTCCCGACCCATCAAGCATGATGAGAAGATGGACCCACACCAGGTACAGCTTTAGGACTAACTTTCAATATTCACTGCTCCTCCCAATCCCTCCTCGTCAGGTTCCTGATCCACCCTGCATCCCTCTGCATCCCCAGTCCATCTCTCAAATTAGGCCCGGGATTCTCCCGCCTTCAATTTTCCTACCAAGTTCTGTAGTAGTCCTGGCTGTGAGGCTGATAGTTTTGGCTTGGGCGAGGCCTCGTTCTACTGTGAGGGTCGCCCGCCAGCACCATCAGCTTTACACCTACTCGCCTCAAATTAGTCAAACAAAACAACCTGACTCCTATTCTGCATACTTTCTCGCCGCTCCCCAGCCCCCACAGCCTCATAATGGTTCGTCCCATCCTAGTAATTTATCATCACAGCTGCTTGTCCTGATTAAATCAATGGAAAATGTGGTAATGCCAGAATCTAATCTAAATAAATGTACATATTTCAACAAACTATATTCCAAGTCTTACTACTGAATAAAGAAAGTACTGTTACTCTGAATAACTAAGATGGACATGTTTATAGTCCTCACTGAGGCAAATCCTCACCTTGGTGGCTATTCTTCCCCAATCTGGATCTGAGACTTGATCTAAAGTAACTTCTGAACACAAGCTCTCCTGTGGAATAAGAAATAAAATCATTATTCACTTAAATTAAGGGAAAAGGTGACTCAGTGACTTACAGTAGTAAGTGAATCTACCTAGTATCAATGGGTTAATTGTCCTAAACTCATCATATACAGTAACAGATATAATCTGAAATGCAGTTTGTATCTTCGTTTCCCACTTTTCACTGAAGGTGTGTCCCAGCATCGGTGCGGAAGCTTTCGTACACCATCGTGTGCAGTGTATAGTGCTGCCAGATAATCAGGCGAGTGCCATCTTCCGCCGGAATGTCTGATGGCACCCTCTTTATCCTTTGCTGTTGCAGCAGACGGGGGTGAACAATTCAATATCGAGGGGGCGTTTCAGGGTAGGGCCTTCGTTAGACAAGTCACAGAACGCGGGGGGAAATGTCGCCTGGGTGGTCTAGCGGTGTGAGCAACGCCTGCGCGCCGGCGGCTTCGGAGCGGCATGGAATAGGGCCCCCCCAGGGGCTGGTCAGGCGTGGATCGCAGGGTTCGCTCTTGTTGTCCTTGCCTGCCCGGTTTCAAACCGAACGGTACTTCCGGGAGAACTTGGGCGAGAGTAGTGGCTAATACCTTGCTTCGCTCACCTTGGCGCGACGAGAGAAATGTATGAACCTTGGCGGCCCCAGGGCGGGATGGTACCCCGTCTGCCGCCGCGTCCTTCCCGCGGCAAGGAGGTCGCCGCACGGCCCCCGAACGCGCAGAAAGAGAGGACAGCGAGCGGGACTTTATGCGCGCTCCGCGCTTCTGAGGCAGGTGCGGCAGAGGACCCTGAGGCAAGTCCAACCCACGGTGGTGGTGGGGAGAGGCGGACGAAAATGGGGCGCAGGATGGAAGGAACCCGACGCGCCGCTGTGGACCTGGGCTGGGGAACCGGTAAGCATAGTAGAGTGTATCTCCCCAGAAAGGCTTTAGAGAGGTCCACAGTGGTAGACCGCAGGGAATGCAAGCAGTATAGAGGAAGTAGGCAAGAGAGGCTACCCTAGTTCGGCCAGGTAAGGGAAATATTCCACTCGTCCGACACTCGGTCCCCTGCGGCCCCCGCCCCGCTGATAATGGCCCAAGACCGAGGG
>NC_051418.1:14509006-14509523 GCF_015228065.2 Penaeus monodon | reverse complement strand
AAAAAATAAAAAAATATTAAGTAAAAAATAAAGAAAAAAAAAAAAAAAAAATAAATATAAAAAAAAATAATTAAATATATAATAAAAATTTTAAAAATTTTTTTTTGGGGGTAAAAGAGAGAGAAAAAAAAAAAAATAAAGAATAAGAAAAAAAGAAAAAAGGGGAGAAGATATATAAATAAAAGGAAAAAAGAAATTAATAATTAAATTAATAATTCAAAAATATAATATAATAAAATAATTTTTAAATATTAAAGAAAAAAATATTTATAATGGATAACAACAAAAATTATTTTAAATATTAAAATTAAAATATAATAAAAAATTCTTAAAAAAAAAATTTTTAAAATTTTTTTTTAAAAAATTTTTTTTGATTTAAAAAAACCCCAAAACCAAAATTTTTGTCAAAAAAACACACACACACAACTTTATATTTTGAAAATTTAGAAAAAAAAAAATTTTAAAATACAAAAATTTAAACACCGTTTTTAAAAAAACCAAAACCCCCAACAACAAA
>NC_051418.1:14499360-14500200 GCF_015228065.2 Penaeus monodon | reverse complement strand
CCAAAACATGTATTCCTTGGGTTCTTCCGTCTAAACTGTCGTTAGTTCTTGTCTCTTCGCTTTTCACGTCTCTACCTTTCCTTCCCGTCTCGCTCTCCTTCCCTTCCTCGTTTCACGCCCTTTCTCCCCTTCTTCCTTCTTTTTTCCCCTCACCCTCCGTTCCCTGCTCGCCTGACTTTCTCCTCCCCTGCTGCTCCGGCTCCCCATTCCTTGCACACTCGGTGCCTGCCTCCTCTCCCCCCCTCCCCATTACCCTCGGCGGTAACTGCGGCATGAAACAGAACCCGTGTAGGCTCCCCGGGCTTGCTGGGGTGAGGGTAAACTATGACCCCTCAGAAATGGCCACTGATTGGAGAGTCTTGTCCCCTCTGACAGACGCCGACAGTCGGGACCTGACCGCTGGATGGGCAGAGTTCAAATGACCTGCTTTTGCCGGTATTTTTCATCCACCCTCCTCGAATCTTCCCCATATCCAGTCATCTATGGCGGCCTGAGGAACGTGTGTAAAGCACCGAGAAGGCGATGCCGGGGAGCTGGTCCTCGCGACGTCCGCCGGCGTTTCCAGGCGCAAGGGAAGGGGAGCAGTGAGACGTTATTCCAGAATGGCGAGAGCAACAGCCACTCTCTGCTTTCCCAGTTTTCGTTTGATCGCCTAGTATTGTTATTTTATTTTAAGCCTGGCCAGCCAAGGCTCGTTACCTACCCATTGGCTGCGCGATATGGTGCGCCCTAACTACTGCTCTCAAATACAGAGAAAATTCCATTTCACGGTGTTACAGGCCGGGATAATAATATGAATATCATAATGGTCACTGATGTATTCTGGAGAACGCGCGTGCC
>NC_051418.1:14498182-14498802 GCF_015228065.2 Penaeus monodon | reverse complement strand
TTTAAAGAACAAATTGGAGAACAGACATACAAAACGACCGTTAGATAGCTGTGCACACAGAATATGGCCCGTTCCTCCACTCAGGAAGTTATGCTTTTGCCAGCCTCTGATGTTAAGTGTTATTTTGTTGTTGGTTTCTTGGTATGTCTGCAACTGTATAATCAAAAATTATTGACGTATTGTGACGAAACTCATGGATGGGTTGCCTAGGACCGAGAGACCATTTGGTTACATCTTAATGGTGATCCGAACCTGAGTCTGGATTCAGGATGCAATTAAAGAATTCTTTGCCATTGCGATCCATCATAGAAAATGGGTCTGCTAAGAAATTCATATTCTGATTCGTAGGCTTGCGTATTTTATTGAATCTTGGTGCATTGGTAAAGGGTTTTTTGCTTTCTGACTACTTTTCAAGTTGTTAAAGAGACCTGCTCATATTTATTACTGTGTCCAAGGCAAGGGCATCATCAGTGCATTCCATATCGACTATTTTATTCCCGTTGTTGGATAGGTGGAGCATCAAGGTTTTCTGTGTAGGAGACGTCAAAGCGAAGGATTTTCAGGATTTGAAAGTAGCAACATGTTCGAGAAGAAAATGAGAACTTTGGATGCAGTAAATG
>NC_051418.1:14497515-14498145 GCF_015228065.2 Penaeus monodon | reverse complement strand
TGAGAAAACCGTAGAAGCCTAGATATTAAGACTCGCATTTAGAAAACACTAAGAAACTATAAATAAAAAGGAAAGAGAAAGAGGCACAGAAAGTGATAAAGCAAGCAGAAACCGGAGTCCGAAGGGGTCAGCGCCGCGCATGTCTGAGGTCACTTTCCTCAATTAAATCACGAACTCAATAAAGGAGACACTCTACAACGAACAGAGTCGAGTTATAGATACAAATAATTCACGATCGATAAGATATCAAGCGAGGAAATCTTGATGCAGAACCTCGCACCCAGAACTCTATTGAGACCTGACAGTCACACACCACTTAATAAACTGATAACAAAATCTGTTCCAGAGTGAAATGCCGAAAATGATTCGAAATCGGGCTGGTTAAGGAATCTGTTTGTTTCTCTCACCTTTTTGTTGCATTGGAAGCTTCTTTGTCTAACTTAGTTTTTCCTTTTAAGGACACTGATCTAAGAAGTACGTTTTTCCCCTCTTTTTCTTGCCTATCATTATAAACATTGTCCACGGATAGATAAACGATTATTTTTCCCCCTGTAAGTCCAGCAGAATCTATTCCCCCAATAGAGGTCTTTAAATTCACCCCCGCATAGCCTCATCGCTTCATCAGCAAAC
>NC_051418.1:14496820-14497461 GCF_015228065.2 Penaeus monodon | reverse complement strand
GCTCCTCTCATCTAGTGCCAGAAATTAACCGTAAGCATGAAGAAGTCTACGCTGGCACCTCTCTGCCATTTAATACGGTGTTCTCGGTGACAGCTGTCAATATCTCCTTTTTCTTTCCGCCACCTGTCAATTGGGTGGACAGGTGGCCCGTCAGCCCGGCTGGCAGAGGCTGACAGGCACGGAGAGACAGAGAGCTCGTCTAGTGCTAAGTCCTGTTTTAGAGACGAGAAAATTCTTGAATTGTAGTCGGGGATCGTGATGTGATAAGCAAATACATTTTCCGCTATTGATCGCTCCGGCTGCTCCTCTCGGCGATAGCGACCGTCGTCGAGGACGCCAGGGTGCGAGAGGGAGGAATCCATCAGTATTTGATCCTTGGAAGATCTCGCCGTCCGCCATGAATAAGACAGAGGGATGGGCGCGAGTAAGCCTACTCCAGCATGACCACTGCCCTCGAGCGCACTGCTGGGGCACACAATACGGAGCAGAATTCGCGCTGATGAGGAGAAATACGACGGAATGTGTCTGGGCATCGGTGTGCAATGAAGCAATTCTCTGATACTTTAACGGCATTAAGAGTGTTGCCAATTACGCTGTCACGAATTTCACTGCAGTAAAACTGTAATTTCACTATCGACAAG
>NC_051418.1:14494125-14495144 GCF_015228065.2 Penaeus monodon | reverse complement strand
AGTTTACTATAGATAACAAGTACTATAAATCATATATTTGCTAATAATTATGATAACGTTGAAAGCAATATTGATGATATTGTTTACTGCTTTAACTAGTATTATCATATTCCTAAGTAAAATCACGTATCTTTTAATGATTGCCATGGACTAAGAAGAATTTTGGCAGCACTGCGAGATGCTCGCGAGACCAGCGAAAATAAATTTAATTTTGAGGAAGGGAGTTGTACCAGACACTAGCGGCGGCGCAAACCTAGATATTATAATGGATAATGTGGAGAACTTTGTGATAACGCGAGATAGAGCGGGCGAGGAAGGTCATAAATATCACAGGATTCATGTGACTATTATGGTATACCGTAAGTCTGGCAACACTGCAGGGCTCTGTGTTGAGTGTAATGAGATCGTTAGAAGGAATTTTCTCGGTGACAATGGCCGGGATAACATATAAAACCCGTCGTAACTTCCACCAGATGTATCTCTAGCCCTTAACATACTTGTGTTTTACAGTAGAGTGTTTAGCATAATTGTGTCAAGCGAGATGAATGGCGCGCGTCGCACCTTCCTGCAGGGCGGCCGCGTCGCGCTCGTGCCCGTCGTGCGCTGCTCCCCAGGACGCGACGCTCGCTTTCGAGGCGTCGGAGCTGAAAAGGTTCTCTCGATTTCGGTATTTCATCTAAGATTGCTCTGTTTGGTGTTGCCCTCAGTGGCACGGCAGCATCTCCCAGCTGGTCTTTCTCGGAGGCAATTTTTCAGTGTTTTGTTTTTCGTGTGCATTTGCATTTCTCTAAAGTTTTTGCTTACTTGTCATATGTGATGTGATTAAAATGCATCTAGTGTCGTTTTAGGAGATTAACTGATGAAAGTGTTAGTTCTTATTTCCAGGAGCCATAAATTAACAGGTTATATATGGCATAGGATACTGTAGTCACATTTTTCCTTTACTGCTATTCATACTGTTGATTCGATGTGACTGCCTACATGATGAAAATCAGGTCACTTGTCTTTTCATTTTAACT
>NC_051418.1:14490397-14491341 GCF_015228065.2 Penaeus monodon | reverse complement strand
ATAAGTTAAAATGAAAAGACAAGTGACCTGATTTTTTATCATGTAGGCAGTCACATCGAATCAACAGTATGAATAGCAGTAAAGGAAAAATGTGACTACAGTATCCTATGCCATATATAACCTGTTAATTTATGGCTCCTGGAAATAAGAACTAACACTTTCATCAGTTAATCTCCTAAAACGACACTAGATGCATTTTAATCACATCACATATGACAAGTAAGCAAAAACTTTAGAGAAATACAAATGCACACGAAAAACAAAACACTGAAAAATTGCCTCCGAGAAAGACCAGCTGGGAGATGCTGCCGTGCCACTGAGGGCAACACCAAACAGAGCAATCTTAGATGAAATACCGAAATCGAGAGAACCTTTTCAGCTCCGACGCCTCGAAAGCGTGCGTCGCGTCCTGGGGAGCAGCGCACGACGGGCACGAGCGCGACGCGGCCGCCCTGCAGGAAGGTGCGACGCGCGCCATTCATCTCGCTTGACACAATTATGCTAAACACTCCTACTGTAAAACACAAAGTATGTTAAGGGCTAGAGATACATCTGGTGGAAGTTACGACGGGTTTTATATGTTATCCCGGCCATTGTCACCGAGAAAATTCCTTCTAACGATCTCATTACACTCAACACAGAGCCCTGCAGTGTTGCCAGACTTACGGTATACCATAATAGTCACATGAATCCTGTGATATTTATGACCTTCCTCGCCCGCTCTATCTCGCGTTATCACAAAGTTCTCCACATTATCCATTATAATATCTAGGTTTGCGCCGCCGCTAGTGCTGGTACAACTCCCTTCCTCAAAATTAAATTTATTTCGCTGGTCTCGCGAGCATCTCGCAGTGCTGCCAAAATTCTTCTTAGTCCATGGCAATCATTAAAAGATACGTGATTTACTTAGGAATATGATAATACTAGTAAAAGCAGTAAACAAT
>NC_051418.1:14487890-14488518 GCF_015228065.2 Penaeus monodon | reverse complement strand
AATTTTCAGTTTTACTGCAGTGAAATTCGTGACAGCGTTAATTGGCAACACTCTTAATGCCGTTAAAGTATCAGAGAATTGCTTCATTGCACACCGATGCCCAGACACATTCCGTCGTATTTCTCCTCATCAGCGCGAATTCTGCTCCGTATTGTGTGCCCCAGCAGTGCGCTCGAGGGCAGTGGTCATGCTGGAGTAGGCTTACTCGCGCCCATCCCTCTGTCTTATTCATGGCGGACGGCGAGATCTTCCAAGGATCAAATACTGATGGATTCCTCCCTCTCGCACCCTGGCGTCCTCGACGACGGTCGCTATCGCCGAGAGGAGCAGCCGGAGCGATCAATAGCGGAAAATGTATTTGCTTATCACATCACGATCCCCGACTACAATTCAAGAATTTTCTCGTCTCTAAAACAGGACTTAGCACTAGACGAGCTCTCTGTCTCTCCGTGCCTGTCAGCCTCTGCCAGCCGGGCTGACGGGCCACCTGTCCACCCAATTGACAGGTGGCGGAAGAAAAAGGAGATATTGACAGCTGTCACCGAGAACACCGTATTAAATGGCAGAGAGGTGCCAGCGTAGACTTCTTCATGCTTACGGTTAATTTCTGGCACTAGATGAGAGGAGC
>NC_051418.1:14487321-14487836 GCF_015228065.2 Penaeus monodon | reverse complement strand
GTTTGCTGATGAAGCGATGAGGCTATGCGGGGGTGAATTTAAAGACCTCTATTGGGGAATAGATTCTGCTGGACTTACAGGGAGAAAAATAATCGTTTATCTATCCGTGGACAATGTTTATAATGATAGGCAAGAAAAAGGGGAAAAACGTACTTCTTAGATCAGTGTCCTTAAAAGGAAAAACTAAGTTAGACAAAGAAGCTTCCAATGCAACAAAAGGTGAGAGAAACAAACAGATTCCTTAACCAGCCCGATTTCGAATCATTTTCGGCATTTCACTCTGGAACAGATTTTGTTATCAGTTTATTAAGTGGTGTGTGACTGTCAGGTCTCAATAGAGTTCTGGGTGCGAGGTTCTGCATCAAGATTTCCTCGCTTGATATCTTATCGATCGTGAATTATTTGTATCTATAACTCGACTCTGTTCGTTGTAGAGTGTCTCCTTTATTGAGTTCGTGATTTAATTGAGGAAAGTGACCTCAGACATGCGCGGCGCTGACCCCTTCGGACTCCGG
>NC_051418.1:14486555-14487173 GCF_015228065.2 Penaeus monodon | reverse complement strand
CATTTACTGCATCCAAAGTTCTCATTTTCTTCTCGAACATGTTGCTACTTTCAAATCCTGAAAATCCTTCGCTTTGACGTCTCCTACACAGAAAACCTTGATGCTCCACCTATCCAACAACGGGAATAAAATAGTCGATATGGAATGCACTGATGATGCCCTTGCCTTGGACACAGTAATAAATATGAGCAGGTCTCTTTAACAACTTGAAAAGTAGTCAGAAAGCAAAAACCTTCACCAATGCACCAAGATTCAATAAAATACGCAAGCCTACGAATCAGAATATGAATTTCTTAGCAGACCCATTTTCTATGATGGATCGCAATGGCAAAGAATTCTTTAATTGCATCCTGAATCCAGACTCAGGTTCGGATCACCATTAAGATGTAACCAAATGGTCTCTCGGTCCTAGGCAACCCATCCATGAGTTTCGTCACAATACGTCAATAATTTTTGATTATACAGTTGCAGACATACCAAGAAACCAACAACAAAATAACACTTAACATCAGAGGCTGGCAAAAGCATAACTTCCTGAGTGGAGGAACGGGCCATATTCTGTGTGCACAGCTATCTAACGGTCGTTTTGTATGTCTGTTCTCCAATTTGTTCTTTAAA
>NC_051418.1:14485352-14486182 GCF_015228065.2 Penaeus monodon | reverse complement strand
CTGGCACGCGCGTTCTCCAGAATACATCAGTGACCATTATGATATTCATATTATTATCCCGGCCTGTAACACCGTGAAATGGAATTTTCTCTGTATTTGAGAGCAGTAGTTAGGGCGCACCATATCGCGCAGCCAATGGGTAGGTAACGAGCCTTGGCTGGCCAGGCTTAAAATAAAATAACAATACTAGGCGATCAAACGAAAACTGGGAAAGCAGAGAGTGGCTGTTGCTCTCGCCATTCTGGAATAACGTCTCACTGCTCCCCTTCCCTTGCGCCTGGAAACGCCGGCGGACGTCGCGAGGACCAGCTCCCCGGCATCGCCTTCTCGGTGCTTTACACACGTTCCTCAGGCCGCCATAGATGACTGGATATGGGGAAGATTCGAGGAGGGTGGATGAAAAATACCGGCAAAAGCAGGTCATTTGAACTCTGCCCATCCAGCGGTCAGGTCCCGACTGTCGGCGTCTGTCAGAGGGGACAAGACTCTCCAATCAGTGGCCATTTCTGAGGGGTCATAGTTTACCCTCACCCCAGCAAGCCCGGGGAGCCTACACGGGTTCTGTTTCATGCCGCAGTTACCGCCGAGGGTAATGGGGAGGGGGGGAGAGGAGGCAGGCACCGAGTGTGCAAGGAATGGGGAGCCGGAGCAGCAGGGGAGGAGAAAGTCAGGCGAGCAGGGAACGGAGGGTGAGGGGAAAAAAGAAGGAAGAAGGGGAGAAAGGGCGTGAAACGAGGAAGGGAAGGAGAGCGAGACGGGAAGGAAAGGTAGAGACGTGAAAAGCGAAGAGGACAAGAACTAACGACAGTTTAGACGGAAGAACCCAAGGA
>NC_051418.1:14482885-14483377 GCF_015228065.2 Penaeus monodon | reverse complement strand
TCCATGATGCCACATAGGGGAGGGCATGTCTTGGCAGGTGACTTCATTCCAATATTCCTTGATTTTCACTGAAATTACTTTGAACTAACATGACTCTGAATACAGAATTTAATTGAGACATTACTTGCAAATTAATTACAAGACTAAATCTAGGCCTAAGTCATCTGCATTTTGTCTTTGTAATTTGAAGAGTACTACTTTACATATTTGGCACTATTTTGTCTGATTCTGATGCAATACCTGGCTAGTCCAAAAGTGAGATACAGAGTTCCCTGTACTTGAGATCAGATGACTAGGAGTGGGCAGCCAAAAGATATTTTTCATGTATATATCAATATTTACTCAATAAAAAGCAAACAAGGAGGAAAATAGGCTAAACACTGCTGGAATGAAATGAGTAGATCTGTTAAGAAGGCATGATTAGCTAGACCAGAAAACATGTGTCACTCCTTGATTATGTCAAATGTATACCAAAAAGATTTCAATAAAAGT
>NC_051418.1:14482042-14482795 GCF_015228065.2 Penaeus monodon | reverse complement strand
GGAAACTTTTATTTGATTGGAATAGCAAAGCCATTGCATTCAACACATAAATATGTTGCAATGCACAGATTGAGAACCACAACTCTATATGAAAGCCAATACTATGCATTCTGGATCAAAAGTAATTTTTTGCCTTTTTCTTTAGCTCTGTCTTTCTCAATATCACTTGCCTTCTAAGGGTTGAAAGCTGTAAAGAAGTCCTGTCAAATAAAAGCCTCACAGTATAAATGCTCAACCTAAAATGACTCTCAAGCTGTGAGTGACAAGAGTTTGAACAAACAAGTTATTCACTTCTCACTTGCTCTGAAATAGAACCTATCTGGAGTTTCACATGATTGGACTAGTGCCCATCCTAGGGCCTCCTTAAATAGAAGAGAAAATTGCCTTTCTATTGGGATTTGTTTTCATGAGAGATAATCAAAGAAGTATTAGGTTTGAGAGAGGCAAATTAACTGGTGGAGGGTACTAGAATTATCCAAATTTGAGTTAGATGCGAGTAAGAAGGAAGGGTGCTTTTTTTTAAAAAGAAAACAAGTGAAACCAATTGGAAGAAAATTGGAATTGCAAGAGTTGAAGTGTATACTTTTGGCTAAAGAACATTCAGTTAAATAAGGCACTCAAGAAGATAAAAAGACAGTAAGAGGTTTGTTCATGCTAGACACGCTTAAGGTGTTACAATAGACCCTTGAAAGCAAAAGGAGAGAGGGGGTGCCCATGTTGCTGACACAAGCCATGCAGTGACCATTTAAAGCT
>NC_051418.1:14481363-14481506 GCF_015228065.2 Penaeus monodon | reverse complement strand
GGGAAGAAATGTTATAAGAGTAATTATAAGCATTAGATATCAAAAGTAGGTAAGCAGCATCATATGCATGGTTTTGAATAAGATCCTGTACCACTAAGATCAGGTCAGCCACTGTGTAGTGGAACTACCTTTCATGTGCTGGG
>NC_051418.1:14481078-14481237 GCF_015228065.2 Penaeus monodon | reverse complement strand
GTTTAGGGAAAAAATTGTGACATTTGTGGAAATATGTACAGAATTTTTAAAAATTGTAATTTCATCTGTGAAGGAGCAGGCAGTCCCTTAAAAAAACACAAAGTAGGAAGTAACATATGGATAAATCTCATGAGAATTTAGCAAGCCTTTGAGTGTCTG
>NC_051418.1:14479864-14480886 GCF_015228065.2 Penaeus monodon | reverse complement strand
TATAGTGGAAATTAGATGCTGCACAAACATAAATGCATATATCCAGTTCTCCAAGTTGATCATGATACTTTACATTTTTAAACTGTTGCTTGAAGTATGGCTTGTCAGTACATCATGGTAAGTATGGATGCAAAAAATAAAGAAAAATTTTGAAAGAATATTATATTTACATATTTACATGATTTTTTCATTTTTTCAGGTAGATCAGAGTTTGATGGAATCTGTCCTTGAGGTTGCTGATATGCTTGAAGTGAAGGGGCTCTCACGTATACGTTCAAATACTTCCCTGAAGAAATTCATGGGACATACATCCACAACTGCCTCAAATACACCTGTCACAGAGGAACCAAGGTCAGACTGTAGGTCTCCAGAGGATCAGTTCTATCAAAGCAACCAACAGGAAAGCAGGACCATTGAAGCAGAGGGAGCATGGAGGGGGTTGCAGGGCAGTGCAGTGAATGATACTGGCCCTTCCAAAGAGAATATTCACACACCAGCAGAAGGGATCTCTTCCTCTCACACACCAGCTCATGCTCCTTGCCGCCAAGTCAATCCCCAGGAAGACCAGGATGAAACACAGACTTCAGGCATTGACCTTTCCTTAGCTAAGAATGAACCTTGGTCACCCAGGGAAGGTATTGCTCACCCAGGACCAAAGGAAGATATTGAAGATGAAGGCTTAGGCCCAGCAAAGAAAAAAAGAAAGCATGTAAGTATTGAAAACCTTAGGTCTTCATATATTATCCTTTCTTCATTTTTAATACTATAGCAGATATATTTGTTATGACTTTATTCACATGTTTGCTGGAGAGCAAAGTTTTTGGTGATGTTTAGATGGTCATACCATATATGGTTTAGAGTTTCCTTGCTACTTCATAGTTATTTGGTAACTTTCATGCAATTTTCATACTTTTGACTCATTTGACCTAGTTTTCTTGAATGTACAAGAAAGTTTGCAGGGTTATACAGGATTTTTTTTTTTATTATTATCCCTAATTCTGTTTATATTGACTCCTTGGTGA
>NC_051418.1:14479122-14479257 GCF_015228065.2 Penaeus monodon | reverse complement strand
GTATGGGTGAGCCATGTCTGAGTAACCATGACTAGTAAACTAGAATTACAATGGAAATGGCATGTGAGCCATTGGGTTAACTCTTTCGCTGCGTTAACCTAAAGAGCCTGCCGGTGTGTCCGTGCGGCATCAGTA
>NC_051418.1:14478616-14478847 GCF_015228065.2 Penaeus monodon | reverse complement strand
ATAATATAATAATTTTGTATTTACACTAACTGCAGATAACAATATTTTTCCCATAAAGATTATCATAAAAAAGTTAATGTGGGAGAAAAAAAAGTGCAATTGTATTTGTATTTAATCGGTAAAAACTATTTATAATGGTGAACGTATATTGCCAAATGTAAGATAACCCCATTTTCTGTTATTGTGGTTCCGTTTTCTGTTACTGTGCATTCAACCTTCCTTATTGGAAGC
>NC_051418.1:14477402-14477634 GCF_015228065.2 Penaeus monodon | reverse complement strand
GCTTCCAATAAGGAAGGTTGAATGCACAGTAACAGAAAACGGAAACCACAATAACAGAAAATGGGGTTATCTTACATTTGGCAATATACGTTCACCATTATAAATAGTTTTTACCGATTAAATACAAATACAATTGCACTTTTTTTTCTCCCACATTAACTTTTTTATGATAATCTTTATGGGAAAAATATTGTTATCTGCAGTCAGTGTAAATACAAAATTATTATATTAT
>NC_051418.1:14476992-14477127 GCF_015228065.2 Penaeus monodon | reverse complement strand
TACTGATGCCGCACGGACACACCGGCAGGCTCTTTAGGTTAACGCAGCGAAAGAGTTAACCCAATGGCTCACATGCCATTTCCATTGTAATTCTAGTTTACTAGTCATGGTTACTCAGACATGGCTCACCCATAC
>NC_051418.1:14475373-14476386 GCF_015228065.2 Penaeus monodon | reverse complement strand
TCACCAAGGAGTCATATAAACAGAATTAGGGATAATAATAAAAAAAAATCCTGTATAACCCTGCAAACTTTCTTGTACATTCAAGAAAACTAGGTCAAATGAGTCAAAAGTATGAAAATTGCATGAAAGTTACCAAATAACTATGAAGTAGCAAGGAAACTAATATATGGTATGACCATCTAAACATCACCAAAAACTTTGCTCTCCAGCAAACATGTGAATAAAGTCATAACAAATATATCTGCTATAGTATTAAAAATGAAGAAAGGATAATATATGAAGACCTAAGGTTTTCAATACTTACATGCTTTCTTTTTTTCTTTGCTGGGCCTAAGCCTTCATCTTCAATATCTTCCTTTGGTCCTGGGTGAGCAATACCTTCCCTGGGTGACCAGGTTCATTCTTAGCTAAGGAAAGGTCAATGCCTGAAGTCTGTGTTTCATCCTGGTCTTCCTGGGGATTGACTTGGCGGCAAGGAGCATGAGCTGGTGTGTGAGAGGAAGAGATCCCTTCTGCTGGTGTGTGAATATTCTCTTTGGAAGGGCCAGTATCATTCACTGCACTGCCCTGCAACCCCCTCCATGCTCCCTCTGCTTCAATGGTCCTGCTTTCCTGTTGGTTGCTTTGATAGAACTGATCCTCTGGAGACCTACAGTCTGACCTTGGTTCCTCTGTGACAGGTGTATTTGAGGCAGTTGTGGATGTATGTCCCATGAATTTCTTCAGGGAAGTATTTGAACGTATACGTGAGAGCCCCTTCACTTCAAGCATATCAGCAACCTCAAGGACAGATTCCATCAAACTCTGATCTACCTGAAAAAATAAAAAAAACATGTAAATATGTAAATATAATATTCTTTCAACATTTTTCTTTATTTTTTTGCATCCATACTTACCATGATGTACTGACAAGCCATACTTCAAGCAACAGTTTAAAAATGTAAAGTATCATGATCAACTTGGAGAACTGGATATATGCATTTATGTTTGTGCAGCATCTAATTTCCACTATA
>NC_051418.1:14475023-14475182 GCF_015228065.2 Penaeus monodon | reverse complement strand
CAGACACTCAAAGGCTTGCTAAATTCTCATGAGATTTATCCATATGTTACTTCCAACTTTGTGTTTTTTTAAGGGACTGCCTGCTCCTTCACAGATGAAATTACAATTTTTAAAAATTCTGTACATATTTCCACAAATGTCACAATTTTTTCCCTAAAC
>NC_051418.1:14474747-14474895 GCF_015228065.2 Penaeus monodon | reverse complement strand
CCCAGCACATGAAAGGTAGTTCCACTACACAGTGGCTGACCTGATCTTAGTGGTACAGGATCTTATTCAAAACCATGCATATGATGCTGCTTACCTACTTTTGATATCTAATGCTTATAATTACTCTTATAACATTTCTTCCCCTTTA
>NC_051418.1:14473462-14474214 GCF_015228065.2 Penaeus monodon | reverse complement strand
AGCTTTAAATGGTCACTGCATGGCCTGTGTCAGCAACATGGGCACCCCCTCTCTCCTTTTGCTTTCAAGGGTCTATTGTAACACCTTAAGCGTGTCTAGCATGAACAAACCTCTTACTGTCTTTTTATCTTCTTGAGTGTCTTATTTAACTGAATGTTCTTTAGCCAAAAGTATACACTTCAACTCTTGCAATTCCAATTTTCTTCCAATTGGTTTCACTTGTTTTCTTTTTAAAAAAGCACCCCTTCCTTCTTACTCGCATCTAACTCAAATTTGGATAATTCTAGTACCCTCCACCAGTTAATTTGCCTCTCTCAAACCTAATGCTTCTTTGATTATCTCTCATGAAAACAAATCCCAATAGAAAGGCAATTTTCTCTTCTATTTAAGGAGGCCCTAGGATGGGCACTAGTCCAATCATGTGAAACTCCAGATAGGTTCTATTTCAGAGCAAGTGAGAAGTGAATAACTTGTTTGTTCAAACTCTTGTCACTCACAGCTTGAGAGTCATTTTAGGTTGAGCATTTATACTGTGAGGCTTTTATTTGACAGGACTTCTTTACAGCTTTCAACCCTTAGAAGGCAAGTGATATTGAGAAAGACAGAGCTAAAGAAAAAGGCAAAAAATTACTTTTGATCCAGAATGCATAGTATTGGCTTTCATATAGAGTTGTGGTTCTCAATCTGTGCATTGCAACATATTTATGTGTTGAATGCAATGGCTTTGCTATTCCAATCAAATAAAAGTTTCC
>NC_051418.1:14472882-14473372 GCF_015228065.2 Penaeus monodon | reverse complement strand
ACTTTTATTGAAATCTTTTTGGTATACATTTGACATAATCAAGGACTGACACATGTTTTCTGGTCTAGCTAATCTTGCCTTCTTAACAGATCTACTCATTTCATTCCAGCAGTGTTTAGCCTATTTTCCTCCTTGTTAGATTTTTATTGAGTAAATATTGATATATACATGAAAAATATCTTTTGGCTGCCCACTCCTAGTCATCTGATCTCAAGTACAGGGAACTCTGTATCTCACTTTTGGACTAGCCAGGTATTGCATCAGAATCAGACAAAATAGTGCCAAATATGTAAAGTAGTACTCTTCAAATTACAAAGACAAAATGCAGATGACTTAGGCCTAGATTTAGTCTTGTAATTAATTTGCAAGTAATGTCTCAATTAAATTCTGTATTCAGAGTCATGTTAGTTCAAAGTAATTTCAGTGAAAATCAAGGAATATTGGAATGAAGTCACCTGCCAAGACATGCCCTCCCCTATGTGGCATCATG
>NC_051418.1:14471771-14472102 GCF_015228065.2 Penaeus monodon | reverse complement strand
AATGTTATCTAATCCAAAGAAAACTTGAACATGAATACAGTTATAGAATATTTAGGCAAATCGTAAAATTGATAAAATATGTTAATTTCCAACTGAAACTATTCACTGTCCTTAGAAGACTGTCATCATGAAGCTTGATTTTAGGTTATGTTCACATTATTGCCAATCGGCATCATTTATGAATTCAGACATGATACAGGGAAATGGGCAGTCATTTTTATTTTGTGTAATTTCCCGGAGTAAGTAATTAGTTGTGGAAAAAATGCAAAAAGAACTGGGAAGTAATAAGCAATGTGACTGGCAATGCTGTCTATTGTCAATACATGTCTGA
>NC_051418.1:14468011-14469430 GCF_015228065.2 Penaeus monodon | reverse complement strand
AATACATGTCTGAGACAGCTTCACTTCAGATTTTCAATTTGCTTTAGAGTAGCACATTAAATGCTTCTACTACTGAATACATAAGTAAAGAATACAGTTATGCCATAGAAGCATTTTACTGCAACATTATATTGTTTTGAATCTTGCCGAGTAGGCTATAGGGCTACATGTTCATCAAAGTAGTTTACTTTGGACTCTAAATACCACACTCCTGCAACTTACTTCTAGTGCTTTCTGCAAGTAAAATATTTCACACATTAAATACAGGGTTTACTGCCCTTATGCTACATATCTGTACCACTGCCCATCTTTACATCAGTGACTTTTGTTTTTCATCTTTGTAGGATCCCAAAGTTGAACAATACACTCATAACTATCAATCAAATTATAAGAATTAGCTTCTTTTCTATCATATTAAGACAGATATCTATTGGTTAAAACCCACATGGTATGTTAACATGAGATACAAACATGTTTCTGAACAATGATTCCAGTATATTTAGGACAAAGGTGCTTTGAACATGTGATTTTTTTTTTTTATCAAATAGGAAAGATATATCCCTTCCCTTAATTTTCTGAAATCTGAAAACATAAGTTCATTATAACCATGAAAAAATAATTGGATATCATGGTCTTACTCACCTGTGTATTTCCTTGATACATGTAATCTAAGAGACAGCTCATCTCACGGAACTTAGCCCCTCGCAGTACAATCATAGGATACTGATCAGAAGCAACCTCCGACAACACTCGCTGGAAATAGGCAGATGTGGAGGCCAAGATTGCCTGGTGTGCCTTCATTACGAAACCATCATCGGATACAAGAGTCACGTCACAGAACTGCTCCTCTAACCTTTGCAGTGTCAAAACCTGAGAAGAGAAGCTACGTTCAAGAAAGCAAAGCCCATCTTTTTCTGCTCAGGACTCCTTGTTAGAATTGCAAATGCCATTTTCTAGTAGTCATATGCGAATAATAATGCCTTTATAAATAGTAGTCAATAATTTATGATAAGGGCACCTTACTGTTCTCCAAAACTAATGACAAAGGGAACACATTTACAGATATATTCATCTATACATAGTAATATATAACATCAAGAATTAAAAGATATATAGTTATGTCAAAAGATGAAATCTTATTTAGTGTGATAGACCTTACACAACTTTTTGAAATATTATTGTAATTCCTTCTAAAACAACATGCACTGAATGTCTTAACTGGTACTTGTGTTTTGTTTGAGATTAGACGAAAAGATGGACTACTTTCTTCTGATAAAAAGCAAATGAATAATCATCAATTTTACCTTTGAAACATGCTGCATGTGGTCGTTCCAACGGAATCGCAACTGTCGCTCACTGCCCAGGGAAGCCATTTTAAATCTGTGAAATAAATTAATTAAATTTAACCCAATGCTGCCT
>NC_051418.1:14466928-14467613 GCF_015228065.2 Penaeus monodon | reverse complement strand
AACTTATTGAAATACTCCTACCAGCTCTATACTTCTGAGAACACGCATTCCAACAGAAACAGGAATAATATATACTGGGTTACCTAAAGTGCAAAACTACATATCTCTATCTCTCTCCATACAAGAACTCATGCTCACATTCTGACACTTACACACCTTTTACACCACCGACGTTCCTGCATCTCACAATTGTCAGCCAATTACTGCTGCTCTGACTCACACTGCAGCCAATCAGAGCTGACCAAGACCCTGCCAGGACTGAAAAAGGTGTCTAATGTGTCTGAATATGAGCTAAGGTTCCAGGGGCGTGCGGTCCCTTTGTAAACAATTACCCAGTTATCTTACATGTAACTTCCATCGCTAACGGCAAACTGCAAAAGTTATTCGATAAGGGAGAAAAAATCACATTTGGGAGAAGGTAACACTTTCTAGACAATATGCGGCGAGGGGCTGTTGGCTTCTGCCGCAGCCCCAAGGGGTGCCTGGCTGGGGGCAGGCGGGCAAGGCTCTTCCGAACATTTACCATGCTGATTTCTTGGCCGCTTTCGACAGACTTCTGTTCCCCCATACCTAGGTTATAAGGAACCCAAAGCATAATGTTAACAGTAATTTGGAACTTGTTACTGGAAAGGAAGCTAATTTTGAATATCTTAGATCTTTATCGCCAGAGAAAAGAAAGGGGAAA
>NC_051418.1:14465351-14466240 GCF_015228065.2 Penaeus monodon | reverse complement strand
TGCAAACTTTCTTGTACTTAAAGAAACCGGTCAAAATGATAAAAAGAAAAAAATTGCATGAAAGTTACCAATAATTTGAAGTAAAAGGAAACTTTTTTGTATGACCATCAAAACATCCCCAAAAACTTTGCTCTCCAGCAAAATGTGAATAAAGTCTTTCAAATATACTGCTATAGTTTTAAAAAATGAAAAAAGGGGATAATATATAAGCCCAAAGGTTTTTAAACTTACATGCTTTCTTTTTTTTTTTGCGGGGGCCTAAGCCTTCTCTTCATTCTTCCTTTGCCCTGGTGGCAATTCCCGGGGTCCCCAAGGTTCTTTTTACAAAGGGAAAGGGTCAATGCCTGAACCCTTGTTTCATCTGGTTTTCGGGGGATTGCTTGGGGGCAAGGACAGAGCTGGTGTGGGGGGAAGAACCCCCTCTGCGGGTGGTGAATTTCTCTTTAAAAGGCCCATATCATTCCTGCACGCCCTGCAACCCCCCCTGCCCCCTCTGTTCAATGGCCCTGTTTCCTGTTGGTTGCTTTGATAAAACTGTCCTCGGGAACCTACGTCGCCTTGGTTCCTCTGTGACGGGTGTATTTGAGGCAGTTGTGGATGAAAGTCCCATGAATTTCTTCAGGAAGTTTTAAACGTATACTGAGAGCCCCTTCCTTCAAGCTACAAAACCTCAAGGACAGTTTCCCATAAAACTCTGATCTACCAAAAATAAAAAAAAAATGTAATAGTAAATTAATATTCTTTCAATTTTTTTCTTTTTTTTTTGCATCCAACTTACCATAAATGTACTGACAAGCCATACTTCAAGCAACGTTTAAAAATTAAAGTATCATACCCTTTGGGAGAACTGGATTATGCATTTATGTTTGTGCAGCTCTAATTTCCACTA
>NC_051418.1:14464753-14465169 GCF_015228065.2 Penaeus monodon | reverse complement strand
GTCACGATTGATTAACAACACTCAAAGGCTTGCTAATTCTCATGAGTTTTACCCTATGTTATTTCCTATTTTGTGTTTTTTTAAGGGCTGCTGTCTTCCAGATAAAATTAAAATTTTTTTAAAATTCTGTACATTTTTCCACAAATGGCACTTTTTTTTCCCTAAACGGAAAAGGTAAACAGTGAAAGCTAGAATTAAAAATTACCCCTTTGCTGACTTATGACCTTCATGTAAAATTTTCTTTAAACAAAACAAAAATCTAGTGATATGCATATGTCATCCCTCCCACACATGAAAGGGAGTTCCCCTACACGTGGGTACCTTTCTTTGTGGTACAGGATCTTTTCAAAACCCTGCATTGATGCTGCTTACCTACTTTTTTCTAATCTTTAATTTTTCTTATCATTTTTTCCCCT
>NC_051418.1:14462644-14463990 GCF_015228065.2 Penaeus monodon | reverse complement strand
GCTTTAATGTCCTGCATGGCCTGTGTCAGCACATGGCACCCCCTCTCTCCTTTTGCTTTAAAGGGTCTTTAAAACCCCTTCCGGTCAGCATGAACAACCTCTTTTTGTCTTTTTACTTCTTTATGCCCCTTTTTTAACTGAATTTTTTTACCAAAGTATACCTTCAAATCTTGCAATTCCAATTTTTTTTCCAAATTGGGTTTTACTTTTTTTCTTTTTTAAAAAAACCCCCTTCCTTCTACTCGCATCTAACTCAAATTTGGATATTCTAGTCCCTCCACCAGTTAATTTTCCTCTCCAAACCTATGCTTCTTTTATTATCTCTCTGAAAAAATCCATAAAGGCAATTTTCTCTCTATTTAAGGAGGCCCCAGGATGGGCCCAGTCCTCATGTGAAACCCCGTAGGTTCTATTTCAGAGCAAGTAGAAAAGGAAAAACTTTTTTGTTCAAAATCTTTTCACTCACACTTGAGAGTCTTTTAGGTTGAGCATTTTTCGTGAGGCTTTTTTTTTTGACGGGCTTCTTTACAGCTTTCAACCCTTTTGAAGGCAAGTGATTTGAGAAAAAACAGAGCTAAAAAAAAAGGCAAAAAATTACTTTTGATCCAAATCATAGTATTGGCTTTCATAAGAGTTGTGGTTCTAAATCTGTGCATTGAACTATTTATTGTTGAATGAAATGGCTTTGCTTTTCCAAATCAAAAAAAGTTTCCCTTAAATCAATAAATCTTTTTGTTTTTATATTCTTATTAAATATAAAAATTTACAGTATTAACTTTTATAAATTTATATTTTAAACTTTTATTAAAATCTTTTGTATACATTTGACATATCAGGAGTGACACATTTTTTGGTCTAGCTAATCATCCCTTTTTAAACAGATCTACTCATTTCATTCCGCATGTTTAGCCTATTTTCCTCCTTGTTAGTTTTTTATTGAGAAAATATTATTATACTGAAAATATTTTTTGGGCTGCCCCCTCCTAGTCTCTGATCTAAAGTCGGGGAACTCTGTATCTCACTTTTGGGGACTAGCCTATTGCACAGATCACAAATAGGCCAAATATTAAGTGGGACTTTCAAATTCAAAACAAAAAAGCAGATGTTAGGCCTAGATTTAGTCTTGTAATTAATTTTCAAGTAATTCTCAATTAAAATTTGTATTCAGAGTCATGTTAGTTTCAAAGTAATTTCAGTAAAAATAGGAAATGGAATGAAGTCACCTCCCAAAGCTGCCCCCCCCTATTGGCATCATGGAAAAGAAGAAGAGAAAAAAAAAAATCCTTGGTTTTGGGTGGAGTCACGCTTTCAAATGGCCCCAGGTTTAGGCTTATGTGAGGGGGTTT
>NC_051418.1:14461673-14462050 GCF_015228065.2 Penaeus monodon | reverse complement strand
TAAATGTGATGGTCATGTTAACCTGACTGTAGGATTTAAATGTTTCTAATCCAAAGAAAACTTAAACAAATACAGTTATAGAATATTAGGGCAATCGTAAAAATTTTAAAATGTTTAAATTTCCCAAATGAAAATTTCCTGTCCTTAGAAAACTGCATCATGAAAATTGATTTTGGTTTTTTCAATTATTGCCCATCGTCATTTATATTCGACATGATACAGGGAAAAGGGCAGTCATTTTTTTTTTGTGTAATTTCCCGAGTAAAATAAATTTTTGTGGAAAAAAAAGCAAAAAGAACAAATATTTCTTTGATGCAAGAAACTGGGGGTTATAAGCAATGTACTGGCAAAAGCTGTCTATTTTCAAAACACTGATG
>NC_051418.1:14457747-14459073 GCF_015228065.2 Penaeus monodon | reverse complement strand
AATCATGTCGAACAGCTTCACTTCAGATTTTCAATTTGCTTTAGGTAGCACATTAAAAGTTTTACTCTGAATACTAAGTAAGAATACAGTTTGCCCTAGAAACATTTTCTGCAAAATTATATTGTTTTGAATCTTGCCGAGTAGGCTATAGGGCTACATGTCATCAAAGTAGTTTACTTTGGACTCTAAATACCACCTCCTGCAAATTACTTCTAGTGCTTTCTGCAGTAAATTTTCACACATTTAAAAAACGGGTTTACTGGGGCCCTTTGCTAATATCTTACCACTGCCCATCTTTACATAGTGACTTTTTTTTTTTCACTTTGTAGGGTCCCAAAATGAACTAACTCATAACTACAAACAAAATTTTAAGAAATTTCTTCTTTTCTATCATTTAGACAGATACTATTGGGTTAAAACCCCTGGTTTTTAACAGAGATACAAAAATGTTTCTGAACAAAGATTCCATATATTTTGGACAAAGTGTTTTAAAAGTGATTTTTTTTTTTTTATCAAAAAGGAAAAATATATCCCTTCCCCTTTTTTTCTGAAATCTAAAAAATAATTCATTAAACCATGAAAAATAATTGGATATCTGGGCTTACTCCCTGTGTATTTCCTTGATACTGTAATCTAAGAGACAGCTCTCTCACGGAAATTACCCCCCGCAGTACAATCTAGGAACTGATCAAACAACCTCCGACAACACTCGCTGGAAATAGGAAATGTGAGGCAAGATTGCCTGGTGTGCCTTCTTACAAACCCCATCATCGGATAAAAGAGTCAGTCCAGAACGCCCCTCAAACCTTTGCAGTGTAAAAACCTGAGAAAAAGCTACGTTCAAAAAAAGCAAAGCCTCTTTTTCTGCTCGACTCCTTGTTAGAAGCAAATGCCATTTTTTAGTGTCTATGCGAAAAAATAATGCCTTTATAAATGTATTTAAAATTTTTTGATAAAGGGGACCTTTGTTTCCAAAACTAAAAGAAAAAAGGGAAAACCATTTACAGATTTTCTCTTCATGTAATTATAACATCAAGAATTAAAAAATATAAAGTTATTCAAAAGATAAACTTATTTGTGTATAACCTTACACAAATTTTTGAAATTTATTGTAATTCCTTCTAAAACAACATGCACTAAATTTTTAATGGTACTTGGTTTTTGGGGGAGTTAACGAAAATGGGCTATTCTTCTGAAAAAGCAATGAATAATCCAATTTTTCCTTGAAACATGCTGCTTGGTCGTTCCAAGGAATCCATTTTCGCTCACGCCCCGGGGGCCCCTTTTAAAACGTGAATAAAATTATTAATTACCCCAAAGCTGCCC
>NC_051418.1:14454329-14457387 GCF_015228065.2 Penaeus monodon | reverse complement strand
CCTAGTACCTGAAAAAAACTTATTAAAATACCCCTCCCAGCTCTATACTTCTGAAACCGCTTTTCCAACAAAAACAGGAAAAATATATACGGGGTTCCCTTTAAAGTGAAAAACTACATATCTCTATCTCTCTCCATACAAAACTCTGCCACTTCGACCTTACACACCTTTTACACCCCGACTTCCTGCTCTCACAATTGTCAGCCATTACTGCTGCTTGACTCCCTGCAGCCATCAAGCTGACCAGAACCCGCCCGGACTGAAAAAAGGGGTTTTAATGTGTCTGAATATGACAAAGGTTCCAGGGGGTGCGGTCCCCTTTTTAAAAATATTACCCTTATTTACGTAACTTCCATCGCTAACGGCAAAATCAAAAATTTTCGTAAGGGGGAAAAAAACACATTGGGAAAGGGAACACTTTTTTGACAATAGCGGCGGGGGCTGTTGGCTTCTGCCCCCACCCCCAAAGGGGGGGCCCGGCTGGGGAGGCCCCGGGAAGGCTCTTCCGAAAATTTACCATGCTGATTTCTTGGCCGCTTTCGACAGACTTCTGTTCCCCCATACCTGGGTTATAAGGAACCCAAAGCATAATGTTAACAGTAACTTGGAACTTGTTACTGGAAAGGAAACTAAATTTTGAAAATCTTGATCTTCATCGCAAAAAAGAAACGGAGGTAGTTTTGGGTCCCTTTGGGCGTCCAAAATTTGGCTCTACTTTTTGAGTTTAGACTTCTTTTATTTACCTCTCTAAATATATCTCGTGGTCTAACACTTTTTGAGAAAGAGATAAATATGAATACATTTGATCATCTCTCTTTCATAATTTCCTTCCTTTTCAAAACGCTAAAAGGACAGACCACTTGTCATGCAGCAGATTTCGAGGAAAAAGCGCCTGGTTAATGTTATCAAACTCACCATTTCATCACAATGGAGAAAAATGTTCATAAAATCGGCAGGGTCTCAGAAAACGCCTTATTTTTTTCCTTTAAAAAAAATCCGTAATATACAAGAGGCGAGGTGTGTTTTTGGAAAGTTTTTTTTTCCTACTTTATTTTCATATTTCATCATGAGCTGAATTGGAATGCAATATCAAGATAGTGTTTATACTTTTTCTTCTTTGTGTTTGTCTTCTGATATTGTCATTCCCTCGAGGATCAACTAGGTTTGACATTATTATTCAAAATAATTACCTTAAACGTGAATTAGTTATAAGTCTTACTCTGAAGTTGAATTGACATATAACGTTTTAAATTCCTGTTTTATTCTTTTCTTTTTGATAAGTAATCTGGTGATGTCGTAAACTCGATTTTCACGTAGAAGTATGAGAAAAGATGATACACCACTAGCTTACTCGAAGCGGTAATTTTAAATCTAGGAAGTCTATTTAAATTTCTTCATTACGAACAAAAGGACATCACCAGGGCCCAAAACAGACACCCAAGAATCTGAAGGGAAAACAAAAATTTCCCAGAAAGTTCCACTAGGCCCACCCATCGGTGAAAAGAGCGAAAATCACCCAAAATGAGGAAATGTCCCGTTTTCTTTGGCCATGTGACGTTTGTTGATATCCGCGTTCGTATGTCCCCAGGAGGAGACACTCGCACTGTTTAGGGTGATCTTAGGGCTCCACGGAAGTCTTATGTCGAAGTACAAGATATTCTCCCCGACAAGGGCGACAGGTGACTGACGGTGTAATTTTTAAAGGGGTTTTAGCGGTTAAGAGAGGGAAAACCAGCTATTAAAAGGGTCGTCGTCAGAGTAGCAGATTTGTTTACACTTCTGGGGCCATTATGGTTTTCGGTAAATATACCAGTACTTCAGAATTTTACGGCTGGGATGGGATTAATTTACCTTTTTAGGTAATTCTAGAGGAGAAGAGAGGAAGGGTGGCGATGAGAAAGTAAAATCACAACGCAAAAAGAGGAGGGAGGTTGGCAGACAAAGAATTGTGGTCGACCTTGACGATTTACTCGAGAATTTATTTGAAGCCTTTGTTGCTTGCTCTGTCTCAACCCGACGTCCACAGGCTGGAATTAAGCTCGTGGGAATATAGGAAATAAGAGGAAAAAACAAAGGGGGGAAAAAGGAAAAAAGGAAAAGTGATGATTTGTAAACATTGAGAGCCATGGTTTATTTCATCTATTTTTGGTCATCTGAGTCAGTCTCTTGAGGTGTGTCTGTGAGCAGGATTTATGGGGAAATTAGAGAACAGAGGGGAAATAGGAAACAGGCAAAGGCAAGTGATTATTTTTTAATTTCTCAACCCAAGGACTTATCTGATTGGAATATGTCATGAATATGGTAGATCTCTTGAATCTATCTGTAAAATTCATTAATTTGGAGTTTGTTGTACAGTCCATCTTATCTGATATGAATTACAACTTTCGGAAATATATCTGAAGATAAACAAGTTATAGGAAACTAAAAGGTCTTCATGTTCAAGTTAGGAAATCAATGGAGTTCTTTTGGTAGTCCCTACAAATCACTTTTTAATTTTTTTTGGCAATACTTCCTAAGAAATTAAAGGCTTTTAGATTCTTGTTAGGGAAACAAATTGAGATTGCACCCATTGATATTATGACAAGGCTGTTATAGACCAAGTAGCAAATGGCACCGCATCACAACGATTCCCGTGCCATTCGCTCAACGGTCTGGAGCTTGTTTTTCTCTAATAGTAGTGCATCATTAATGGAGGGTTGGGGTTAATGGGTTTATGGAAGGAAAAATTCACATTTTTTTATTTTTTAAAAAATATCAAGAAAACTTTATGCCAAAAATTTCGAAAAAATCTGATAAGCTGGGTTTAAAAGGGACACTGCCCGTTGTATTAAAAACCCCCTTTCCTGACCCCTAGCAAATTTTTTTTTTCTTGTTTTTGGGTTTTAAATTTTATCTTAGGTTGGGATTAATGAAAGGGGTCCTAAAGTGAAAAAGGGTTGTAAACCCCTAAAAAAATAAATCAGTACTTTTATAGGCAAATAACAGTTTTATCTACAAGTCAGAAAGGGATGGGGATTTTCTTTATATAGGCCTCATTGTATCTGTTTCTTTATTAAAA
>NC_051418.1:14450036-14452992 GCF_015228065.2 Penaeus monodon | reverse complement strand
TGAGGCCTATATAAAGAAATCACCATACCTTCTGACTTGTAGATAAAACTGTTACTTGCCTATAAAACTGTTACTGATTTATTTGTTTATGAGGTACAAGCCTATTTCACATTCAGGACTACCTCTTCTATTAATACCAACACCTAAGATAGAATTAACCCATTAACAAGAAAATTAAAATTTTGCTAGAGGTCAGGAACATGGGGTTCTTAATACACACTGGCAGTGTCCCATTTAAAACCCACTTTTCTATTTTTCAGCAATATTGGCACCTAAAAGTTTATCTCTGAATCTTTTAAAAAATTTAAAAAAATGGAAGGTTTTTTCCTTCCTATAACCCCTATAACCCATGCCTAATTTAAATGATCCACTACTATTAGAGAAAAACAAGCTCCAGACCGTTGAGCGAATGGCACGGGAATCGTTGTGATGCGGTGCCATTTGCTACTTGGTCTATAACAGCCTTGTCATAATATCAATGGGTGCAATCTCAATTTGTTTCCCTAACAAGAATCTAAAAGCCTTTAATTTCTTAGGAAGTATTGCCAAAAAAAATTAAAAAGTGATTTGTAGGGACTACCAAAAGACCCCCTTTATTTCCCCAAATTGAACTGAAAACCTTTTTGTTTCCTATAATTGTTTTTCTTCGATATATTTCCGAAAATTGTATTTTATATCAGAAAATGGACTGTACAACAAAACCAAAATTTAAAGAAATTTTTCAGAAGATTCAAGATCTCCATATTCTGATATTCTCAGATAAATCTTGGGGTTGAAATTAAAAATAATCACTTGCCTTTGCCTGTTTCCTATTTCCCCTCTGTTCTCTAATTTCCCCATAAATCCTGCTCACAGACACACCTCAAGAGACTGACTCAGATGACCAAAAATAGATGAAATAAACCATGGCTCTCAATGTTTACAAATCATCACTTGCCTTTTCCTTTCCCCACTTCGGTTTTCCTCTTATTTCCTATATTCCCACGAGCTTAATTCCAGCCTGTGGACGTCGGGTTGAGACAGAGCAAGCAACAAAGGCTTCAAAAAAATTCTCGATAATCGTCAAAGGGCGACCCCAATTTTTTGTCTCCCCTCCTCCTCTTTTTTTCGTTGGATTTTACTTTTTCATCGCCACCCTTCCTCTCTTCTCCTCTAGAATTACCTAAAAGGGAAAATTTAATCCATCCCCCCGTAAAATTCTAAAAACTGTTTTTACCGAAAACCTAATGGCCCCAGAAATGTAAACAAAACTCTACTCTGAGAGACCCTTTTAATAGCTGGTTTTTCCCCCTCTTACTCATCAAAACCTTAAAATTCCCTCATGCTCATTCGCCTTTTTGGGGGAGAATATTTGTACTTCGACATAAGACTTCCCGTGAGCCCTAAGATCCCCTAAACGTGGAGTGCCCCCTCCTGGGGACACAAAACCGGGGTTAAAAAACGTCACATGGCCAAAAAAAACGGGACATTTCCTCATTTTGGGTGATTTTCGCTCTTTTCACCCATGGGTGGGCCTAGTGGAACTTTCTGGGAATTTGGGTTTTCCCTTCAGATTCTTGGGTGTCTGTTTGGCCATGGTGATGTCCTTTAGTTCGTAATGAAGAAATTTAAATAGACTTCCTAGATTTAAAATTACCGCTTCGAGTAAGCTAGTGGTGTATCATCTTTTCTCATACTTCTACGTGAAAATCGAGTTTACGACATCACCAGATTACTTATCAAAAAGAAAAGAATAAAACAGGAATTTAAAACGTTATATGTCAATTCAACTAAGAGTAAGACTTATAACTAATTCACGTTTAAGGTAATTATTTTGAATAATAAATTTAAACCCTTTTATCCCCGAGGGATGACAAATCAAAAACAACACAAGAAGAAAGTATAAACCTACTTTATTCTACCAATTCGCTCATGATGAAATAGAAAAAAATTTTTGGAAAAAACGTACTTTTCCAAGATACACACCCGTCGCCATCTTGTATATTACGGATTTTTGGAGGAAAAAAATAGGCGTTTTCTGAGACCCTGCCGATTTTATGAACATTTTTCTCCATTGTGATGAAATGGTGAGTTTGATAACATTAACCAGGCGCTTTTTCCCCCCAAATCTGCTGCATGACAAGTGATCTGTCCTTTTAGCGTTTTGAAAAGGAAGGAAATTATGAAAGAGAGATGATCAAATTGTATTCATATTTATCTCTTTCTCAAAAAGTGTTAGACCACGAGATATATTTAGAGGGTAAAAAAGTCTAACTAAAAAATTTAAGCCAATTTTGGGTACCCCCAAAGGACCCCGAACTACCTCCGTTTTTTTTCTCGGGCGATAAAGTAAAAGATTTCAAATTTTCCCCTTTCCAGTAAATTTTCCAAAGTTACTGTTAACATTTGCTTTGGGTTCCTTATAACCCGGTATGGGGAAACAAAGTCGCCCGAAAGCGCCAAAAAATCAGCAGGAAAATTTCAAGGCCTTGCCCCCTGCCCCCCCAGGCCCCCTTGGGCTGCGGCAAAACCAACACCCCCTCGCCGCATATTGTCTAGAATGTTACCTTCCCCCAAATGTTTTTTCTCCTTACGAAAAACTTTTGCAGTTGCCGTTACGAGGGAATTTTTACATGTGAAAAGGGGGAAATAGTTTACAAGGGCCCGCCCCCCGGGAAACCCTTTTTGCTCTATTCAACACATTAGACCCCTTTTTCGTCCTGGCGGGGGTCTTGGTCCTCTGATTGGCTGCAGTGTGAGTCAGGCGCAGTAATTGGCTGACTTTGGGAAATGCGGAACGTCGGGGGTGTAAAGGTGTGAAAGTTCAAATGTGAGCATGAGTTCTTTTGGAGAGAGATAGAGTTTTTGGTTTTGCACTTTAGGCCCCAGTATTATTTTCCTGTTTCTTTTGGGGCTGTTCTCAAAGTATAACTGGTAGGAGTATTTCAATAATTTTTTAAACCCTGTACTAGGCTCC
>NC_051418.1:14449378-14449680 GCF_015228065.2 Penaeus monodon | reverse complement strand
GGGCAGCTTTGGGGGAAAATTTATTATTTATTTCACGTTTAAAAAGGGCTTCCCTGGGGAGTGAGCGACATTGCGATTCCGTTTGGGAAAGACCACAGCGCATGTTTCAAAGGTAAAATTGATGATTATTCATTTGCTTTTTATCAGAAAAGTAGTCCATCTTTCGTCTAATCTCAACAAACACAATACCATTAAACATTCAGTGCATGTTTTTTAGAAGGGAAATTTCAAAAATTTTCAAAAGTTTTTGTAAGGGTTTCACACTAAATAAGATTTCATCTTTTGACATAAATATAATCTTT
>NC_051418.1:14448365-14449337 GCF_015228065.2 Penaeus monodon | reverse complement strand
ATCTGTAAATGTTTCCCTTTTTTTATTAGTTTTTTGGAGACGTAAGGGGCCCTTATCTAAATTATTGTATATTTTAAGGCTTATTTTTCCCCATATGCTACTAGAAAAGGCATTTGCAAAATTCAACGGAGTCCTGAGCAGAAAAAGATCGGGTTTTGCTTTCTTGAAAGTACTTCTCTTCTCAGTTTTACACTGCAAAGGGTTTAAGACGTTCTGTGCTGACTCTTGTATCCGTGATGGTTTCGTAATAAGGGCCCCCGGGAATCTGGCCTCCACTCTGCCTATTTCCACGGTGTTGTCGGGGTTGCTTTCTGATCAGTATCCTATGATTGTACTGCGGGGCTAAGTTCCGTGAATAGCTGTCTCTTTGATTACATGTATCAGGAAATACACAGGTGATAAGGCCTGAATCCAAATTTTTTTTTTCATGGGTTTAATGAACTTATGTTTTCAGATTTTGAAAATTAGGGAGGGGTTTCTTTCTATTTGATAAAAAAAAAATCACTGTTCAAACCCTTTTTTAATAACTGGTCTTGTTCGAAACATGTTTGTATCTCTGTTCATACCATGTGGGTTTAACCATAGAAACTGTCTTAAAATATAAAAAAAACTTTCTTATAATTTTTTTGTATTTTTGAGTGTATTTTTCAACTTTGGACCACAAAGATAAAAACAAAGTCCTGATGTAAAGATGGGCATGGTACGATATGTAGCATAGGGCAGTAAACCCTGTATTTTGTTGAATATTTTACTTGCAAAAAAGCCTAGAAGAAAAGTTCGGAGTGTGGTATTTGATCCAAGTAAACTACTTTGATAAACATGTAGCCCATAGCCTCCCGGGGCAAGATTCAAAAAAATATAAGTTCAAAAATGCTTCATGGCAAACTGTATTCTTTACTTAGTATTCTGTAAAGCTTTTTAATGTCTACTCAAAAGAAATTAAAATCTGAAGTGGCTGTCTCAGACTGTATT
>NC_051418.1:14445312-14445741 GCF_015228065.2 Penaeus monodon | reverse complement strand
TCAGAATGTATGACAATAGACGCATTGCCAGTCCATTTCTTATACTTCCCTTTTTTTTGCATCAAAACTATTTTTTTCTTTTTGCTTTTTCCACAAAAAATTCTTACCGGGAAATTCACAAAATAAAATTACTGCCCATTTCCCTTTTTATGTCTGATTCATAAAAGTGCCGATTGGGAAAAAAGTGAACTAACCTAAAAACAAACTTCTGATGCTCTTCTAAGGACAGTGATGTTTCATTTTTAAATTTTTTTTTCAATTTACGATTTGCCTAAAATTTTTAACTGTATTTTTGTTCAAGTTTTTTTTTGGATTTGTAAAATTAACTCCTACATCGTTTAAAATGACCACCAAAGGAAAAATTTTTTGGTTGAGGGGTTTGCAAACGCATCTTGAGAAAACTGGGTTTTGGCCCAAATGACATGAAAC
>NC_051418.1:14444051-14444781 GCF_015228065.2 Penaeus monodon | reverse complement strand
ACCCAATCCCTTTTTTGGGCCCTTTGTGCCTGATCCCAAAACCAAAAGATTTTTTTTTTCTTCTCTTCTTTTTCTCCCGATGCCACTGGGGGGGGCATGTCTTGAGGGGACTTTTATTTTAAATTTCCCTTTATTTTCACTGAAATTACTTTAACTACATGATCTGAAAACAAAATTTTAAATTGGACATTACTTGCAATTAATTTCAAGACTAAATCTAGCCTAAGTCTCTCATTTTTTCTTGTAATTTTTAAGAGTACCACTTTACATTTTGGGACTATTTTTTCTATTTTTGATCAATCCTGGCTAGTCCAAAGTGAGTCAGATTCCCCTTTCTTGAGATCAGAGACTAGGGGTGGGCACCAAAAAATATTTTTTATTATATATCAATTTACTCAATAAAATCTAAAAAGGGGAAAAAAGCTAAAAACCTGCTGGAAAGAAAAAGAGATCTGTTAAAAAGGCAGATTAGCTGACCAAAAACATGTGTACTCTTGATTATGTCAAATTTTCCAAAAAATTTCAAAAAAAAGTTAAAATATATTATATAAAGTTTATCTGTATAATTATTTTATTCCTAAAAATAAAACAAAAAATTTATTTGATTTATGGAAAATTTTATTTGATGAATAGCAAAACTTGCTTCAACCATAAAATGTTGCAAAGCACAGATTGAGAACCCAACTCTTTTGAAAACCCAAAACTATGCATTCTGGGTCAAAAGTAATTT
>NC_051418.1:14443462-14444006 GCF_015228065.2 Penaeus monodon | reverse complement strand
AAGGTTTTAAAGTGTAAAGAAGTCCTGCAAAAAAAAAGCCTCACAGTATAAATGCCAACCTAAATGACTCTCAGCGTATGAAAAGGGTTTGAAAAAACAGTTTTCCTTCTCATTTGCTCTAAAATGAACCTATCGGGATTTTTTCACATGATTGGACTAGTGCCCACCTGGGGCCTCCTAATAGAAGAGAAATTCCCTTTTCTTTTGGGTTTTGGGTTTTCGAGAGTAAAAAAGAAGCATTGGTTTAGAGAGGAAATCTGGTGGAGGGTACTAGAAATTTCCAAAATTTTAGTTAGATGCAGAAGAGGAAAGGGTGCTTTTTTAAAAAAAAAACAAGTGAAACCATTGGAAGAAAATGGAATTGCGAGTTGGTGTATCTTTTGGCAAAAACATTCAGTTTTAAAAAAGGCACTCAAGAAGATAAAAAAACAGAAGAGGGTTTTTTCATGCTAACCCGCTAAGGGGTTCAAAAGACCCTTGAAAGAAAAGGGGAGAGGGGTGCCCATGTTGCTGACACAGGGATGAGTGACCCTTTAAAGCTTTA
>NC_051418.1:14442300-14442727 GCF_015228065.2 Penaeus monodon | reverse complement strand
AGGAAAAATGTATAAGAAAATTAAAACTTAGATTAAAAAAGTGGTAAGCAGCATCATATGTTTTGGTTTTGAAAAAGTCCTGTACCACAAAGATCATCGCCCGTGTAGGGGAACTCCCTTTTAGTCGGGGATGGCATGACATATGCATATCCACTATGATTTTATTTTTATTTAAAATAAATTTTACATAAGGGCCCATCAGCCCAAAAGGAGTAATTACTTTTTTCTAGCTCTCTCACTTTTTTATTTTTTTCCTTTTGGAAAAAAATTTGTCCCATTTGTGAAATGTCAAAATTTTTTTAAAAGGGTAATTTCATCTGTAAAGGGCGGGCAGCCCCCTTAAAAAACACAAAGTAGGAAGTAACATAGGGGAAAAATCTCATGAAATTTAGCAACCCTTTTGAGTGTCTGTTAATAAATCAGTGAC
>NC_051418.1:14441980-14442129 GCF_015228065.2 Penaeus monodon | reverse complement strand
TATAGGGGAAAATTAATCTGCACAACAAAATGCAATACCATTTCTCCAATTTGATCATTTACTTTACTTTTTTAACTGTTGCTTGAAGTATGGCTTGTCAGTACTCAGGTAAGTAGGGGATGCAAAAAAAAAAAAAAAATGTTGAAAAA
>NC_051418.1:14441283-14441949 GCF_015228065.2 Penaeus monodon | reverse complement strand
CAGGTAATCAAGTTTGATGGAAACTGTCCTTGAGGTTGCTGATAGCTTGAAGTAAGGGGCCTCCGTATACGTTCAAAAAACTTCCCCGAGAAAATTCTGGGACATACTCCACAACGCCTCAAATACACCTGTCACAGAGGAAACCCAAGGGCAGACGAGGGGAAGGGGGGGAAAAGGGGGGGGGGGGTTTCAGGCAGTCATGAAGAACGGCCCTTCCCAAAGGGGAAAATTCACCAAAAAGCAGAATTCTCTTTTCCCCTCACCACCGCTCATGCTCCTTGCCCCCAGTCAATCCCCCGGAAACCAGGATGAAACACAGACTTCGGCATTTACCTTTCTTTCTGAGAACCTTGGCACCCAGGGAAGGGATTGCCACCCGGACCAAAAGGGAAATATTTAGATGAAGGGTTAGGCCCCGCAAGAAAAAAAAAGCTGTAATATTTAAAAACCCTTTGGGCTTTATATATTATCCTTTCTTCATTTTTTTACTATACAGATATATTTTTTAGACTTTATTCACTGTTTGCTGAGAAAAGTTTTTGGTGATGTTTAGATGGTCTACCCTATATAGTTTCCTTGCTACTTATAGTTATTTGTAAATTTTATGCAAATTTTTATACTTTTGACTCTTTTACCTAGTTTTTTGAATGTACAAGAAAGTTTGCG
>NC_051418.1:14440580-14440717 GCF_015228065.2 Penaeus monodon | reverse complement strand
GTATGGGTGACCATGTCTGAGTAACCATGACTAGTAAACTAGAATTACAATTGGAAATGGCATGTAGCCATTGGGGTTTAAATCTTTCGCTGCGTTAACCTAAAAAGCCTGCCGGGGTGGTCCGTGCGGCATCAGTA
>NC_051418.1:14440079-14440310 GCF_015228065.2 Penaeus monodon | reverse complement strand
AAAATATAATAATTTTGTATTTACACTGACTGCAATAACAATATTTTTCCCATAAAAATTATCATAAAAAGTTAATGTGGGAGAAAAAAAAGTGCAATTGTATTTGTATTTTAATCGTAGAAACTATTTATAATGGTGAACGTATATTGCCAATGTAAGATGAAACCCCCTTTCTGTTATTGTGGTTTCCCCTTTTCTGTGACTGTGCATTCAACCTTCCTTATTGAAGCA
>NC_051418.1:14424023-14424116 GCF_015228065.2 Penaeus monodon | reverse complement strand
CGATTTTTTTATTTTTTTATAATTATCTTTAAAATCTTATTTTGTAAAATGCCCCCATATATATATTTTTTTGGGAATCAACTAAGGTAGATT
>NC_051418.1:14422755-14422853 GCF_015228065.2 Penaeus monodon | reverse complement strand
TTCTTTTTGTTTTGTTTTTACTAATAAAAGAAATAATGAAATTAATAGAAATTTTCATTATTTATCATTTTTTGTAAATTTTGACGCCATATTATTAT
>NC_051418.1:14422144-14422220 GCF_015228065.2 Penaeus monodon | reverse complement strand
AATTATTTTATAATTTAAAATTTTATTACTGTAAATTTACCTTAAAAATTTAAAAAACTGGTAATAATAATAGAAA
>NC_051418.1:14421847-14421975 GCF_015228065.2 Penaeus monodon | reverse complement strand
TATTATAAGGTGACAAAATTAAAAATAATAATATAAAAATCTAATTATAATAAAAAAGAAAATTCGATTTTTAAAATTTTTAAAAAATATATGTAATAGTATAGTTGAAAAAATATCTCAGCAATAAT
>NC_051418.1:14421614-14421744 GCF_015228065.2 Penaeus monodon | reverse complement strand
GTGATGTAATAACATATAAGTGTTTGTTTTTAATAGAAAAAGGGGGAAAAAAAGCAAAAGAACAGAAACGCCAATCTCGCGAAAAGGCCCAAATCCCTTTTTTCGATTTTAATGATGATTTTGAAATAAA
>NC_051418.1:14421169-14421550 GCF_015228065.2 Penaeus monodon | reverse complement strand
AATTGAAAAAAAATAAATTTTAATAATGCAATGAAAAAAGAAAATAATAAAATGATAATAAAAAAATTTTGTTTGATATTATATGGCGTCAATAATTACAAAAAAGTAATATATGATAATGATGAAAAATAATTGCAAAAATGGTGTAATATGATGCTAAATAATAGAGATAATGATAATAAGATGATGAGAAATAACAAAAATAGTGTTATTTTTAATAAAAAAAAGGAAAACAAGTATACTCCAAAATGCCGTTTTTCGATTTCAATAAAGATTTTTAGGGGAATTATTTGCGGGTTAAAAAATGAAAAAAAATTTAAAGGGGAAAAAAAAATAATTGTAAAGGGTAAAATTCCCCCGGGCCCCTTTTTTTTTTAAATA
>NC_051418.1:14420920-14421004 GCF_015228065.2 Penaeus monodon | reverse complement strand
TTCCCCTTTGTTTTTATTTTTTTGATTAATCTTTAACAATAACAATAAACATAAAATAAAATGCTTTCTGAAAATCATGGAAAG
>NC_051418.1:14420463-14420554 GCF_015228065.2 Penaeus monodon | reverse complement strand
TACAGCTTAGCTACCCCCCCAGCAACCAATCCCCCATATATGTGCTAACGCTTAGTGCCCTATCCTTTTTATCATTACTGAAATTCAAGGG
>NC_051418.1:14419563-14420387 GCF_015228065.2 Penaeus monodon | reverse complement strand
ATAACAAATATTGCTATGTGAAACTATAAAATTACCCCACTATTGCTGTGCTCAGACATAGAGTATTCTGAATATTTACCCAAAATTACTGTTTCAACAAAAATAAAGCACATAACTATATGGGAAATGTCATAGATGAAAAAAGATCTCATAATTATATTGATTCCATACACTGACAATTTACGAAAGTCTGGTTATTATATACTAAAACTGTACCCACTTGCTTATCAAAAGATAATCCTGGACAAGCTGCCGAAAGGACAATTGCTTTCACGAGAAATAGCATATACAATCGAGGGGATTTTCCTCCCTGGGTCCAGACAGACGTTCTTGTTTAGGCTCCAGATATCCGACTTATCTATATATCATAAACTATGATAATGTAAATCAACAAACCATTCTTGGGCGTATTTTATACCTGTACTTTACAGAATTTCAATAACAGCAGCTGTATTCCTTTTGCAAAATGTGGGAAGTTCTTAGATTTCTCTTCTTTATATCTAAAGCCTGTTTCTTATCCACTTGTACCTATGGTTGTTTTCAACATATATTTAGGTTCTCTTACCTTTATGTTCTTGGCTCTCCCCTTCCTCCTCTGTGAGACCAGTCTCCTGAGCTGCATCCTGACCCTCGTTATTTTGGATTATGTGCACTATCTCCTCCTCATTCGCAGAACTACTGCAGGTCAGAATTTCTTCGATAATTTCTTCGTTCGCCGCCATTTGTGGTTCCCCGAACTCGTCTGTCCAAGGGCTTCTCTCAAACCGGTTAATCACATTTTCAGGGTATTGCATGTGACATATCTGTAGATATAATGTATACAT
>NC_051418.1:14418664-14418748 GCF_015228065.2 Penaeus monodon | reverse complement strand
AACAAAAATGAGTGTCAATCCTCCCAATATCTTCCCAATCATGTCGGCTACACTGGTTGGCTCGGTCACCTTGGGCGCCTCCTC
>NC_051418.1:14384419-14385017 GCF_015228065.2 Penaeus monodon | reverse complement strand
AAAAATTAAAAAGACTAAAAAGAGATTTGGGCCCAAAAGGTTTTAAAAAAAAATATGAAGGAAATGCACAAAAAACTGATTTTAGAGAACATTTTTTTTCCCTTTCCTTTTATTCACAATATTTGGAGGGGAAACCCCAAAATAGCACTAGAAACCATGACTCTAGCTTTTTTCAAAAATTTTTTTGGCTTGTGTTAAGCTGGAGGGTAAAATTTTAGCCCCATCAGGGGTTTAAAACCTTCCACCCAAATTTTTTAGAAAATGTTCCCAAAATTTCGGAAAAAACTCAAGAAAACCCGGGAGGGGCACAATAAGGCCCGTAAAAAAAAAAAATTTTCTGAAAAATATTCTGGGGATTTCCCATTAAAAATACGAAAAATTTTATTTAAAATATTGAAAATGAAAAAAGATATTTTACCTTATTTCCCAAATTTTCATTTTCTTAGTAATGTGAAGCAAAACCCGAATAATAATCCCCTCTACTTATAAAATGTCAAAAATACAGTGAAAAAAAATAATTTTTTTTTTTTTTGCATAAAATGCAAAAAATTAGTCGGGAAAAAAATCTATGGGTCTTTAGTAAATACGGGATTGAAAA
>NC_051418.1:14382826-14382913 GCF_015228065.2 Penaeus monodon | reverse complement strand
TTTCTTCCCCAAAAAAGTTGCATATAAAAAATAATGCAACTGTGTGGGCCCAAAGGGTTGGGGGTGTATTCCTGGGGGTGATGTTGC
>NC_051418.1:14380630-14381782 GCF_015228065.2 Penaeus monodon | reverse complement strand
TTTTTTGTGTGGGTTTGGGGGTGTGCGCTAAATTGGGGTGTTTGTGTGTTTGTTTGTGCATGCTATTTTTGGGGTTTTGTGGTTTGTGTGTGTGTTGTGTGGGGTTTTTTTTGTGTGTGGGGTTTTGGCTATGTTTGTGTTGTGTGGCTAGGGTGGGGTTGTGCTATGTGTGTGTGGTGTGCTATGTGTGGGTGTGTGTGTGTGTGTTGGTTGGGGTGGTGTGGTGTGGTGTGTGTGTTGGGGTGTGTGGTGTGTGTTTGATGGGGTGTTGTTATGTTTTGCCTGTGGGGTTGATTATGTGTGTTTTGTGCTATGTGTGTGTTTATGGTTTGCATGTGTGGGGGATTATTGTGTAATCTGGGTGTGCATGCTAAATTTTTTGTGGTAAGGTTTGGGTTTTTGTGGTTTGGTTTTTTGTGTGTGTGTTGTTTGGTGTGTGGTTTTTGTTTTGTTTGTTTGTGTGTGTTTGGTGTTTTTTTTGTTTTTTTTTGTTTGTTTTTTTTTTGTGGGTGTGTGTTTGGTTTTTTGGGAATATGCTATGTGTAGGCTCTGTGGGGTTTTAATATTTTGCATATGTGTGTGTGTGGGGTGGGGTTTTGTGTGTTTTTGCAAGTGTGTGTGAGTTTTGGCCCCCGTGTTATTTGTGTGTGTGTGTGGGTTTCCTGCGGTCTGTGTAGATGTGTTTTGTTGTTGTGCGTTTTGTGGGGGTGGTTGTTTGTGTGTTTGGGGTTTTGGGGGTGTGTTTGTTTGGGGTAAAATATGCTAGTGTAGGCTCTGTGTGTGTTTTAAAATTTTTGCAATTTTGGTGTGTGTGTGGTTTGCAAGTGTGTGTGAGGTTTTCCTGTGTTATTTGTGTGTGTGTAAAGTTGCATGCGTGTCGTGTCAGTTGTGTATGTTTGTGTGCGTGTTTGTGGTTTTGTTTGTGTGTGTGTTATGGTGCATGTGTTATTTTTTTTGTGTTTTATGTGTGGTTATTTTTGTGTTTTTTATGTGTGTTTTTTGTTGTGCTTCTTGTGTGTTTTTTAGAGATATTTTTGTGTGTGTTTTTTTGTGATATTTTTGGGTGTTTTATCTATGTTTTTGGGGGTTTTTTTTTTTGTGTGCGCTATTTAATTTTTTTTGGGGGTTACTTTTTTGTGTGTATGAATCAAA
>NC_051418.1:14380024-14380124 GCF_015228065.2 Penaeus monodon | reverse complement strand
GGGGGGTTGGGGGGGGGGGTGTGTGGGGGGTGTTTGGGGTGGCGGTGGGGGGGGGGGTTGTGGGTGTGTGTTTTGGGTGTGGGGGGTGTGTGGGTTTCGG
>NC_051418.1:14379456-14379957 GCF_015228065.2 Penaeus monodon | reverse complement strand
TTGCGGGTGTGGTTTTTTGCGGTGTGTGGGGTTTTCGGGGGTGTGTGTGGTATGTGTGCATGGTTTTTTATTTTTTTTGTGTGTGTGTTTTTTTGTGTGGGGTGTTATTTATGTGTGTTTTTTTGGTGTGGTTTTTGGGGTGTGCGCCCTGGGGGTTTAGTGTGTGTATTGGGTTGAGGGGTGTGTGTTATGGTTTTGTCCCGTATGTGTGCATCTTATGTGTTGGGGGGTGTTTTTTTTGGTGTGTGTGTGAGGTGTGGGGTGTGAGGTGGGGGGTTTTTATTTGTGTGAAAGGGTTTTGGGGGTGGGATTTTATTTGTGTGTGGGGGTTGAGTTGTTGGTGTGTAAAGTGTGTGTATGAGTGTGTGTAAAAAGTTAAAGTGTGCATCTGTATGGTGTTGGTTGGGGGTTGGTGGGTGGTTGTTTTGGGGTGTTGTGTTGGATGTGTGGTGGGTTTTGGGGGTGGTGTGGTGTGTGGTTGTGAGTGGGGTATGTGGTTGT
>NC_051418.1:14377886-14379340 GCF_015228065.2 Penaeus monodon | reverse complement strand
TTTGGGGTATTTTGTGTTTTTAGTGTTTTGTGTGTGTTGAGTGTATTTGTTTTTTTGGTGTAGTGTGGTTGGTGTATGTTGTGTTGAGTGTATGTGGGTTGAGTGTATGTGTGTGTTAGTGTATGTGTGTGTTTAGGTATGTATGTGTTGAGTGAAATTTTGTGTTTTTGTGTATGGTGTGTGTTTAGTGTATAAAGTTATTTAGTGTATGTGTGAAAGAGTGTATGTGTGGGTGATTTTATTGTAAAGTGTGTGTGTGTGTAAATGTGTGGTGTTTTGAGTGTGTGTGTGTGTTTTTGGGGGTGTTGAATGTGTGTGTTTATTTTATGTGGATGTGGTGAGTGTTGAGTGTGTGCTGTATGAGTGTGTTTGATTTGTGTGTTTTGGGGGTTAGTGTGTGTTTGAGGTGTTGAGTTTATGTGTATGGGAAATGTAAGGGGTAAAGTGAGTGTTTGAGTGTTGTCTGTATGAGTGTGTTGTCCTGTAGTTTTGTGGGGTGGGGTGTGTGTGTGGGGTGTGCATGTTTGGCGTGTGGCATTTTTGTGTGTGGCCTTTTGTGTGGGTGTGTGTTTTTTGTGTGTGGTGTATGTTGAGTGTGTGTATTGGGGGGGTTTAGTGTGTGTGTGGGGAGTGTGGTGAGTGGTATGAAAGGGTGTCTGTATGGGGTGCCAAACCCTTTTATGTGTGTGTGGTGTGTGTGTGAGGGGTGGGGGTTTTGAGTGTGTTTTGGGGTGGGGTGTTAAGTGTGTGTGGTTTGGTGTATGGTGTGTGGGGTTTTATACATAGTAGACAGGCAGTAGGGTACATTGTGTATGTTTTTTTGTGTTTGGTGGGGGTATATGAGTGTTTTGGAGGTTTTTTATGTGGCATCTGTGTGTGTGGTGTGTGTGGTGTGGGTTTTGTTGTGGTGTTTTTGTGGGGGTGTGTGTGTGTGGGGGGGGTTTTTTTGGGGTGGTGTGTGTAGTGTATGGTATGTTTAATGGGAAAAGAAAAAAAATAACATGTAAAGGTGGGAGGGTGGGTTTTTTGTTTGTGTGTTTGGGGTATGTGTGGGGGTTGGGGTAAAGTGGTTTTGTTGAGGTTGTGTGTGGTTTGGGGTATGTGTGTGGAGTGTATGTTGGGGTTTAGTGTAAATTTTGGGTTTAGTGTATGTGTGTGTTGGGTTGTGTGTGTTGAGTTATGTGTGTGTTTAGAGGTGGGGGTGTTTAGTGTAATTTTATATTGGTTTAAAATAGGATTGAGTGTATTTGGTTTGAATGAGGGGGTGGTATTGAGTGTATGTGGGTTTAGTGTGTGTGTAAATGAGGTGTGTTTGTTTAGTGGTGTGTACTGAGGGGTGTGTTTTACTTTTGTGTGAGTGTTTTTGAGTGGTGTTTGAGTGTAGTGTAAAGTGTGAGGTATTAGTGTGTCTTATGGTGGGGTTTTTGTCTTTTTTTAGGGTGTCGTATTGTGTG
>NC_051418.1:14377385-14377624 GCF_015228065.2 Penaeus monodon | reverse complement strand
TTATTTATATATAAGAAATATATAAAAAAAATTTCATAAAAAATATAATATAAAATTTTTATATAAATAAAACCCTATAAACTTAAAATATATCTATATTAATAATGCAACCATATATATGGATCCCTTAAAATGATATTTACATTTTTATTAAAAATATATAAAATTAAAATTTTTATACAAAAAAAATGTGCTTATAACATAGGGAGACAGACAGATGATACATGGTTTTTTAAGGG
>NC_051418.1:14375802-14376698 GCF_015228065.2 Penaeus monodon | reverse complement strand
GGGGTGGGTATGTGTGGTTTTGGGCCGTGGGTGTGTGTGTGTGCATTGTTGGGGTTTTGTGAGGGGTGTTGTGTGTGTGGGTGGTGTGTGTGTGGTGTGTGTGTGTGTGTGTTTTGGGGGGGTGTGTGTGTGTGTGTGTGGGGTGCTATGGTGTGTGTGTGTTCTTGGTGTTTTTGTGTGCTATGGGTGTGTGTTTTGTGTTGCATGTTTTTGATTATGGTGTATCTATGTGTGTGCATGTAATTTTTGGGTTAGGGGGAGTTTTGTGGAGTGTGTTTGTGTGTGTGTATATATGTACGTATAGGCTCCCCCCGTGTGTGCTGAATATTTTTGGTTTATTATATGTGGGATTTTGGGGTGTGTGTGTGTGTTTGCCTATGTTTAAATTTGGGGTGGTTTGTGTTTTGTGTGTGTTTGTTTTTGTGTGTGTTGGTGTGTGTGTTTTTGTTGTGTGTGGTGTGTGTTGTGTTTCATGTGTCCCGTGTTCTGTAGTGTAAAGTTTTTTTGTGAGTTTTGTGTGTTATTTTTGAATTGTGTTATTTTTGAGTGTGTGTTATTGGGGGGATGTGTTTTTTGTTTGGTTTTTTATGTGTGTTATTTATGTGTGTTTTTTTTGTGTTATTTTTGGGGCTAATTTTTGCGAATTTATTGTTATTTATGTGTTTTTATTTTTGTGTGGTGTTATTTATATGTGTGTTTTTTTTATTTTGGGGGGCTATTTATGTGTGGGGTGGTTTTTTGTGGCGTGTGTTATTTGTTTTGTTTTCATTTTTGGGGGGTTGAAAGGGATATTTAATATATTTATCATTTATTACATTTTCATTTTTAAAATAAAAACTTTAAAACAAAAAAATGTGTATTTATATACATAGGGGACGACCCGATAGATCCCTATG
>NC_051418.1:14375369-14375587 GCF_015228065.2 Penaeus monodon | reverse complement strand
CGGTGGGGTGTGTGTTTTGGGGGTGTGGTGTGGTTGTGTGTGTGCGGTGTGGTGGTGTATGAATGTTCCCCTATGTGTTTTGTGGTTTTGGTTTGGGGGGTTTTGGGGAGGGTGGTGTGCAGGTGGTGTGTGGGGTGTGTTTTTTGCTGTGTGTTTTTATACACATAGGGAGACAGACAAATTTAAACTATGTTTTTATTTGTTTTAAAATGTTATTA
>NC_051418.1:14375118-14375268 GCF_015228065.2 Penaeus monodon | reverse complement strand
TTTATAAAATTAGGTAAAGACAGATAGATAAAAGCGTGTGGGGTGTTGTGTGTGGCGCGTGTGCAGGGGTTCATGGGGTTTTGGGGCCCGTGTGTGTGGGGGTGTGTGTT
This sequence comes from Penaeus monodon, assembly GCF_015228065.2. NCBI lineage: Eukaryota > Metazoa > Arthropoda > Malacostraca > Decapoda > Penaeidae > Penaeus > Penaeus monodon. The sequence continues at coordinate 14,375,158 of NC_051418.1, read as the reverse complement.
AAATTTTTGGGGTGCGTTATTTGAGTGTGTGATTTGGGGT
>NC_051418.1:14374324-14374997 GCF_015228065.2 Penaeus monodon | reverse complement strand
ATAGCCTATGGGTGTGTTGAATGTGTGTATGAGTGTGGGTATGGGGTGTGTGTGGGGTGTCTTTTTTTTGGCCTCTGTGTGGTTTTTGGGGTGGTGTTTTGGTTGGGTGTTTTTGGGGTTTGGGGTGGGTGGGGTGTTTGGGGGTGTGGCGTGTGTGTGTGTGGTGTGTGTAGGTATGTGTATGTTAATAAAAAGGTTTTAGACAAAATTATTTCATTTTATGCCCTGGGGTGTTTTGTGTGTGTGTGTTGATTTATTTTTGTTTTGAGTGTATTTTTGTGGGTTTAGTGTATGAAATGGGGTTGAGTGTATGGTGTGTTGAGGGGTATGTGTTTGAGTGTTTTGTGTGTGTTTAGTGTATGTGTGGTTGAGTGGTGTGTGTTGGTGTATGGTTTTATTGAGTGTATGGTGTGGTTTTCTGTGGGGTGTATTGAGGTGGTGTGTGTTTAGTTGTGTGTACTGATGTGTGTGAGTGTGTTTATTTTGTGTGTGTTTAGTGTGGGGTTGAGGTGTGTGTGTTGAGTGAAAGTGTATGTGTGAGTGTATTTGGGGGTTTTGTCTGTATGATGTGTTTTGTCCCCGTATGAGGTGTGTCGTATTGCGTGTGTGGTGTGTGTGTGTGGGGTGTTTGTGGGTGTGTGCATGTTGGGGTGGGTCATGTGGGCGGTGTGCA
>NC_051418.1:14373700-14373960 GCF_015228065.2 Penaeus monodon | reverse complement strand
ACATATATAACTATAACTTATTAATAATGCAGCCAAAATAATGTTCAATTATTTATTTTACATTAAAAATATAAATTTTATATTAAATATAAAATTTATACAAAAAAATGTGTAAATTTATTTCATAGGGAACACCGATACATGTGTGGGGTATGTGGGGTTATGTGTTTTGGGGTAAAGTGTATTGGGGCTTTTTTGTGTGTGTGGGTGTGTTTTTGTGTTTGTTTTGTTTTGGCATGTGGTGTTTTTTGGGGTTTTTG
>NC_051418.1:14373067-14373632 GCF_015228065.2 Penaeus monodon | reverse complement strand
TTGTTTTATGAATTTGGGGTGGGTTTTGGTTTTGTTTCCCATGTATATGTTGGGCTATTTAGTGTGTGTGTGGGTTTCTAAAGTATGTGGTGTGTGTGCTATGTATGTGTGGGGGTGTGTGTGCTATGTATGTGGGTCTTGTGTGGGTATGTATGTGGGGGGTCTGTGGGTGCTATGTGTGTCTGTGTGTGTGCTTGGGGTTTTGGGTATGTGTGTCTCTGTGTGTTGGGTATGGGTGGTTTTGTGCATTTGTGTGTGTTTTAGATAGGTTATGGGGTGTGTGCTATGTTTTGAGTGTGGTTAAAAATGTGTGATCTGTATATGTGGGATGCCCTTTTTTAGGTTATGTGTTTTTTTGTGGGGTGTGTGGGTTTTTTTTGGTGTGTTGTTTTGGGGTGTTGTGTGGGTATTTTGTTTGGTGTGTGGGGTGTGTGTGTGTGTGTGGGTGGGGGTGTTGGGGGTGCTATGTTTGTGGGTGTGTGTGCTATGTGTGCTTTGTGTTTGGTATGTGGGGTGTGGGGTTTTTGGGGGAAAGTGGGTGTGTTCTGTTTTGTGGGGTGTGTTT
>NC_051418.1:14371374-14373022 GCF_015228065.2 Penaeus monodon | reverse complement strand
GGTTTGCTTGTGTGTGTTTTGGCTATGTGTGTTGGCTATGTGTGTTGTTATATTTTGGTTTGCATGGGTGTTTTTATGTTGGGATCTTGTGGGGTGCAAAGCATTTTTGTGTTTTTTTTTGTTTGTGTAGGTGTTTTTTTGTGGTGTGTTTGGGTGTGTGGTTTGTGTGGGTGTGTATATATGTACGTAAAACTCTGTGTGTGCTGAATATGTGTGTTGATTATATGTGCATGTGTTTTGTGTGTGGGGTGAAAGTTGTGTTATTTGTGGGGGTGTTTTTTTGTGTGGGTTTTTGGGGGTGTGTGTGTGTGTGTGTGTGTTGCAGTGTCGGGGGTTTTTTGTACGGGATGTTGGTTGAGTTTTTTGGGTTTTTTGTGAAATGTGGGTTTTTGGTGGATGTGTTTTTTTGTTTTTGTTATTTAGTGTTTTATTTATATGTGTTATTTTTTGGTGTTATTTTTGGGGCATTTGTGTGATATATATGTGATTCCCTGGTGGGTTTTTTTTTATTTATGTGGGGGGGCCTATTTTTGTGTGGGGGTTTTTTTGTGCGGGGTGTTATTTGTGTGTGTTATTTGGGGTGTGTATAAGGGATATATTAAAAAATGCATTTATAAAAGAATTTACCCTATATAAATAAAACTTATACAAAAAAAAGTGTTTTATTTTAAAATAGGGGAGACTGACAGAAAAAGAAAACATAGGGGGTGTTGGTGTGGGGTGTGTGGTTGTTGTGTGTGGGTGTGTGGTGGTGTGGGGTGGTTTGGGGTGTGGTGCGGTTTTGTTGGTGGGGTGTGCGGTTTTGTGTGTGGGTGTGGGTGTGTGTGGGGGTGTGCCGGGGGGTGTGGTGCGGGGTTGTGTGTGCGGTGGGGTGTGGGTGTGTGTGTGGGGGTTTGGGGTTTTTTTTGTGCGGTGGGGTGTGTGTGGGTTTTGTGTGTGTGCGGTGTGTGTGTGCGGTGTGTGTGTGCGGTGTGTGTGTATGTGCGGGTGTGGTGGGGTAGGGCGGTGGGGTGTGTGTGCGGTGTTTTTGGGGTGGGCGGTGTGTGGGGGGTGCGGTTTGGGGTTTTTGCGGTGTGTGTGGGCGGTGTGGGTTGTATGAGTGTGTCCCGTATTTGGGATCCCGTATGGGTGTTGGGGAGGGTGGGTGTGCAGGGTGTGTGTGGGGTGTTTTATGCTGTGTGTGTTATTTCACATAGGGAACCGACCCAAAAAGATACATATGGGTTTTTTTGGGGTGTATGTTTTTTGGGGTTTTGGGTTTAGTGTGTGTGTTTTTGTTGAGGTGTTAAAGAGTGTGGTGTGGCTTAGTTCATCTGTATTGTATGGGTGTGTGGGGGGGGTGCGGTGTGTGTGTGTGTGTGGTGTGGGCGCAGTGTTGGGGATGGTTTTTTTGTGGATGTGTATGTGTGTTTTTAATAAAAGGTATAAAAGACAGATAGATAAATATGTGTGTGTGGGTTTTGTGTTTTTTTTGGTTGGGGGTATGTGGGGTTGAGTTTGTGTGTGTTGAGTGTTGTGTTTTGTTGAGTGTATATGGTATTGAGTGTATGGGGTGGTTTTTAGTGTTGTGTGTTGGGTTTTTGTGTGATGAGTGTGTGTGGTGTTGAGTGTGTGTGTTGTGTGTTGAATTTGTGTGGGGTGTGTTGAG
>NC_051418.1:14370445-14371351 GCF_015228065.2 Penaeus monodon | reverse complement strand
GTGTGGGGTTGAGTGTGGTGTGTTTGAGTGTGTGTGAGTTGAGTGTGTGTGGGTTGAGTGTATGGTTTTATTTTTGAGTGTATGAGTGTGTGGGCGTATGAATGTGTTTTTGTGTGGTGTGTGTGTGTTTTGGTGTTTTGGGGTGGTGGTGTGGTGTTTTGGGGTTTTTGTTTTGGGTGTGGGGGTGCCCGGGGTGGGGTTGGGATGTGTGGTGTGTGAAAGTTGGCGTGTGTGCATGTTGTGTGTTGCCTGTGGGGGTGGGCCCGTGTGTGTGTGGTTGGGGTGTGGGGTGTGTGGGGGTGTGTTTGTGGTGTGTGTTTTGTGTGTGTGTGTGGGGTGGGGTGGGTCCTTTGTGTGTGTCATTTGTGTGGGTGTTCTTGTGGGTGTGAGTTGTGGTTATTTGTTGTGTGGGGTTTTTTATGTGTGTGTTTATTTTGTTGTGCGGGGTTTTGAGTGGTGGGATTGTGTGTTAGGGTGTGTTGAGTGTGGGTGATTTTGGGTTGGGGTGTGTGGGCGTATGTGTGGGCCCCTGTATGTGTGTGTTTTGTGGTTGTGTGGGGTGGGGGTGTGTGTGTGGTGTGTGTATGGGGGTGGGTTTGGTTTTCTACCTGGTAGGCAGACAGATGATTCATATGTGTGTTTTTTTGTGTGTGTGTGTTGGGGTGCTGGGGGTGTTTTGTTGAGTGTGTGTGTAGAATGGTGTGTTTAGTGGCGTTGAGTGTCCTTTAAAGTGTGGGATCTGTATGGTGTGTTTTTGTGGGGTTTTTTTGGGGGTGGGGGGGTTTTGTGTGGTGTGAGTGTGTGTGGTGTGTGTGGGGTGGGTGTGTATGTGTGTTAAAATATATAGGTAAACAGACAGAAAAGATTTCATATTGGGGGGTGGTTTTGTGGTTTTTTTGGGGTGGT
>NC_051418.1:14367063-14367200 GCF_015228065.2 Penaeus monodon | reverse complement strand
ACACTCAATTTTTGGGTTTAAACCCGGGTCTGGCCCCTAAAACCCAAGGAATCCCGCGGGGGCCGCCCCACTAGCTCATATGACTGAAAACGCCCGGGGACCCCGCACCCGTTTGGGTTTTCCACCCCCAAATTTTT
>NC_051418.1:14365558-14365805 GCF_015228065.2 Penaeus monodon | reverse complement strand
ATTTTTTTTTAGAAAATTTTAATACCTATAAGACAAGATGTGACAATTTGGGTTTATGTGTAAAATGTGCCAGCCCTTTAGTGAAGTACATATGCAGGATGGCTTAATATCCTTATTTTGTTTAAACTGTTTTATTATTTGCATGGCAATTTTTTACGGGTATTACTGTTTTAACCCTTTACCTAACGCAATTGTATATATACCGTCAAACTTTTTCGCCGCTAATCTGTTTCATGGGTATATATGC
>NC_051418.1:14363651-14363729 GCF_015228065.2 Penaeus monodon | reverse complement strand
GAGTGACCTAATAAAACTGTCCTGTACTGCCGTCTCAAGCGTCACCTCACAAGGTCACCTCAGGTCATGCGCACCTAG
>NC_051418.1:14362174-14362259 GCF_015228065.2 Penaeus monodon | reverse complement strand
TTCTACTATTAAAAAAATAAAAAATATCAAAGACTGGCATAGAAAAATGTTGCTCTGGAAGGTGACAGGAAAGGGCCCTTAAACC
>NC_051418.1:14354146-14354752 GCF_015228065.2 Penaeus monodon | reverse complement strand
TAGATATGGACATTTGTGCATGTGTTTGTATAAAAATTAACAGCACTAAAAATGAGAGTGGCCTAAATAGTTAAAAATAAATATGAAGGAATAGCACAAATGAACTGTTTTATCTAGAGAACATTTTTATCTTACCTTAATTTCACAATATCTGGAGGGCACCCAACATAGCACTAGATAACCATGACTCTAGGCTTTTTGCAAAATTCTGATGGCTTGTGTTAAGCTGGAGGTATAGATTTCAGCACATCAGGGATTAACACTTCCACCAAATTTGGTAGAACTGATAATCAAAATTGCGCACAAACTCAAGAACTGGAGGTGCACGAAGTAAGCCTGTAAAATAAAAAAATTATCTGAAGTATTCTGGGATTTCCCATTAAGATACTGAACATTTGATTAACATATTGAAATATGAAACGATATTATTACCTTATTCATAATTGTCATTACTTAGTAATGTGAAGCAATACAGAATAATAATCTCTACCTACTTATAAACAATGTCAAAAATACAGTGAAAAGATAATTTTTTTTCTTTGCATATAAATGCAAAAAATCACGTCTGGGAAAAAAATCTATGGATCTTTATGTAATACGCATTGA
>NC_051418.1:14352578-14352710 GCF_015228065.2 Penaeus monodon | reverse complement strand
TCTTTGTCCCCCAGTTGCATAATTAAATTTTGCAACGTGTGCACGAAGTGGGTGTTATGTTTTTCCGGGGTGTATTTGCGTGCCATGCTGTTTTGGGGCTAGGTGTGTGTGTGGTAGTGTGTATTTTGGGGC
>NC_051418.1:14352078-14352163 GCF_015228065.2 Penaeus monodon | reverse complement strand
TGTGGGTTTTTTGTGTGTTTTATTTGTGGGTTTTTGGGGGCTTTTTTGTATGTGTGTGTTGGTGCTATGGTATTTTTTTGTGTGT
>NC_051418.1:14344303-14344916 GCF_015228065.2 Penaeus monodon | reverse complement strand
GTAGATATGGACATTTTTTGCATGTGTTTGTATATAAAATTAACAGACTAAAATGAGAGTGGCCTAAATAGTTAAAAATAATATGAAGGAAATAGCACAAATGAACTGTTTATCTAGAGAAAATTTTTATCTTACCTTAATATTCACAAAATCTGGAGGGCAGCCCAACATGCACTAGATAACCATGACTCTAGGCTTTTTTCAAAATTCTGATGGTTGTGTTAAGCTGGAGGTTTTAGATTTCAGCACATCAGGATTAACACTTCCACCAAATTTGGTAGAATGATAATCAAAATTGCGCACAAACTCAAGAACTGGAGGTGCACGAAGTAAGGCCTGTAAAATAAAAAAATTATCTGAAAATATTCTGGGGATTTCCCATATAAGATACTGAACATTTGATTAACATATTGAAATATGAAAAAAGATATTATTACCTTATTCATAATTGTCATTTACTTAGTAATGTGAAGCAATACAGAATAAAAATCTCTACCTACTTATAACAATGTCAAAAATACAGTGAAAAGATAATTTTTTTTCTTTTGCATATAAATGCAAAAAATTACGTCTGGGAAAAAAATCTATGGATCTTTATGTAAATACGCATTGA
>NC_051418.1:14341850-14341971 GCF_015228065.2 Penaeus monodon | reverse complement strand
TTGAATTTTTGTTTATGTGGGTTTTTGAAAAAAAAAATTTGTTTTTTAAAAGAAAATGTAACCCCAAAAAAAAAAAACCCTTTTCCCCCAAAGTTTTTTTAAATTTTCAGGGGGGGGGAAA
>NC_051418.1:14340673-14341466 GCF_015228065.2 Penaeus monodon | reverse complement strand
GGCTATTTTGGTGTGAGGGGGGTGTGTTGTTTGGGTGTGTTTGTTGTGGGGTTTGGGGGGGTTTTTTGTGTGTATGTGTGTGTGTGTGTGTTGTGTGGGGGTTGGTGGTGTGTTTTTTTGGTGTTGTGGGGTGTGTGTGGTTGTGTGTGTGGGGTTTTTGTGTGTGTGTGGTGTGTGTGTGTGTGTGTGTGTGTGTATGTGTGTGTTTGGGGTTTGTGTGTGTGTTTTTGTGTGTTGTTTTGTGTGTTTTGGGTTGTTTTTTTGTTTTTTTTTTGGTGTGTTTTGTGTGTTTGTTGTTTTGTGTGTTTTGGTGTGTTTTGTGTGGGTGTGTGTTTTTGTGTTGTTTTTGTTGTTTGTTTTTTGTGTGTGTGTGTGTTGTGTGTGTTTTTTGGCTAGTTTGGGTTTTGTTAAATATTTTTTGGCATATTTTTTTGTTTTTTTTGTGTTTTAATTTGGGGGTTTGGTGTTAGGGTGTGTGTGGTTTGTGGTTGGTGGGTTTGTTTGTTGTTGTGTGTTTGTGTTGTGTGTTTTTTGTGTGTTTTGTGTGTGGGGTTTGTGTTGTTGTGTGGTCGGGTTGTGTGTGTTTTGTGTGTGTGTTTTTTTGTGGTTTTTGTTTGTGTTTTTTTGTGTGTTATTTGGGTTTTTTGGGGGTTTTTTGTGTGTGCGGGTGTGTTTTTTTGTGTTTTGTGTGGGGGTTATTTTTGGTGTTTATGTGTGTGTTTTATCTTGTGTGGGTGGGATTTGTGTGGGTTTTGTGTGTGTGTTTTGTGTGTGTGTTGTGTTGTTTGGGGGG
>NC_051418.1:14340145-14340550 GCF_015228065.2 Penaeus monodon | reverse complement strand
GGTTTTGGGGTTGGGGGGTTGGTGGTGGGGTGTGTGTGTGGTGGTGGTTTTGTGTTTGGTGTGTGTGGTGTGGTGGTTTTTGTGCGGGGGTGGGGTGTGGGTTGTGTTTTGGGGGTGCGGTGGGGGTGTGGGTTTTGGGGTTTGTCTTTGGGTTTTGTGTGGGTGTTTGGTGTTTGTTTTGCGGTTTTTGTGTGGGTGTTTTTGTTGTGTCTGTTGTTGTGGGGTTGGGGTTTGGGGTGTGTGTTGCGGTGTGTGTGTTGGGTGGTTCGGTGTGTGGTGTGTGTGGGGTGTGGGTTTTTGCGGTGTTGGTGTGTGCGGGTGTTTTTGTGTTTTGGTGTGGTGTGGGGGGGGTGTGTGTGTTTTGGGTTGGGTGTGTGCTTTTGGTGTGTGTGGGGTTTTCTGGGG
>NC_051418.1:14339060-14340095 GCF_015228065.2 Penaeus monodon | reverse complement strand
GTGTGGGTTTTTGTGTTGTGTGGGTGGGTGGGGTGGTGTGGTGGGTGTGTGTGTTTGTGGGTGTGTTTTGTGTGTGTGGGTGTGTGTGTGCTGTGGGGTGTGTTGTTGTGGGGTGTGTGTTTGGGTTTTTTGTGGGTGTTTGGGTGTGTGGGGGTTTGGTGTTTTGTGTTTTGGTGTGTGTTTTTTTTGTTTTGGGGTTTTTGTTTTTTTTTGTGTTTTGGGTTTTGGTGGTTTGTTGTGTGTGTGTGTTTTGGGGGGTGTGGGTGGTTGTTTTTGGGTGTGTTGTGTGTGGTTGGGTTTTGGGGTTTTTGGGTTTGGGGGTGTGTGTGGTGTTTTTGGGGTGGTGTGTTGTGGTTTTTTGTTTGGGGTGTTTTTGTGCGGTTTGGGGGGTGGGGGTTTTGTGTGGTGTTGGTGGGGTTGTTGGGGTTTTTGGGGGGGTGGTGTTTGGGTTGTGTGTGTGGGGGGTTGTGTGTTGGTGTTGGTGTGTGGGTATGTGTTGGGGTTTTGTGTGGGGGTTTTTAGTTGTGTTGTTTATTGGTTTTTGGTGTATTGTTTTGGTGTAGTTTTTTTTAGTGGGGGTTGATGGTGTGGGGTTTGGTGTGGGTGTTTTGGTGTGTGTGTTGGGTTTGTTGGTGTAGTTGGGTGATGTGTGGGGTGATGGTTGTGTGTTTTATTGGTTGGTGATTGGGGTTTTGTGTGGTGGGGTGTGTGGGGTGATGGTGGGGTTTTGGGTGTTTTGTTGGGTTGGTGTGGGTGTGTTTTTGTGTGTGGGTTGTTGATTTGGTTTGTGGTTTTGGGAGTGTGTGTTGGTGAGTGTTGAGTGTTTTTAGAGTGTTGTGTCTGTTGTGTGTTGGTTGGTGTGGGGTTGTTTTGTGGGGGTGGTGTGTGTGTGGTTGTGGTGTGTGGGTGTGGTTATTTTGGGCGGAAGTTATGTGGGGGTTGAGGGTTGTTGAGTGGGGGTTTAATGGGTTGGGTGTTTTTAGTGGCTCTGTTGTGTGGTGTGTGTGGGTGGGGGTTTTTGTGGGGTGTTGGTTG
>NC_051418.1:14338470-14339024 GCF_015228065.2 Penaeus monodon | reverse complement strand
TTGGGTATGTGATGTGTATGTTTATGGGTTTTGGGCGATTTAAATGTTTGGTGGTTGTGGTGTTTTTTTTGGTGTGTGTGTGTTGGGTGTGTGTGTTGGTGTTGGGGGTTGGGGGTGTGTGGTTGATTATGGGTTGAGTTATTTGGTGGGTGTATGTTTTTTTGTTTGTGTGTTGAGTGTATGTGTGTGTTGAGCGTGTGTTGTGTGTGTTGAGGGTGTGTTGTGTGTGTTGAGGGTGTGTTGAGTGTTTTTGGGGTTTGAGTTTATGTGTTTGATGTTGTGTTTTGAGTTTTTGTGGGTTGGTGTTGTGGTAGAGTGTGTGGTTTTTGGGGTTTGAGTTTTTTGGGGTTTTTGTTTTTGGTTTGTTTTGGGTATTGTTTTTGGGGGTGTTGAGTTTTTGGGTTGTTGAGGTTGTGAAATGTGGGAGTGTATGGTGGTTGTTTGGTGTGTGTGGTTGGGGGTGTGTTGTTGGGGTGTGTGTGGGTGTTTTCATGTGTGGGTGTGGGGTGCTGTTGGGTGGGGTGTTGTGTGTGGGTTTGTGGGGTTTTGGGGGG
>NC_051418.1:14338063-14338290 GCF_015228065.2 Penaeus monodon | reverse complement strand
AATTGATATATAGGGACTTATAAATAATATTCATAAAAAATATATAATATCATTAAAAAAATAATATATAACTATAAAATTTTCTATATTAATATATGAAACCAATATGTATCATTAATGTATATTTACATATATATTAATTAATAAAAATTAAAAAATCTTAAAAAAAAACATGGAAATATACATGGTGACAGACAGAAAAACATGTGGGGTATGGTTGGGGTTTT
>NC_051418.1:14333215-14333511 GCF_015228065.2 Penaeus monodon | reverse complement strand
GCATATATACCCATGAAACAGATTAGCGGCGAAAAAGTTTGACGGTATATATACAATTGCGTTAGGTAAAGGGTTAAAACAGTAATACCTGTAAAGAATTGCCCATGCAAATAATAAAACAGTTTAAACAAAAATAAGGATATTAAGCCATCACTGGCATATGTACTTCACTAAAGGGCTGGCACATTTTACACAATAACCAATTGTCACATCTTGTCTTATAGGTATTAAATTTACTAAAATAAAATATAATGAATTACCCAACAGTATCGACTAATTTCATTCATTTTTTGTCA
>NC_051418.1:14320142-14320759 GCF_015228065.2 Penaeus monodon | reverse complement strand
AATGCGTATTTACATAAAGATCCATAGATTTTTTTCCCAGACGTAATTTTTTGCATTTATATGCAAAAGAAAAAAAATTATCTTTTCACTGTATTTTTGACATTGTTATAAGTAGGTAGAGATTATATATTCTGTATTGCTTCACATTACTAAGTAAATGACAATTATGAATAAGGTAATAATATCTGTTTCATATTTCAATATGTTAATCAAATGTTCAGTATCTTATATGGGAAATCCCCAGAATACTTCAGATAATTTTTTTATTTTACAGGCCTTACTTCGTGCACCTCCAGTTCTTGAGTTTGTGCGCAATTTTGATTATCAGTTCTACCAAAATTTGGTGGAAGTGTTAATCCCTGATGTGCTGAAATCTATACCCTCCAGCTTAACACAAGCCATCAGAAATTTTGCAAAAAGCCTAGAGTCATGGTTATCTAGTGCTATGTTGGGCTGCCCTCCAGATATTGTGAATATTAAGGTAAGATAAAAAATGTTCTCTAGATAAACAGTTCATTTGTGCTATTTCCTTCATATTTATTTTTAACTATTTAGGCCACTCTCATTTTAGTCTGTTAATTTTATATACAAACACATGCACAAATGTCCATATCTAC
>NC_051418.1:14305066-14305362 GCF_015228065.2 Penaeus monodon | reverse complement strand
CAAATATATTTTTTCTAAACATATAAGAATTTGTATATACGCATGTATATTGATATGACCAAGAAATAGAACTAAAAGATGCTCTCTTTTTAATGGTTCCAGGTAACAGCTGTAGCTTCATTAGCCCAGACACTGCGAAGGTACACCTCACTAAATCACTTAGCTCAAGCTGCTAGAGCAGTCCTTCAGAATTCTTCACAGATTACCCAAATGTTGGCTGACCTCAACAGAGTTGATTTTCACAATGTTCAAGAGCAGGTAAGATATTGTTGTGAGTACAAGTGTATTTGCGATCA
>NC_051418.1:14304362-14304591 GCF_015228065.2 Penaeus monodon | reverse complement strand
AGGAACCATCAGCATTTATCTGCATTATGATCTGTGACTTTTGAACAGCGTTCATGGCAAAGAAGCATTACTCCCACCTCCCTTTTATAGAGGCATATATTGATATATTCTTATTGATGATACTAATATCACAAAGCAAATAACAAATGATATAAATGTTGGTTTGTAAAATATGATGATCTCGTTTTTAAATTTTTGCTTCTTATTCTCAGTTGGTGGGAAGTGACGT
>NC_051418.1:14303791-14304144 GCF_015228065.2 Penaeus monodon | reverse complement strand
AACGAAAATGCTAACCCCAATTATAAGTCTGTTATATAACTAAACTTAATTATGCATTTGAGGGAATGTTATATAGGCCTAATAACCCTCTTAATTTTTAAAAAATCTCTTAATAAGTTCATATATTTCTCCAGGCTTCTTGGGTATGTCAGTGTGATTCTGCATTAGTAGATCGTCTTGAAGAAGATTTCAAAGCAACACTGCAGCAACAGAACAGCCTAGAACAGTGGGCTGAATGGCTGCAAGCTGTGGTGTCACAAGTACTCCGCCAACATGAAGGGAAACCTGACTTTCCAAAACAAGCTCGACAATTTCTGTTGAAGTGGTCATTCTACAGGTATGTCTTTAATATC
>NC_051418.1:14302788-14302865 GCF_015228065.2 Penaeus monodon | reverse complement strand
GGCATATGCATAACACATTTATACCCACCATATAAGACACACCACCATATAAGACACTTAAACCTGATATAATATGT
>NC_051418.1:14302410-14302723 GCF_015228065.2 Penaeus monodon | reverse complement strand
CACAATCATAAATGTTCGCATTAAAAAAAGCATAAACACAATTTAGTTAAGCTATGTCCCCCATCTTGTACTCTAAATAGTATGTGCAGTTGAGCATCAGACTCTTTCTGGGATGTTTTTTGAGATGTTTTGAGACAATATGGATGGGTACTCAAATATTCAATATTATGAGTGTAACTTCTTGGTCACTTTGTTATGTCATTATCATAAGTACGAAAGACCCCATAACCCCAACAGATCCTGTGTACAAAGCATCTGCAACAGTGTAGACTGACTTTTAATAGTTAAAAATTGCAGGCCCCTTGCATGCATG
>NC_051418.1:14301933-14302370 GCF_015228065.2 Penaeus monodon | reverse complement strand
GAAAGTTTAATTTTTATACATGCACACAGTTACATGTATATCATAATTTATGCAAGTTCTTTTTGGTTGATTAGGTTCTTGTAGGACTGACATATGTTTTGCATTATTACAGTTCTATGGTGATTAGAGATTTGACTTTGCGCAGTGCTGCTTCATTTGGGTCTTTCCATCTGATAAGACTTCTGTACGATGAATATATGTTCTATTTAGTAGAACACAAAGTTGCATCCTCTCTGGGTGTCACACCAATTGCAGTTATTTCACAGGTCAGTACCTTCATTTTTCCATATCTTGATTTCCTGTGTTGTTGCTCATGAAAAATATACTGCACATTTTACAAACATGGTAGAGTGATAAGCTGTATGATTTGTTTTATAATCACTTTCAGAATTTTAGATGTGATTTTTACATTTTTTATTTATACTTTATTAGCTTTG
>NC_051418.1:14299326-14300732 GCF_015228065.2 Penaeus monodon | reverse complement strand
TGCTATTTTTTCAGGTAATGGATGGAATGAAGAATACTGAATCAAGCAACTTTGTTTTCAACGGTGACATTAATGCACATCACAGGTCAGATGATGGAGTTCTCCCAGCTTTCAAGCGGCTGAAATATGAAACATGATCTTCTTGACTTTGTGATTGGTATTATATATAATTCTCCCCCAAATTTATTAGAACTATTATTTATATCATATTCTTTATCTATATTTTTTATAAATGAAATTGAAGAATAGTGGTATAAAAGTGAAGTATAATAAATTGTGATTATATAGCATATATCATATATATACTTGCATACAAAAAAAGAATGAATCCAGTGTCAAGAAAAGTAACTTGCAATAAAAAAAGCTAGTATGTCTAGTCAGTATTACTGTGTGCTTTGCAGATGAGAAGGATTCAGGAAGATTTTCAAAAATTCCTTGTGTAACAATTACATTGGAATCACTAAAAGAAACACACTTAAGATTCCAGTGTTTAGTAAAAGTTTATGAATCATTATCCAATTATATGAAAACTAAATTGATATTCGAAAAGGGAAAACTAAATTGATATTCGAAAAGGGATTTTTCTAGTCATATTGAGTATGTTTTTTTTGTTGTTCAATGTTGATCCAGTTTGCATTAAAGTCTCACTGGTGGTGTGAATGCACTAGGTCCACATATTGTATTGCTAGATATAGCTTATGTTTTCATATTCCATGTGCCAGACAAAGTAGCAAGGAGAATTACTTACATGGTACTCTGAAACTTTATTACAAAAGTTTTGACATCTGAAGAGTAGATTCCTTAAGCGAGTTTATAAACTATGATAATAGATTCTACACTCCAGGTAAACTCTCCTGTTAGTTGTTTCAGAGATGTTGTGCATTTCTATTTTTATACAAAAGGATCAACTGATAAGCATTGGGATGGTGCTGATGGCCATTACTCTTAGTTCTCTCTGAACCAGATGAGCTCTTAAGACATAACATTGAAGCTGTATCATTAATATAAAATATTTTAAAAGGCTATTCTCATTTTAATGAATAATGAAACATTTTTTTTTCTACATGAAATGCTAAATAAGTAATCTGATACTTGTGAATTCAGAAATTGGAAACAAAGTGCATTTGAGATGTGTTGTGTCTTTATAGCTTAGAACCAAACACTCCGAGCCAAGCCACTCTTGTGAGTGGACTGGACAACAGGAAGGATCTGGCCCACTCACCTGGTAAAATGTGGCATTCTTCCTGTGTATTGTTGCTTTGCTCAATGTCTCCATCCAGCATGCAGGTCTCCTGAGGGAAGTGCATGAGGTTCTCCTCTCCCAATCCCCCTTTTTTTTCTTTTTGACAGTGAAAAAATTTTGAGTTCAAGAATAACTTTACTCTCTGTGTGTACACATGTGAGTG
>NC_051418.1:14296477-14298163 GCF_015228065.2 Penaeus monodon | reverse complement strand
GTAAGAGGTGACTTTGAAATGAACTCAAGAAGTCCACAGTCTGTGAGGGAGGATAGTAAACATCTCTTCTTTTGGAAGAACTAGAAGATATAAAGCTCACAGACATTCGATTGACAGTATTAAAAACCAGGTAATAGATAGCTTGGTGGCTAGGACAGGGCAAGAGACACTTGTGTGCATCAGAGCACTGTTGACTTCCCACAGTTGTGGGTATATCTGTGTGTTGTGTGGCACTGTGTGGCTTCCAAAGTCCCATGGCTTGTCCTAGCTCATCAGAGTATGGTGGCATTAATTGGATATAGTTGTAATTAACTTTAGATGATAGTCATCATTGCATAACTTTTTTATCATACAAGCGCCATATCATTCTTACTGGCAGGAGAAAATAAATGGGAAATCAATACTACTGATCAGGGTATTAAGGACAATGTTTATTTTTTTACTTTTCTTTTCTTTTCTTTTTTTTCTCTTTTTTCCTTCTTTCATGTCATAAATAACTCTAGTTGATTGGATCATGCAGACATGTTTTACATTTTGCTTACCTTTTCTTTCTTTTTAATAAGATCTGACAACTAACAGATCCATAGATGGAAAGACGATCAGTACTCAGTGAAGTACTTCAATGTTGAATGTGATATTCTGTTGTAGGTTTGCCAATCTTTTTGTTTTGATATATAGAAAACTCAAATGATATGGTCTGTGGACCAAACCTATATGTTTTTGTGTGCCTATAACAAAAAAGTACTCAATTTATTGCTAAGTCATTTACAGCTTGCCAATAAATAACACGTGTGAACTTTGATATGTATCCCTATGACTTTGTTGTGTGCCTGTCTATTGTGCACTGTTTGAAACCAATGTGTGACTTGCTGGTACAAAAGTTAATCATAACTGGTTCACAATAAACAAGTGGTCACAGTTTGCTTTTTGTATTATAGAATTTATTGCTGCATGTATTGCTGAATTATTTGTAATAATTTATGATTCTGTGTGTAGAAAATTTGACGGTTATAATTTCATGATAAATTGTATTAATTTTCACATTGATGAGAAGGTGATATGTGACGTGTTATCCTTACTAATTATGTCCTTAATTTATGTGTATTAAATAATTGATGATGTTGCCTTCAAATCATGGCAGTGATCTTTCTTACTGTTCCAAGTATATGTTTTGTAATTCTGTAATTTGTGTTAGTATGGTGTTAAGTTACACATTGTGAAACTATTATTTTTGCATCTAAAAAGTTCAAAATGTTACATGAAAATATAGCAATTTGATATTGAGGACTTAAGGATGACTAAAGCTGTTTGAGCACAATATGTGACTTGACTCCATCCTTCTTTGTTCATTGTGACACAGGCAAAGAACAGGATTAAGGCGAAGGGTAATAATGTTCAGCAGTGGAGCAGGGACTGACATCCACGATAGTATTGGAACAGATGGGTAGGCCAAGAGCTCTTAAGTACAATTAAACATTGGAGATATAAATTTCTTAACACAAACTTAACTATCTGAAAAATAAATGTCTGCCATTACTGATATATGGAAGCAGTGAGCTCTGATCTGTTGATAACCCATGTCTCAATGTAGTTCTGAGTAAGTAAAAGATATGTTTTGTATATTTGTTTTGTATAATGTATTATTAAACAAAAAAGATCATTTTTTTATTATCCTTTTTGAGAGTC
>NC_051418.1:14295835-14295966 GCF_015228065.2 Penaeus monodon | reverse complement strand
TGAGTAGGCAACGAAATGGACTTTTCTTGGTGAACTGCACTGACTTCCAGTGACCCAAATGAAATGACAATGACAAGGGTCTCCATCACTTCTTATCTCCAAGGTAAGACTTGGGAATTCATCTGTAATCT
>NC_051418.1:14295490-14295587 GCF_015228065.2 Penaeus monodon | reverse complement strand
AGTAGTACAGTAGCACTAAGAAAGGGGCTAGATAAGGGTGCCAGCTATTGGGGTAAATACAGTGTTTAATGATATAATACCTTTTTAAGAAATCTTT
>NC_051418.1:14295005-14295070 GCF_015228065.2 Penaeus monodon | reverse complement strand
CATAAGAATAAGCAAGAGCGTAATTGGACTCCAATTCATGGTATGAGTCTATGAGAGGACCCCTC
>NC_051418.1:14294335-14294540 GCF_015228065.2 Penaeus monodon | reverse complement strand
ACATGACAGGGAGCAAGTGAGGCTCATTGGCTCGGGTGAGAAAGAGGAAAGAAAATGTAAGTGGCGCAAACACATCAGGAAAACATAACATCACTAAAAGGGGAGGAGTTTATCAGACTGAGAGTGGTAACTATAGCGAGGATCAGTTTGGATCAAACCCATATTGCACTGAGTCGTGATGACTGTTCTGCTTGAGTGCATGTGT
>NC_051418.1:14293300-14293379 GCF_015228065.2 Penaeus monodon | reverse complement strand
ATCTGTTATAAGATTTCTGTATTTTTGTTTCCCTGTGTAGTTTTAACACTATTGTTGTATTTTAGTGTTCAGAGCTAGT
>NC_051418.1:14292465-14292664 GCF_015228065.2 Penaeus monodon | reverse complement strand
AGATCACGACACATAAACTATTAATAAAAGATTATTTATTTTAATGTATACTCCTTTAAGTAATAACTGATTGTCTATGTAAAAGTATGGCAATTAAAATCGTTTTCTTGCAGGGACAAGTGTTAGTGTTAAAAAAAAAAAAAAGACAATTCATAATATACATTTTTTTTATTACATTGATTTTGGCTCCCTTAATTTT
>NC_051418.1:14291974-14292226 GCF_015228065.2 Penaeus monodon | reverse complement strand
TTCTGGTAATTTTTCGGAAAAAGTACGGGTGGCCATTTGATAGTTGATTTTGTTGTGTCTCGCATGTTTTCAATATTCATATCAACCGCAAACCACCATTTCTGTATGCGTTTGAGTAGCAACCGCCGCTACCCGTAAATCAAATTTCAGAGTCCTCACTTTTTTCTCTTAACACCCTGTTTAGGGCCTGCCGCCCCTTTACCTCCGTCTGGGATAACAAATCTTCACCTCGTATTCATGACAAGATAGTTG
>NC_051418.1:14288383-14288673 GCF_015228065.2 Penaeus monodon | reverse complement strand
GGACAAGATAGAGCCAAACTAAAAGCAAAAGAAATCCTCATCAACACGAACGTATCATGAGTAACACCCGCTTGATAATCGGAAGACATAGTAGAGAATGAGAGATATTATCTCCGTTATTATTAGTTTGCGGAGATAACGTATAGAGGAGAACGCGAATCATGAGGTCAGTCGTGGATGGAATATAGATCCGCAAAGATCTCCCTCTCCCTCCCGTTTTCGCTTGCATGACTGACTGGCGCGCGCAAAGGCTGCAATACCCCAACTATATATTTATTGTCATTTAGCTC
>NC_051418.1:14287207-14287485 GCF_015228065.2 Penaeus monodon | reverse complement strand
TATTTATTTATTTATTAGCTGTACTTTGCTTGTATAAATATATGCGATGATTTTTTTTTCATAATACATTCGTAGAAAGCGTTTCGATTTTACATATCCGTTGACAGAATAAAACAATGTTGTCATTTATATCCCATGTCTTCTTTTTTATTTTACTTCATTATAACATACCAAGGCTACAGCATGAGGAACTGTAAACTTGAAACCAAGTAAAATATACGATATATGCCTACAAATAATCGGTGTTAATCATCGCTTGTAAAATCAGTCCTATGTGT
>NC_051418.1:14286187-14287107 GCF_015228065.2 Penaeus monodon | reverse complement strand
GATGACAGATGAATAATAGCCCACATAGACAATTGATCTCAGCAAGCAAGCGCAGGCCAGTCCTGCAGATGATACTATGGGAACTAGTGGAGGTAGCCGAAGCTCCCAACCATGTATAAAAACTTGGTGCTCATTTCCAGAGACAGAGAATGGAGGAGAGTCAATGGACCCAGGTTCAGTGAAGCCAGAGTCAGAGAGGCAGGTCCAGAGCAACAGGAGGTCAAGACTGGTGATGTGATAAGCATACTTTATTGTATTCGTGCATTTGTGTTGTCTTTGTGACTTGGGATCAGTGAATAATCGTAAGAGCAGAAACAGTCTTTCTATTTATTGGACCACACTACCATCGTTAGGAGTTCACCTGGAACCTCGCCTTCAGCAGAGGTTCACTGTAGATAATGTTTGGTGTTGATACGTTTAATGTACGCACTATTTCGGTATCACGAACGCCATACGTTTCTGCTCTATTCGTTTGTGTTGCGTAAACGTCAACATTCGTCGTATGAAGCGTCAGTGAAAAGATGGCCCAGAGCTTCCCATATAGGGCATCACGCCTTCACTTATTTCAGTGAAGGGGCAGGCTAAACGGTCGCAGGAAGAGACAAGGAAGACCATGACACCAGAAAAGGGCGAATAGGTCATTTGCAAATCCAGATACAACTGCAACAGGCATATCAGCAATTCCTGCTGTGCAAAATTATAGTCCTACGCCACTTATCACTGCAGCATGCTAGGATGGGCACCTCCAGCAGGTGGCAAGGCGCTGCACCCTGCTATTGAACATCTACCAATCGCCACTGATGAAACCACTGTGGAAGCAGTTCCTACAGCCAATTACCCGCACTTCATCAGCCGGAGCCGGAGGATCATCAGGAGCAGCTGGTTGACAGTTACCTCAACATCGACGACAGAGATGGTCC
>NC_051418.1:14282751-14286135 GCF_015228065.2 Penaeus monodon | reverse complement strand
ACTCGACAACAATCTTTCTCAGGCGACAGTGCTGCCCCGATCTCAGTTTCATTTGCTGCCGCAAGGATCTCCAACGGCTCTGAGTGTTCGGCTGGAGCTCGTCTACCCGACAGAGAGGGTTGTTCTTCAACAGGAGTACCGCAACAGCCACCGCCTCCAGGCAGTATCGTTTTGCAGGACATCTGCATCCTTGCTCAAGCGCTCGACGCCCTTGCAGGTGTGCGAACCCACTATCCGACGTCAAACTGTTCCAGCCTGGCTAGAGAACTCGCCACGGCGTCGAACCGACGCCACAGGATCGCCGATAGTGCGAGTACGATCCCCGTCGTTCACTTCAATAGGAAGGATAAGCTTAAGTACTCCTCTTGAATTGCTCATCCATTTTGTCAGCATGAACCTTCCTTGATACAGAAGCCCACTGAGTACCCGGGCACATTCTATCCCAGAATTCATGTCGTCAACTGACATCAAGAGATCATCTACATAGAAGTTGTGCTGAGCTTTTTCTGTAATGTGACCAGGCCATGCTGATAAGGTCCTTTATAGGGCATAAGGTTGGGTGCTCCACACCCACCTAAAATATGTGCAATCATTCAGTATATCAGTGCCTTCTCTAAGAGGTCCTCATCTGGCCACCAGATGAACCTGAGTACATCCCTTCATCTGATTTCACCTTGATTTGATGAAACATTGACTCAACGTCAGCTGCAAATGGAGATGTGTCTTTCATAGAATCTCGGATGGATGCCTACTAGGTCATTCATCAAGGGGGGCCCCTGCAAAATTTTGCTATTGAGTGATGTTCCTCGGAATGTGGCTGCAGTCAAAAAAATCCACGTCTTCTGTAGTTTGTGAGGGTTAAACACTGGTTGGTGGGGTAGATACCAAGACTTTCCTTCAACAGACTCCTCATTTCCTCAGTATATTTCCCTAGCAGATCCTTGTTGTGCTCTAAACACCCTTTGAGAGACATTAGTCGTTTATATGCCATCGGCCAACTAATAGGCAATTCTTGTTTACTTTCCCTGAAGGGAATTGGTAGCTGTAGATGATTACCTTCCCTCTCTATATTATTGTTCCAGAGCTTAAGTACCCAACCCATATTGATTTTCCCTTTTCGCTAATGTACTCTGCTGATGCCTCCACTTCCCAGAATTTTCTCACTTGGTCTTCTAAGAGGTCTGTAGCTTTAGCTGGGACCTCATTTATACACAGGAAAACATCTTGGAGCATAACATTGCTGAGCGGTCTGTTTATTGCCCATCCCAGTCGTGTCTCCACCAGCATATGGGTCTTCTTTGCATCCCCTCCTGACTTCTAATGAAGCAATGGCAGAGGGTGCATCTGTTCCCACTACTAGGTCAGTCCATGGAAGGTAATGCTTGTGAGATGGAGCAAACTCCTTCAGATGTTCCCAGCCTAATAATTCTTTATAACTTGCCATTGCCTGGCCTAAACTGTCAGGTAGTGAGTCTATTACTAACACATCTATCATCTCTTCCTCTCTGAAGTCCCTTTTACCATTACATTTACCCTTTTTGTCACACTGAAGGCATTTGGCTGGACAGTGTCTATAGCGTTTTGTGTAGGCAAGCACTCCAGCTCAAGGGTCTCCACCACCCATTTTGTGCTGCCACAGTTCTTCTGCTACCACAGACTAGTAAGGCATGTGTGACTAGTCCTGTGCACCATTTTGTTGGACAGGACTAGTCATCACAGATATTATGGGTAGGGCTGTTTTTCCATACTCAATTTTGCCTCCAAACCCTGACTTGAATGAACGGACTCCATGTTGTTTGGGTAATACTCACTTTCTCCCCATGTCCTCTTTGCCTGTTGTGGGTTTTGAGATGTAAGGTGTAGCCTGATTGCACATCATATGAAGCCACCTTGAATGGTTCCTTACACATCCCTCAATGCTGCACCTTGCATTATCTTTACACAGTTGAACACTATGGCCTCTCTTTAAACATGTATAGCAACCCCTAGATGTCTCTGCATATTCATGGCGGTCTGCAACCTGCATGGACTGAAAGTTAGGGCTTGTCTCCGCTGTAGAGGCTGGTGTCCATGGACGCCCATGCTTCATCTCCGTTGTAGAAGCTGGTGTCTGAGGAAACCCATACCTTGCCTCCGTTGTAGAAATTGGCGTTCGTTCGCCTCCTCTCCATCTTGGTGGATGGCGTTTGATACTGTCCATGGCTCCTCTCCATTTTTGAGACTGTTCGTCCAAGAACGCTAACATCTGGTCTCCATAGTTATCTTACATGTATAGCACTGCCTAGATGTCATTGCATATGCACAGCATGGACTGAAACTTAGGGCTCATCTCCGTTGTAGAGGCTGGTGTCTGTGGAAGCCAATGCCTCGTCTCCGTTGTAAAGGCTGTATCCATGTACGCTCATGCCTCATCTGCATTGTAGAAGTTGGTTTGAGGACGCCCATGTCTCGTCTCCGCTGTAGAGGCTGGCGTCCGAGAACGCCCATGCCTTGTCTCCATTGTAAAGGCTGGCGTCCAACAAAACCCATACCTTGCCTTCACTGTAGAGACTGGCTTCTGAGGATGCCTGTGTCTCCTCTCCATCTTAGCAGCTAGCGTCTGAGACTGTTCATGGCTCCTCTTCATTTTTAAGACTGGTGTCTGAGGACGCCAACACCTGGTCTCCATAGTTACCTTAAAACTGGCATCAGAGAACCCTCATGCCACCTCTAGCACCAGCCAACTCTCTACCTTTGAGATTGGTGTCCGAGAACGCCAACATGCTAGTGCCAACGCCTGATCTCCATGTTTATTTTAGAGCCTGGCATCCGAGAGCCCTCATGCCTCGTTTAACGTCAGCCCCATTTCCATTTTTGAGACTGGTGCCCAAGGACCCCAACGCATTGGCATCCGAAAATGTCAACGCCTGATCTCCTTAGCTATTTTAGAGGCTGCCATCTGAGAACGCCCATGCCTCTTGCCCATTTCCGAGACTGGCGTCCGAGAGCACCAACACGCCGGCGTCCGAGAACGCCAACACCTGGTCTCCATGGTTACTTTAAAGGCTTAAGGGCTGGCATCCGACAGCTCTTAAGCCTTGTCTAACGCCAGCCCCATCTTCATTTTTGAGATTGGTGTCCAAGGACCCCAACATACTGACATCTGAAAACACCAATGCCTGGTCAGTTACCCTTGAAAATGGTGTCCTAGGTGTTGTGGTCCTCCTTGATATAATGTTATGTGTAAATCATCTATTGACTACTTGATAGATTCCTTTCGCCTTAATTTCTTTACCGACTTCTTGATAGTATCATTGCACCTTACCTTTCATCATGGTGAAATGGTTCTCCAGTCTTTCTAATTTCCTATATATTTCATGTCACCCGCTCGATGTTCATAATATT
>NC_051418.1:14282539-14282656 GCF_015228065.2 Penaeus monodon | reverse complement strand
ATATTAATCAATCACTAATAAACACTTCTACATCACCTTATTCATGACTTCTCGGCGAAGGGTTTTTCATTTTCCCAGATATTTTCATCGCGACCGTTTGAGGTTTCTCGCTATACT
>NC_051418.1:14267341-14267537 GCF_015228065.2 Penaeus monodon | reverse complement strand
GACCCCTATTTTTCGGCGAGCATGCGGTATTAAGTACAATGTGGGAAATGCGTCGTCCGCAGCCGAGTACGCTGATTGGCCCAAAGGATGCATGCCACTCTCCCGCGTTGTGGCGACTCAGCGCTGACCTCACTGGCAGCATCTCACTGCCGATCGCAGCGCGCATCTGTTGCCTGCTTGCCAGCCGGCTGACTCA
>NC_051418.1:14267216-14267291 GCF_015228065.2 Penaeus monodon | reverse complement strand
ATTGTGGTATCTGCCACCCACTCACTTTACTATATTGGTAAACATGATGAAACCTGTGGGCATATGACATGCACT
>NC_051418.1:14264746-14265067 GCF_015228065.2 Penaeus monodon | reverse complement strand
CACCACAACAAATTACAGTTGCTATGTGTACCGAGGTCCAGAAACTGCTAAAACTGTTTTTAACAGTACCAATATCAACTGTAACAGCTGAACGGTCATTTTCTATGCTCCGACGTGTGAAAAATTACTTGCATTCAACCATGACACAGCAAAGATTGGACAATGTAATGCTTCTACACGCCCACAAAGAAATAGACTCACTTGACCTAACAACTATTGCAAGGCAGTTTGCGTCCGTAAACGACAGCAGGTTGTATTTTTTTGGACATTTTTAAATAAAAGTTCGACACATAGTTCGCATTTGCTTTTTTAAAATAATGG
>NC_051418.1:14263132-14263343 GCF_015228065.2 Penaeus monodon | reverse complement strand
GGATTCATTGCTATAGTAGGTAACATACAGAGTGGGAACTTTAAAAAAATGTTTGGGCAAAGATCTTCTCTACTTGTATTATCAGCATAATTCATAAGATATGAAATGAACACATTCTCTGTTTATATGCACAAGTCGGGATACATTGAGTAGCATATGATCAAATATAAGTATTTTAAAAGAAAAAATACAAAGACCAAACTTGCTTTCT
>NC_051418.1:14263018-14263114 GCF_015228065.2 Penaeus monodon | reverse complement strand
TGATAGGGAAACGGGAAAAAAATAGCTTGTAAAATCATTTCACATATATTTCATCGTAGCTGTTTTATAGAAGGGAAATGGTAAAGAAGGCATAAA
>NC_051418.1:14262584-14262976 GCF_015228065.2 Penaeus monodon | reverse complement strand
GGACCTTTTGCTATCACTATAGCGAGACGCAGCGGCGCTAGTCGGCGTGGCAGGATACTGTCATTAGTGTACTACTTTGTAACCTTCAGCTTGTTAATAATGTTTAAAATTACAAAACATTCGCAGCAAAAGTCAATGTTGTGTACACTGTAACAGTAATACAATATTTTCCTTCAACAAAATCAAGGAAAAAATAATTTAAACTTCTGTCACACCTTGAAATATGTCCCCTGTGCATGGATATGGCTTAAACAGTTATGTAATCGGCGAACCAAACCAATGGAGAACATACTTACACATAGTTACCAAAAAATTTCCCTTGGGACGTTTCAGTGGGAGACAAAGCCCTCTTACCTACGAAGCTTAAGTGAGAACAGTGCCGCCTGCTGAGG
>NC_051418.1:14260746-14260813 GCF_015228065.2 Penaeus monodon | reverse complement strand
GTTCAAACATAAACCTCCCGTTAAAAAGAAAGAAGAATGTATGTATGTCCCCACACACATCACAAAC
>NC_051418.1:14258137-14258936 GCF_015228065.2 Penaeus monodon | reverse complement strand
ACCATGCTTGGAGCTCAGAGGATCAGCCGACGAAGCTAGATCAGCTGTCTAGCCTTCTATCACATTCCTCTTATTTTTAATATTCGTTTGTTCGCTTCGCTATAGCATAAGATCAGATGATCTGACAGACAGTGCACTTACTGCAATAGGGTTTTCTGTCTTGTTACAGTTGTACACAGAATCAGATTTGATCGACCCTTTAAAATTAGTGTTCCTTTGTAGCATCATAAAATACCATTATTTCAATGAACAGTTATCCCTCGATTTAGAGAAGTACGGGAGGAACACTAGCAAGAATATATAAAACAACGCCATAGGCTATTTACGAAACACTTTCTTATCTGCCTTTAAATTAGATTACAGTTCTGTGATGAATCCGTTTGGTGAAGGTCCACTAAATTAAGGGATTACTGCATTTACTGCACTACACTTACTACTGATTAAAGTGTTACTACGGAAAAGGTTTCTGAACAACTATGCAAAAGCCAATTAACTGTAGAATTTATAAGTTTGCCATCTTCTTCCCAAACCCACGTCAGTGCCCACGAAGGACCAAGGGTGGAGCTCCCTGAACAGCGGTATTCCCCAAGGAATTCTGCTAAGTTGTAGTGACTGAAGCAGTACAATAACAAAACTTCGTAATACCGCCAAAATGTAAAAGTACTTGCAAAGCGTTAACATATTTCAAAATGCAAGATATAAAAGAAATCTGTGCTAGGTTTGTCTCCCGATACATACAGATACATAATTTTGATAACAGTTCTAATATCTATTTTTGATAGAATTAGTTATTTTTTCC
>NC_051418.1:14254245-14256035 GCF_015228065.2 Penaeus monodon | reverse complement strand
ATTAAATAAGTTGTTTTATCTTATTTTACGTCCGATATACATCACATATAAGCAAAATATTGTATATCTCAGAACATCTCGAAAACAAAATGTCAGCATTGTTTTCGAAAATATTGTTAAAAATTTGAACTATCAATGGTATTATTTTTTAATTACAAATAGTATGAAACGCACAATACAGATTATGTGTAAAAAAGCATCAATACATCATAGAAATAACCAAAGAACCGGTTTCTTTTGTTCACCTACAAAACACTAAAATGTCATGTAACAAGTCCATCAAAAATATTTAACAACTCACACACTGTTGGGTTAAACTGGAGCATGACCAAACTGCGAATCTTTTCGTCTATCATATTCCGCTATGTGCCACGTTTGGTTTAGATATATGAAACGTGTAAATAGCCTATACAGTGTATTTCTTGCTTTCACTTCAACATACATGGCAACAAAAAAGGCAACAAAGAAAAGCACGCCACACGTTAATGTGATGACTTCAGACTTCGTTAGTTCTGCGTCATCTGTCTTCTTTGGGAGGATTCGATCCTGAAAAGACAGAAGGCAGGTATTAGAAAATCACCTAATTGGGCACTGATCTGTCTAGAGAGAGAAGAGTGGATTACGTGTGAGTGTAAGCGCGAGTGTATCTACATGTATAAAACACATTTACATTAACTTTGCCTATTTCCGAGGTCATCAAACAGCTTTTTTTATTCTGGCATATTTATATCATGTATTGTAAAAGTTTTACTACTCTAGCAAAATGATCACACAAAATATATAACAGATGACGCCAACACCAGAATAATAATAATTGTTAATCCTATAAACTCACCATACCCTGAAATTCCCGGAGAGAAATTTTAGTAGAAACAGAAAATAAGTTATACCGACTTACATGTTTAAAACAGATGATTGTGATTGTAGCACAAGCAGCCATAATAATGAGACACACTAAGAAGATAGAATGTAGAATCTTGTCAGCTCGCGAACAGGTGGGAAGCTGCCAATGATTTAGCTGTGCAAAAAAAGAAATAAAATGGTCTATTTATGAAAATCACTGGAATTGGTACTACTACAACAATACTAGCTTGTTGTCTTATTCAGTTTTGTTCAGATACTAGCAATTCATTATTTCAAAACATATACAGCATTTGACAGCATATTAGTTGCACCCAAATTTTAGGAGGGCATATCCGCGCCCATATTTTTTATTATTATCATCATCTTTATTCAAGTGAATCTTCTATACCATCAAATACAGTAAATCAAATGAATCATAATATTCTCGATTCCCAAGTACTTTCATTTGAAATTTACAGGTTACCGTAATGAGTTACAGCCAAGACAAATATTTCATGCTAATTATACAACATGCTATTATAATAGCATTATTAGTCCCACTTCCAAAATTCAATGAAAAAAATCACATTTCTAAACATTAATGACATTACAAAATATATTTGAATATATGTTTACACAGACAAAATATTTCATATTCTTTGCATCTATCTCATATTAGACTTGTCATGTTTACGACCGCTAGATTTGTGTGCACACAATTTCGTATATGTTGGAAAATATGTAATTAAATTCTCCAGGGAAAAGCAAATCCATCAATGATGTTTCAAAGGTTCATTTGCATATGCAAACTGTATAATAGTGCCCCCCCCCCCAAGGACCACACCCCAACAACTAGAGCTAAATAAATTTGATTACAGCCACATACAAACTAGAATAGACTGGTATAGCAACTGGCCCCCCTGGCTCTGGTTAACATCGATCTTTGT
>NC_051418.1:14254112-14254207 GCF_015228065.2 Penaeus monodon | reverse complement strand
CTTAACCAAAAGGTTCAAGAGCAGATGCTTGCTTCTAAACATGTATGTGTTGTGATCACATCAGTACCACAGTACTCACTCTTTTTCCATAAAAT
>NC_051418.1:14253916-14254033 GCF_015228065.2 Penaeus monodon | reverse complement strand
TATGTTATATATAGAAATTTAATATACACCATACCATTTAGTCAATATAGGCCTATAATTAATCCAACAGGATTTTGTTTATAGTCTATTGAGTGTTATTCACCATGCCGCCCCCCC
>NC_051418.1:14251950-14253107 GCF_015228065.2 Penaeus monodon | reverse complement strand
TCACTGATCTTTGAAGATATTATCACCATCTGCACATAGTAACACATATTGTTAGGCCACAGTAATATATGAAAGGCCGTGTTTTAATACAGTATTTTTAATAAAAGATTCCTATCCCGATACTAAAAGTATTAGGAGGTACAGATGGATTGCTTGTGATATATACTGTCCTTATATGATACCTTCAGTCCATGGAAACATTATGTGACAGTGCTTTCCCTTTTATGCTGAACACAGCCCCTCAAGGGATAAACTCTTTCAGTGTTTCTTTGTTAACAATAACAATTAGAAGCCATCCAGACGGGACAGTAAGATAATTTAAAACTTACTCGAAATTTTTTGTGTCGGTGAAACTGATAATTGCACAATTCACAAGCTGGAGCTTTTTTGGATCGTTTCACTTCTAACCATTTCTGAAAAAATAAGTCAAGCGTGATTAGAAATACTTTTCACACAACTACAGTATTACAATGCACTACTCTGATCATCTGTGTGACTGTACTAAACTGTATGAAATGCTCTTCAAAAAACTATATGTTTACTTACATTAAGGCAGCCTTGGTGGATAAACTGCATGGTTCCTGCACATCTACATGGAGAAATGAGCAAATCTAATCCTTCTCCTTGTGGATGATGGCATATGCGGCACATTGGCATGGACGCTGTTGATGATGATGCTGATAACACTCCTGAAGAAAACAAAATGATAGTCATTCTTAAGGAAGCACTGTTTGGGTGCAGTTATTTTTTTCTGTTCATGAAGACTCAGACTTTGTGAAAGTTATGTGGACCCACCAATATTTATTTACCTAGACTTTAAGATAATTCACAAAAACACTATCGAGTCATCAAGGGGAGCACAGAGTACCCCTTGATGTTAAAAATGATGTACAAAATGTACAGAATTCTTAAATGTGAATGCCTTTTGTCAATATATTTGATAATTCTACTGTTACTCTTCATTTTCTCAGGCCACATAATGCATCAACCATATGGTCTTTTGCAAAAATGAAAAAAACTAACTTACATCCCAGTGTATAAACAGCTAATGCAGATATCGATCAAATCTCATAATCTAAATTAACAAACCCACACAAAGAAGAAATCATGATATGTTAGTGTCTGTTGGCATTTCACAGTGCAGTTTCCGTGGCATG
>NC_051418.1:14249852-14250124 GCF_015228065.2 Penaeus monodon | reverse complement strand
CATTTCCAGAAAGGGGAGATGTTAGATGAAATTAACGAAAAATTATTTTAAAAATTTCAGTAAAAACTTTTTTACTTTTAAGGGGAAAACATTTTAAAATTAAAATACTGAAGAATTAGCTCGTTTCTTTTCCCAGACCTCTTTAATTTTTGGTGAAATTTTTCGGTTAACTAAAAATATTAAATAACTTTTTAGTTTTCAAAGAATATCCCAATTTAACTTTCGAAATAATATAATAAAAATATTAAATGTTAATATAATCTAAATAAAAA
>NC_051418.1:14249505-14249723 GCF_015228065.2 Penaeus monodon | reverse complement strand
GGGAAAATTAAAGCTTTAATTGGAGCTTCCTAATACTTTTTTTGTTTTTTGGGTTGCCAAAACCCGTTTTAACTTCTAGAATTCTGTTAAAAAAAAATTTGACTTTTTCAGCGATTGCCTTTTTTTTTTTGGGGGAAAATCGTTTAAAAAAAAGGCCTTCAGGAAACCCCCTTTTTTTTTTCGGGACCGAAACCCCCCGAATTTAAGTGCTTTCTTGA
>NC_051418.1:14249183-14249411 GCF_015228065.2 Penaeus monodon | reverse complement strand
AAAAATTATTATAGGGAATATTTAATTTTAAATTATAATACCCACCCCAAACCCCAACAACGCTTTTCCACCAAACCCCCACACATTTGGTTTTAATTTAAAATATTTTTTTTAAAATTTTTGGGGAATTTAAGGGAAAAGGGGTATAAATGAACTAAGTTGGTGTGAAAATTACCCTATTAAATAACATATTAAAAACAAAATATATATTAAAATTTAATATATATA
>NC_051418.1:14249073-14249146 GCF_015228065.2 Penaeus monodon | reverse complement strand
CCACCCCAAAACCCCACCCAAAACAAAACCCCCAAAAACCCAATTAATTATTTATTAAATTTTAAAATTAATA
>NC_051418.1:14247930-14248033 GCF_015228065.2 Penaeus monodon | reverse complement strand
TAAAACTTTCGGGAATGCTTTTCTAAAGGCAAATCTTTTCCTTCCCAAAAAAAACCCCCTCTCAAACCCCCTCGCCCGATTCCCCGTCATTTGGTCCTCCAAA
>NC_051418.1:14246518-14247259 GCF_015228065.2 Penaeus monodon | reverse complement strand
AAACCCCCCGGCCCGGACGGCCCCCCCGGGGGAGACGCCTTGCCCCGGACCCCCCGGGGGAGCCGCCTTCCCCAGGACGCCCCCCGGGGGGAGGCCGCCTCCCCCAGGACGCGCCGGAGGAGACCCCCGCCCCGGAACGCGCCGGAGGGGGGCCGTTTTGCCCGGACGCGCCGGGGGGAGACGCCTGCCCCGGACGCCCGGAGGAGCCGCCTCCCCGGGGAAGGGCCCCCGAGGGGGCCCCCCGGGTGGGGGCCGTCCCCCCAGGACACGCCGAAGGGACGCGTCGGTGGAGCCGCCAGCCCAGGACGCGCCGGAGGGACGCGTCGGTGGAGCTGCCTGCCCAGGACGCGCCGGAGGGACGCGTCGGTGGGGGGGCCCCCCCCCTCCCCAGGCCGCGCCAAAGGGGGACGGTCCGTGGAGCCGCCCTGCCCAGGACGCCCCCCCGGAGGGCGCGTCGGTGGAGGCTGCCCCCCCAGGACGCCCGGGAAAAAGGACGCGTCGGGGAGCCGCCACCCCCCAGGACGCGCCGGGGGGGGGACGCGTCGGTGGGGGGCCGCCTGCCCAGGAGCGCCGGGGGGACGCGTCGGTGGACCGCCTGCCCGGGGACGGCCGGGGGGGACGCGTCGGTGGGCCCCCGCCCAGGACGCGCCGAGGGACAACTGGTGGGTTGCGGGATAAAAAACCCCGAACGACCTTTTGGCGTGGGATGCCCCCCCCGAGGAATTAGTGGGTATTTATACG
>NC_051418.1:14245311-14245957 GCF_015228065.2 Penaeus monodon | reverse complement strand
AAAACGGCCGCCTTTTGATGTCTATGCCCCGTATGGTAGGATTTTAACAAACCCCCAACAACGCACAACACACTCTGAAGCTATGTCTCACTAGATGTCCAATGCCTACTGCAGCATACTCTTGACATTCCTCATGGCACACAGCTAACAGTCACAGCGGTTTTGGATGCACTTCAAGCCCACTTCAGAGGCCTACATAACGAAGCTCTATGCCGCAGAGAGTTACTGTCTTGTCAAAAAAAGGCTTGACTGTTTTACACTCGCCCAAAGATCTAGCAAATGAAGTGGAAACTTTGCCCTAGGCGACTCTACTACCCCCGTGTGAGGCCCCAGATAAAAAAAAATTTTGTGAGGACGTCAGGGACGAAACCTGCTGCAAGGTCTTGCCCCGGATGCCTCCCAAATTATCCCCCTCATCATCTTCTTTACCTGTTACCGCTCTGACAAGGCCACAATCTCAGCTGCACCAAACCAGCTATATGCAGTATGATCATACAAGAGGAATCAGCGTCGCATGAAGACCGATCCTCGGTAGCCTACAAATCAACAGCCCTTAGCTAATGCCTGCTGCCAATGTTGCTTCAGGCAGCATGACCCTGGAAGAGGCCCAGCCTCCAATAGAACCTGCTTTAATTGTGGATGCACT
>NC_051418.1:14242101-14245235 GCF_015228065.2 Penaeus monodon | reverse complement strand
GCGGTTTACCAGAAAAGCCTCACAAAAAAGGCTTCAACTCCTCCAACCTGCGGGGGCACTCCACCCCACACCAAACCTAAGACCTTCGAAGCAAAGGTGCCCAATTCAGGTAAGTTTTCCCCCAAAACCCAATTAATAACCCCATCTCATGGGTGGTAGGAAAACAAAATTTGACGAACCTGATACAGGCCCCCGACATTATGGGAATTGGCCAAAATCACCCACCCCCCAACCAAACATCCCCCGTACGAGCCCCTACCCCCTCCGAAGAAAATGGGGGGTTAAAAATAAGAGGCTTTTTTACATGGTCCCCCGTTAGGGTTGTTAAGCCCCCCATACGCCCTGAAAAGGTTTGCCTTGTCACCCATCCGGTTCATGAGGGAACCAGAATTTTTCCCTGTGGGGGTAAAGCAATGACTTGTAATTTTGTGCCAGGGGGTTTCCTAACTAATTTTCCCCCCCCCAAAAAACATATACAAAAGGTTTGGGAACCCAAAATATTTTCAATGCAGACATCTCTGCGTGAAAAAAGTTCCTTTCCTCCCCGATTTTTAGTGACGGTTCTTGTCTCCCAAAGGGAACCCTCCCCGGAAAAAACCGCGTCAAAATGTCCCGGCCCCAAAAAATCGGACCACTGAAAAGCCGGGGTCACCCCCCTTTTTTGTGACACGCCCCGCCCCTCCCCTTTCCCTCCGGGGAAAAAAGGGGGGAAGGAAGAAATAAACTCCCTAGGCAGGGGAGAATCAAACGGGTGAGGGGGTTTTCTGAGTGTTGTATCCATGGTCCCTAATCCCCAAAAATAAAGGCCCCCCATATAAAAGTGGAAACCCCCTTAAAAAAACCAATTTTCCCTTCCCCCCCAACCCTCCCCGGGGTCTCATTGATGCCATTTGCAGATCACCCCCCACGAAATATTCCATACGGGGCAGAATTTTTACTGGGTATTGGCAGATGGATTTAGTGGGGAAAAGAAACCCCTTTTCCCAAAATTTCATCACACCCTATGGGCAATTTTCAAACTGCTTTTAGGACCCAAAGGGGGTTCACAGTGGGGAAGGTGGTTGGGAAAGCCTTTGTGGGGAGTGGCATTTCAGGGCATAAACCCAAAAATTTTTGGGCAAGGTGGGGTAAACATTTGCTGTTTGCGAGCCCCCCCCGCCCACACCAATTAAAATTCCAGTGCTTTCCCAATGCTGTGCCCAAAGGCATTTACAATGACAAAGTCCCCAAATTATGGCCACAGGCTTTTTCCCAAGTCAACTTTTTTGTGGCTAAAAAATTTAAACAGCAGAGGGCATTTTCAACATATCCCGAAAGTCGAATATAGGACTTCCCCCCCACCTCAGACCCTCATGACATGATTAATTTCATGGGGCTAGTTAAAAAGCTTTTAAAAATTATCACCAAACAAATTTGGAACCTTTCGACCCCCATTTTTTAATGTTAACTAAAAAGACCCTCCCGTCTTTTTGACAAGGGGTTTTTGCCCCTTTTCAGCACCATGCAAGGACTTTAAACTAAAAGGTTAATGCGGATCCAAGTTCCTGAAGTGTGAGACCCCAAAATAAAACCATGCCCACATTTTTTTGGGCTGCATCATTTCACCCTTATGACTATCCCCCCTTTCATACAATCCTGTACTTAAACCCTTGTGAAAAGAGAAGTAGCCCAAATGACGTGAAAAAGAAGGTTGCCCCCCTTCATCTTCACATCAGTGTGGCGTGCGGGGGAAAAAGTTTTTTGGGTTTCCAGACGCTTTTTTTGAGCCCCCCCCCACCTGGAAGATCACTGGAAAATAATGAAGAATTACCCAAGACTGACATGTTAGGTTTAAAGTCATGTCCCCCCCCTGTCACATAGTTTAGCCACCCATAATCGACGAAGACAGGACATTTAAAGGAGCCCC
The DNA here is from genome assembly GCF_015228065.2 of Penaeus monodon. Taxonomy (NCBI): domain Eukaryota; kingdom Metazoa; phylum Arthropoda; class Malacostraca; order Decapoda; family Penaeidae; genus Penaeus; species Penaeus monodon. The sequence goes on along the minus strand of NC_051418.1, from coordinate 14,243,329 downwards.
AAAATGTGCAACACAGGACCCCCGCTTAAAATCTCTCCAGTGTTCCCAAGGGGTTTAAAAAAAAAATGAATAGTTGTTTCCTGATGCCCCTTTTGAAGTCCCCCACCTTGGCTGCTTTCATATCCCAACCATGTGGAATTTTAAGCCACAAAGTTGCAAAAACCAAAACCCGACATCAAGCCAAATATCAAGAAAAAGGTGGAGGGGTGTGTGAGTAAATTTTGGGGCCCAACCCAACCCCCGCAACAAGAGCTTACAAAGCGGCCCCCCTTTAGTCTGGGTTTTCTGAAATTTTTTTTTTTTCCAGATTGCGGAAAGACTTTTTTGTCTAGCAGACAAAACTTCTGGAGGCTGTAGTCGTTCCCCCGTGGATTTGTGCAAAGCCAAAAATGTTTTGAAGTTTGCTTTTTTTTTCGGAGGGTTGGAGTTTCTCCTTTGACTGCGAAAAAAAATGGGGACCCCCTTCTCCCCCGCCCCATGGGTTTTTTTTTCAACGTTTTTCCCCCTGAAATGGGGGAGCAGCGGTAAATCCGGGGAAAAACTCATCTTGAATAGTGTAAAACCCTGGTGGTATCGACTGTGGGGGAGTTTGACAGAGGCCCCCCCTTTGAAATTAATCACACTAATCCCCCCTGGACGATCCCCCCGCTCAAATCCTCTAAGCCGCCGCCTACACCCTGTTTTTGGTCTTTCTCTGAAGATGGCAGGGTAAACCTAAAATCGGGGCCCTTTTGAAAACAAGTAATGGGGCGAACCCAAAAAACATATGTGGTTTGTTTTAATTTTCATGTTTTTTTTTTAAACCTGTCAAGTTAAACAATAACTGTAAATTACAGAAAACATTTTCCCTTTTTTTTTCCATAGGGTGTTGCTGATTTTTTTAGTTTTAAAAGTGTTTTTTTATAAGAATCAAAAAAAAAGGGGGTATCGGAAATTAAGTGCTGCTCCCCCGGCATGACGGCCCGGGAGAGGAGGGAAGCGGGGACCCGGGGTGGTTTAAACTTTCGCTCCTCGCAAAGAAACCCCTTTTGGGGGACCCTTTTCTTTCCTTTCCTTTCGGATGGTCTAAATAATATGAACCATTCCTGTCCCTGTTAGCCCCCCCAAACATTCCTTATCTGTCCCCCGGACACCAGATTTTTGGGAATTTCCGCCCCCCTTCCCCTTTTCCCCCCCCGTCCCTCTTCCCTTCAAACAAATTGTCTTCCCCTGATGTTTTTCCCCCGGA
>NC_051418.1:14241766-14242057 GCF_015228065.2 Penaeus monodon | reverse complement strand
ATGACAGCATTCCCCATTGAGTGTCAAGTTGATGCTTTTCTAAAATAAGAAACTTTATTTCTAGCGGGGGGTTTTTCATTATTGGGGGAGTATTTTGGCGATTTTTTGCGGTCCCTCCTTTTTTCCTGTATTAAAAAATCTCGAACACCACAAATTCGATTAATTTTAGTGAAGATGTTTTTTTCCCCAATATTTTTTTTTACGTTATAAATTTCATATCATATATGGCGTTTTTTGTGCCTTTGTTTTTTTTTCGAAAAACAGATTGCCCAAAGTATTTTGAATGTGGAG
>NC_051418.1:14241383-14241742 GCF_015228065.2 Penaeus monodon | reverse complement strand
ATCTGGGTAATATGGCTAATTTACTAATTAAAAACGTTAATATGGCAGCGGAGGGGGCACCATTTATAGCGACTGCAATTGATAACTGATTTTTTCTTTGCTGATTTTGGATTTATGAATTGTGTGTCCCCCCTGTGCCCATAACTATATCCCCCGATATCAAACATTTCTTTTTTGCGATGGAAAGAGAAATTGCGGAGGGTTTTCCCTTTACTTTTTTGGGCACTTGGGGAGGGTGTATTCACTTTTAGAGGTTTTTTTTTTTCAAACCCCGATGTTCCCCAAAACTTCTCTTGTACGACCCCATCACATAATGCTTCCTCATTTTTCCCGCAAGGGGATTTTTTGGCCTCTGGAGG
>NC_051418.1:14241278-14241355 GCF_015228065.2 Penaeus monodon | reverse complement strand
AAAACTTTTTTGCCTCTCAAAAAATCTAAGGTCATTGGGGGGGCAATACAAAAATTGCGTAGGGGGGGGGGGAATTA
>NC_051418.1:14240436-14241147 GCF_015228065.2 Penaeus monodon | reverse complement strand
ATTGTGGAATCTTATAATTTCGGATCTTGTCAGATAATGAAGTCATGAAATAATAAATGAGGTTGCTTTCCACGCTGTATTCAGAAATGGATACCAAGTGAGACATCTTCGAGGATCTCGGCTCACCAAAATGTCGGCGATACCATAAATCGTATCGTTGCCTCACCATACGACTGGATGGGCAAGAACTTCAATAAAGATCGTTCAACGAATCTTTATTACTTATCGGAATTAGGAAACTCAAATATAGTCCAATATAAGTTATTTTTTATAATTTCTGATATGACTGTATACTGGAAGTAATAATTTCATAGCATATATAATTCAAACATCAATCTAGGATTTATTTATATGACTCTGTTCTTAAAACGTAAAACTGTCAACTCGAGACATAATCGGCAACCTGTAAGTTTTGTGAAAATATGATTCTATTATAAGTATAAGTACCTGTTACAAAACAGGTTCCCGTCTGCCGCAATGGATACGAGAAGCCTGCTGTTTCTATGGTGACTAATGTTTTTACTACGTAAGAGAAAAAATAGATTTTTTTTTTCACCCAAGTAAGGCAGGATTAAAAGAGTTGTAAACAAGACCTTCGCTGGCCAAGTCAGACTGCACCGCCGGCTGCTGAAAATAACCAGCCAAGAAGGACCAGGTCCGCTAAGAGGAAACAGATCAATGGTTTGATCAACGAACCGGTGTAAAATATAG
>NC_051418.1:14238452-14239133 GCF_015228065.2 Penaeus monodon | reverse complement strand
ATTATGTTAATGAAGATGGCTAAGGGTCGTCCCCTTCTAATTTTGGATCTATGTAGGGGAATCAAGAGTCACATCCTAAGTGAGTTCTTTCAGTTTTTCCTGCAGCGACAGCTCGTCGGTCCTCACCAGTATGGATGTTTCTGTTAAATGTTGCGATCATTGGCTTCCTACTAATCAATACGAATATAACATACAGACGTATGTCTCTCTTTTCTTCAAAATGCAGATTAATCTATTATTACTATTCTGTCTACACTTTTCTGATATATGACGAAATGTTTTTATTTCAGAAATTTAATTCTTAAAACATAAATATAAGTATATTGGTCCTTACAACTTGATGGGTGAAATTTCTTTTAATATTTGAACCACATTCATGTGTGTGCCTTGCAGCAAACTGCTCAAGGTTACAACACTTGGTAACTGACTTGGGATCTAAATCAAAACATACTCTTTTAATTCTTCTGTACAATTTCTCAATACTGGCTCTAAATACCCACGCTTATCTTCCAACTGTGACTACTATATATGAACCTGATTTACTGCATATGAACATGAAGGATTCAGCAGCTTCATACCAATCAAACGTCTTTCATAAACTCATGAAGCGAAGGAGATATTTTTTCAGTCCGCTTCTCAATACCGAGAATCCTTTGCAATATTCAGATGCCTATAACCCAA
>NC_051418.1:14238234-14238358 GCF_015228065.2 Penaeus monodon | reverse complement strand
GGGGATGGATGGTTGCCTGATGATTAAATTTGTTACACATCATTCGTCATCCAGCAGTTTAGGATAGTATGGTATTGAATGGGTAGCAAAAGGATGATTAAATCAACGTTGTCAAAGGAAAAAA
>NC_051418.1:14233436-14233598 GCF_015228065.2 Penaeus monodon | reverse complement strand
AAATGTGGTTGAAGCCTTCCAAGAATGTGCAACACGAAGACAGTAAATTGCAGCAATCCCTTCAACATATATTGTAACATCAACCATTTCGTCTCATTTTAATGAAGCCTCAGAATGACTTGCGATGACCTCAGAAAATAAAATACTCTTTATGATGGTTGT
>NC_051418.1:14233156-14233396 GCF_015228065.2 Penaeus monodon | reverse complement strand
CCTCATCACTATTAGACACTATTAGCAAGTTTAGTCGTGTATGAGCCGCTAAAATGCCATGTTGTCCTAAATATCGAGACGCAATCAGGGCAGATCATACTAATGATCCAATGGATTGCTTGGATTTGATTCAAACCAAGAATACTGGTAAGTACTGGAACATGAGGGTTTACTTGCCTGTTGGCATCCAATTTCTCGCAATACACTTTTTAAAATCACTGTTACTTTAAAAACATTTTT
>NC_051418.1:14232530-14232601 GCF_015228065.2 Penaeus monodon | reverse complement strand
AAACCACCTGGGAGGTGACCCCACCTCAGCGATAACAGGAAACGCTCCAGAGGAGGGTAACAGAGGGAAAA
>NC_051418.1:14230202-14231177 GCF_015228065.2 Penaeus monodon | reverse complement strand
AAAATAAAATAACAAACCATCATAAGAGATATTTATTTCTAGTCATCAATATTCTAGGCTCTTAAAATGAGACTAAATGTTGATGTTACATACTATATGTGAAGGAACTTGCTGCAATTGTCACTAGTCTAGTTGTGTATGCTGACTCTATTGGAAGGCACTACACAGTTCCCCAGGAACATGGACCACTTTTGTTGTACCTGGGGGGGCGTTTAGCCAGCAGCTGAGGCTGTTGGGGTGACGTCACGGTCCACCTGACAATACAGACGTTCAGCTCTACCAATCTTAGTATGGTGTTTTCATCTGTTTCCTTTCTTTCTATTATCGCAATGCCTCCAGTTTACATAATGTCACAGAAACTTCATTGCTGAATGGATCAAGTTGGTTATGGCAGACCTGATTATGCTACAGAGATAGCACATGGGACACCAAGACCTTGGTTAATGCTAGTCCTACTATCCACCAGCTAACAATATTTTGTCGTATTTGTGAGGTTTACCCCTTATCAAACTGGTCGATTAACGCCTTTCCACTTATATGTAGACACTGTGTCCTTCCTACCTCATAGCGTTTCACTGTTAAATCCCAAGCTGGTATTACCAGACTGGACCTAGAGATTCAACACTTTCTGCCAAGATTCACTCCTTAAATATTATGCCATTAACTATATATGACTTGATATAAATATCAAGATTGGTCATAAAACAACTTATCATATATTACTATATGAAACATAATGTTTTAACATTATTTAAAATGTTGTAGAATGATGAATATTTGCATATTTTACTTTTAATCCTCCCCCATGAGTTTTATATTAGGGAAGATCCTGCCAAGTTCGCTCATTTCCGTACATTACCTTTCCTTGCTCCTGAACAAACCCGCAATCCTTGCCATTGTTGTCGTAATAGTTGATAATGTTAGGACGACCATCTGGATATTGCCTGGCTCACCTCGCTAACTAATTTCAATGGA